>NC_031502.1:40563725-40629420 GCF_000237925.1 Schistosoma mansoni
GTCCAGTGCTTCCAGGTTTTCGATGGTGGTCTAGCTTCTATTGACTCATGATTTCAACTTTGAAAAATACTGAAATCTCCACAAATCCCCTTCTGGATATAATTTTTGTCTTGATAACATTTATTAATAATTTCCACCGCTGATAAATAACAAAACTAAAGTCAATTAAAAAACCAGTATGTATGAATCTCAACTTCAAAGGTGATAATGTCGCTAGCACAATAAACAGGAGACTCAAAACTGCATTATTCAGAGCATATCCGGCAGTCAAACTATTAATACTGTATAAAACAACATGTTCGGTAATCTAATAAAAGGTTGATAAATGCCCCTTTCATGTTGCCGCCAAATGTGTTTATAAATTGACATGTACCTGCCAAAGCAGCTACATTGGCCAAACAGTGAGGAAGGCATATCTTAGATTTCTTGAACGTGTTCCAAAAAGCCTTCGAATAGGAGAGAAAATCAATTTAAACAGCGCAATTGCTAAACAGCCCTTAAATACAGAACATCAGATCGATACTTTGCAATATATCAGGGTGATTAATAAGCTGTCAAGCTTCAGTTTTTTAAGTTTATTGAAGCCGTTTGTATCAGGCATCAGGAACCTGATTTACGAGTTCAAGAGGATATGGTTGTTAATTTTCTTTACGTTTGTGATAAATATTCTTTCAGTACATTATTAAAAAGTTTTGTTCGGCTCTTTCCATGAATTAATTTTATCACTTTATCTTCGTAATTCAAATGTCTTCTAGAATGGTACTCTTTAAATTAACTGAGTTTTACTCATTACATTCTTACTTATTATCAGCTCTTATTGATTACGTAACCACTTGTTTCTAGCCCTTTAATTCTTTGTTACTGTCAGTATTGTAGAATGTTCTTTTATATAAGGTGTAGATTTACAATATTTTATTCAGTCTACTAAATTTATTTACACCCATGCTATTTTATACTTATGTGTCTTTAGAGCAATCTCATACTAATTTCTTTTATGCCTTATTTTGGCCTTTGTAAAATATCATAATTATGGACTTATCACTGTAGATCCTAAAGATGAAGTTATTTAAAATAATTGTTCACTCAAATATTCTTTATCTTTTGAATATTCTATGAAGACTTTTAATCTTCTAAACTGTTTCATATTAGTCATTTAAACTCATTTCGTAATTATGATTTTTAAATATTACAATAGTTGACAAGGACCAAATATGAAATAAAATGAATTCATGTATTTCGTTAAAAATCTTTGTTCTTACCTCTTTCAAGATGATGAATAATTTTTTCTGGTTAGCGTTTTTTTAGCGAGTTGGTTTTCTATGGGATAGGGTCGCTAACCCCATGCCCAACCCTCCTCCTTTATCCGGGCTTGGGACCAACAGTAGCCGCCGGGAGGAGCTACAGGCGGAGTTGATAATGGTAATTATACCTATGAAAAATATATATATATTAGAGTCAGATTACCGTAAAGATTTTTACAGCTGAAATGTTTTTATAATATCCGTTAAAAGTGATAAATAAATAAACAAAATAATAGTAATGTTAGTTTAATTTATCAACAAATAACTGTAAATTTTGCCTGTCTGTATTTACAGTATATATGTATACATATATATATCCATGTGTTGATTAAACTGTGAAATTTCAATAATGATAACAAGAACAAAAAAAAATTTGAAAGTACTTTCTGACTCAATTAAACAAACATTATTCAATACACATATCACATATGTGTATTGAACAAATGGTATTGTGAATAGATTAAAATTTGTCGGTAAATAAGTAAAATAAATACATTAAATATATTTTCTATTCAATTTAAACAACAACAAGAAAAAAAAATCATTTTTTTCGTTATTTTATTTAAAAATAAATTGTATGAATTTGTGTTCATATATGGTACACTTATGTATACGAAAGAGACACAGAGTGGGGGGAGGGGAGTTGTAAACTGTAAAGTTTATATCATCAAAAGAAATTTTAATTTTAATTGAATGATTGACAACTTTTGAAAATATTTCCATGGTTTTTGAAAACCAAAAAAATTTTTTTCTACCTGGTTTATAAAATATACATATATATATAGATAGATGATATAAATAAACAAAAATAAGTAAATGAATAATTAAAGTTTTTCATTAAAAATATCATTTTGTTAATGTATATTATATATTATAATCATTGAATTATTATGAAATATAAACATATTATGACTGTAATAAGGTATGAGTAATTTTATTTGAATAATAACATAGTATTTATTATATATTAGTCATGAAAACTGATTACAAATGTATATGTATAATAATAATTATTATTAACTAATATGCATATCTTACATGACCTCTGTCTCTCGTACAATCATTACAATTATTCACTTCCTTAATGGTGTACCAATTATCAGTAACTATACCTTAAACTCTTATTATTACTAATATGTATATATACATTCGAAGCATAATGTTAATTACGGCCACGAATAACAGTTCCAATGTTTTAAACTCTCTCACCTCCTCCCTTAGTTCTTTTTTTTTTCGAATCAAGATTTCACTTCCTGCATGAATATATATATATATATATATATATATATATTGCGTTCTTATATGTCTATATCTTGAGGTAGTTGATATACACCAAAAGCGTCATTTTACTGTCGATAAGTAAGGCAGTCGAATAACGTCTAGTTCGTGTTATTTTGTATTGGCAATAATAATAATATCAATGCTAATACTCGATATATTAATAAAAATGTTAATATCATTCTATGTTTACATCTGTTTATATATCTATTTGTAAATATCTGATATATATTATTTAGTACAAAAATGTTTTCTAAGATTTTAATTATTATATATAAAAATATAAATAATACTGAATTGTATATACATAATTAAATGAATAAATTTTTTTTTCGTATAAACAGTTTAAGATAAATAAAATGAAATAGTCATAGTATGAATGATATCAAATTTTTATGTAAACACAATTAACAACAATATGAGTCTTGTTGTATTTTATTGTCCGGCAATCATTTCTACTCACTTTAATTGAGATAATCAATTGATGAATGTTACACAACCATTGAAAACCTGGAAGTACTGGACGGACGTTTCATCCTAGTGTGCAGCTGATCAGCAGTGCGCATTCACGATCCGACATGTGGGATTCGAACCCAGGGCCTTCGGCCTCGCACGTGAAAGCCTAACCTCTAGACCACTGATTTGGCCGGCACCCAACGGTGTTAGTGTCTAATTTCAACCAATTATTTTTAATATTATCAATTTTTATCTCATGCTTCTGTAATATTCAACAAAATTAGAAAGTGTTTTAGCCATAAGAATCTTATTCATAAAGTGATCAGTAACTTAGTCATCATGAACGACAGATTTCATGAATTGGATCTCTGAACTTAGTACTTTTAGAATAAATCATTTTAAGGTTTTTAATTAAGTGTTATTTCAAAGAATGAACAGGATGATTAAGGAGTCTATCTTAGTAAATAAAAAAAATTAGTTGTATTACTTTTATCAGTATATCAAGATAAGCTTACCATATTACAATATAATAACTTTCGGGATAAATGTTAACTAGCTTCAAGGTCGATCATGAAATTTAACTAATATTGTTTATTCTACAAACTAGTACAGGATTAATTGGATATCATTATTGCAAAATCTATTAGTTAAATGATTACATTGACATTTATAAAACCCGTCAAATTATTATTATTCATTGAATAACAAAAAGATAAGAGATGAATATAAAATCAAATAGTTCTTCATTTATGTTTCTATCTACTTCTCAAATCTTGACGTACTAGAATCAACATTTAAAATGAAGTGCGACATAAGCAGTAATGAAAACTGGAATAGATTGGGATTTTTCGGCACTCCAGTATACTTTTGCCAAAAAAACATTTTAAATGAGTATTCTGACTTTAAATTTTTGACCATTTGACATCTGTTGATTTACATAGATTATACAATAACGCATATGGATTTCCATAATCATTCACAAAGTACACAACAAATTACTTCAATAATTCCAGTCTACACTAATTGATAAGTGATTTATTTTACTAACTCATTTACTAGGTATAAACTCGTATACTTGGAATCACAATGTGAGTGTGAAGGTTAGTAAAACTATGTTGCTTCCCAAATCGAGAAACCCGAAGCGAGATTCGAACCTGCGACTTAGTGATTGAAAGTTCGATGCTTCAACCCCTAAGTCATTGATCTGCCAAGTAATAACCAATGTCATGTCATCCGTTCCTTAGTCTCTAAAGAATTTAGACTATGAAGTTGTAGTATGACCAACTGGCTGACCATCTTCGTTCAATTTGTTTTGATGCTTAATGGTTGGAGGCGATTGTCACCAAGCCCAACGTCTACATTTTTGTGCTAGATAATATTTATCGATGTCACATACCTAAAGTTCGGAGGAACTAATGGTACTAGTTTAAAAAATTTATTTTAGGTCTAGAATTGAATACTCAAAGTAAATTTCCTGTCACCTCTTAAATTTCTTATTATCTTGAATTGTTCATGAATAACCGACTTACAAAACTGTCGTATCAAATAGTAGCTAGAATTGTTACAAACGCCTGTCACTTTCGTAAGTGTTGTGGTACTAGTAATAAATTAAGACGTTCTTATAACTGAAGTGTAAAGTTACTTGTAGGGAGTCAGGGGTAAACTCTGGATCTATGTTTCGTATAAGTTGGTAGTTGTCAATGAGAGTTACCTGTAATATTCAGGGAACTGATTTTTCCTGTGGTGTCTGAACTCATAACACTCAATCTCACAGACAGAGACGTTGATTACTAAGTCAAGTATGCTAAATCTCCTAGTACGGATCGAGTTCTCCGTCTCTCTATATATATCTTCTAAATGAATATTGATGTTAACAATGACAAGTTAAAGGGTCTATATTATTAACACCAATGAATGTACAAGTCACGAACTTATACTCCAGTCAGATCAACTGTTTTAGTGAACACGTGAAATAACATATTTCATAAAAGTGATTCTATAAAATAATCCGTGTATATGCGTGAGATGAAAATTCAAGGGATATAAAACGATATCAGTTTCACCTAAAACGATTTAGTATAACGAATGACATGTGAAAGCAATCAAATGAATAAATAACAGACTAAACAGAAATAATCAGAGTATGAGAATTGTTTAGTCATCTGTAGTCCAATTGTTAAACAGCTTTCTTATCATGAAGGTCATTTCCATCAAAAACTGATGTCATATGTAAAAATTACTTGGAATCATAGAGAGCAAGAAGAGCATATTATTATATTACGATATTATCCGGGATTATTGGCTTATGACTTGTCAATAAAGATGATACATTTCGACCAGTAAAGTGAGGTCAGGTGGCTCATATATTTAACATCAGTGTGGAACTGCACTAGACTTCTGAATAAAGACTTTGGAAACAGAACATTCACCCACTAAGGTGATTATATAGCGCATTTTGCAAACGTTTATTATACAGCATTCATCATCTTGTAAATCCTGAGATCACGAGTTTAAACGGTCTGAGTCGCAGAATAATTCATTTAAAATCCGCATGGAATAAAATACTAAAAAGGAGGAAGTTCGGAGAAAAAGAAATCGTTGCAGCGGAAGATAAAGTAAATAGCAAACGAACACTTTTGACAAAGAACAACAACTCTGAAGAGAACACGTTGCCAAGATAGATCTAAAAATGAAATCACTCGTGATGGTCATAAAAAGGTTATGAACTATTGGGACAATTTTAGTTTTCTCATCATAATCTGTGTAGAAAGAGATTTCAGTGGAATACTTATTTTAAACGTTTTACTGACGTCAATTTTCTGTGATTAAGATTTTGTAATATTGTCATCAGCTCAACAATCATAAAAATCAACATATAGAAATAAATGACCGTTATATTCAAATTTCAGAGGCAAATATAAGCTGTTCCATTTCTGGCCAAATTTTACTGACGTAGTTCTCCCTTTTCATGTATGTTACCAGCTTCCGGCGTAGTATGTTTTTGTCCTTCCACTTTTCCGTTTTCCTTCAGGATTCCAAGTTAGCACCTGCCTCGTAATGCAGTTTGATGATTTCCTCAGTGTATGTCCAATCCACTTCCAATGTATTCTACTAATTTCCTATTCATTTGCAAGCTGGTTTGTTCTCTCCCACAGTAGGCTGTTGCTGATGGCATCCGGACAACGGACATTGAGTATGTTGAGTAAACAATTGTTTATAAATACTTGTACATTTTTGATGATAGTTGTAGTAGTTCTCAAAGTTTCAGCTCCCTACAGTAGAACTAACTGTCTCGATGTTCGTATTGAAGGATGTGACTTTGATATTGGTTGACGGTTGTTTTGAGTTTCATATGTTCTCCAAATGTAGGAATGCTGTCCTTGCCGTGACGACCCTCGCCTTTATCAGATTCTATTTGTTCATCAATGATATTATTCAGATACGTGAACCTTTTCACCTTTTCCAGAGTCTCGCCATCAAATGTGACTCCGTTGGTGTTCTCTGTGTTGTATTTGAGGATCTTACTCTTTCCCTTGTGTATGTTGAGGCCTCCAGATGCACAAGCTGCTGTCAAACTGGTTGTTTTGAACTGAATTTGTTGGTGTGTATAGGATAGAAGGGTCAGGTTATCTGCCAATTCCGAATCGTTTAATTGATTCTGAGCTATCCATTGTATCAATTGGATCTTGAAGTCTTCATAATCCAGTCAGCCACCAGAAGAAAGAGGAAGGAGGAGAGTAATCAGTTTTGTCCGACATCGGTACTCACTTGGAATGCATTTGTCAGCTGTCCCTCCTGCACCATTTTGCACTGTGATCCATCGTATGAATTCCGAATGATGCTGACGATTTTCTCAGGTATTTATACCATGTTGTTGAAGAGGGTTCCATAATGTTCTCATATCCACACTGTTCAACGCTTTCTCATGGTCAAAGAAGTTGATGATTGCTGACGCATTCCATTCAACTGATTATTTAATGATGATTCGTAATGTCACGACTTGGTCTGTGTACAACCTATCCTTACAGGATCTGGTCTGTTGATCTCGAAGTTGGACGTCTACTGAAACTTTCATCGGGTTCAGCAACATTATTGAAAACTTTTCCTGGTACCGATAGTAATGTGATGCCTGTGTAGTTTTCACATTTGCTTAGATCTCGTTTTTCCGATATCCTAATGAGATATCTTCTTCTCCAGTCATAACACGAGTTATGCTTCTGTGAAACGACAATTATTTTCCTACTAATTATATCCTGATTTAAAGGAATATGAAGTTTACTAATTCCATCACACTTGAACCATCTTATTAAGTCATATAGACAGAACTAATTTCAGGGACAAGGTTTATCGTGTTATTGATTAGCGGCTGTAAACATCAGTCGACAAACCTATTGAAAATGTGATGTAAATTATATCAAATTAACGTCATGGAAACTTTTTAAATATTCTCAATTACATTTTTATATCGAATAGATACAACAAAAAATTCGTTTTAATAGTAATTAATCATAAGAGTATAGCATAAACAGGACAAATTTGTGCTTTGTTTTAATGATTTTTAAGGCAGACTTTCAAAAAGGTTATGTATAATCGTTCTTGAGGGCGGTATTAGTCCATTTGTAGAATAGTACGTATTGCTCTTCTAGAACAACGGAAGTGTTGTTTTTCTTATTCGTCTTAGTGTTTACGAAGGAAATTCGTCGATAAAGTAAGTTCAGTCTACTTTTGTATAAACTTCATCAGTTGGATATGATGTAAGAATTTATTTCGCAGCACGTAATATATAACAACCTATTATGGTCCCATAAAGTAGGTCAAGTTCTCCAAAGACACTATTCTGGTGCTCAGTTGTTGTCGTTGGATTCTGTCTCTTCTCAAATCGTAATGATATTGGTCAGCATTGGAAATTCTCGTTAGTCAAAATACTAAATAATAAGCTTTAAAATGCCAGCTAACTATTCAGTGACCTTCTTTTTCAAATTTGGTGTAAACTTGAGACTAACGACACATTCAGTCAATATGCTTTTCCATCAAGCCCGTACTAACCATTCGGTTCTGCTTTCTATGTCACAAACGCGAAATACATCTGTGACTAAATTTAGTTTCCCTGAAATATACGGACAAAATCGGCAAGTTAGTTAGTTTTCATTGGCTCTCACATTGATGACCCACAGTGTAAAATTAATGGGTTTCTGGAGCTGTCTTTTTACCTTAGTAACATAGGGATTAAAGCGACGCTAATTTGAGAACTTTCCAATATTAATTGAGCTTTTAACCCGTACTAGCTTATACCGAATATTTGTGGTGCTTGTTTTTGTTTCAGAGACAACTCTTTCTCAGGAAGATATTCCGATCTTTGTGTGATTTTAATAACACGACTATACTTACATATTTTACGAATAAATTGTCATCCTTAGATTTAGGACTTACTTCATGCCACAAGTTCTCAATTTGTCCAGGTCATTTTTGATCAGCATGCATCGTAATATTGTTGAAATCAACACTAAGACTCACCTTAGGCCTAAGGGAAACGACTATGGCTACGAATGTTTTATTATTCCTGAATATATTTCATGCAAATCGTCCAAATATTGACGTAAGGTTGAAGGCATTACTATTTGATCACTGACTAACATCTCAAACTGGTTTGCAGTATCAAACTACTCAAACCTATGAACTTTGTACATATCTTCATTAATATCCATTCAAGAGCATTAATTAAACTTATTATTACTAAATATTTATTAGTTCTTACTTGTTTTTATTTAAAAACTATTTATGTTTACATAAAGAGCGTTTGACAATGTCTGTATCTAGTGAAAGAAATCCAAAGGGTTACTATCAACGGAGTCTCAGAAGTAAGAATCACAAATTTAAGAAATATGGTCGTTCACTGCTCAAGCCAAAATGTAGGCCTCTATATTATGTAAATAATTTCCTTAATTTTTCCATTATTCTATTATTCCTTTGTTTGTTTGGTTTTTAAATTACACCCATCTTAAGTTAATGTACTTATATGTGTCCATCAACTTTGCATTAAAACATAATAGAGAGTATCATATTTCGTACCAGGTACACACCTTTTAGAAACTATTCAATTTTGAAAATCACTACTCAAATCCAAGGTGCGGAAGAGGAACTGTCTTAAACCGATTTCAGTGATGTTATAGGATGGGATTATTCTAGACGGGAACACAAGTAAAACTGAGCGGTATTTTATCACAGACCTGCCACCAATAATCATTTCATGAATAAACTTTTCTTTCAACTAACATAGTCCATAAAATTTCTGGTGAAATTGAAGATGAGTTTTGATAACGTTTAAATCACTTAAAACTAAGCTGAGTCAATCAGTCACAATTTAAAACCTGATATATAAGTACATCAGTTACCACATTCCAATAGGGTGAAGATATGAAGCCGTCAAAGCGAATTCCAGAATAGTAGGGGTAATAACAGTATCAATGGTAATAAGAAGATTAGGCTTCAAAGGTACGATTCAAGAAAATATAGATTAGTAAAACAAAAGAGGATTATGAGGGATACAGGTGTTTGGAAGAAGACAAACGATTTCCAGACATGGCATCCAAAGTCTTCAACTACAGGTTGAGGAAATCACACAAGCTACAACCACATAGTTTACACCTATTAAGATCACTCAGTCCAATTGTCAGTGCCTTCATAAACTGAATGCATGTTTTAGTTTGGCCATCCCTAGATTTCCTTAAGCCTACTCCTACATCACACAACATTGCTCGTAGAAGCAAACCGTGGTTAGGCATAGGTAACACATGTCCCAACCACTTCAGTTTATGAAGATTTATAATCCCATCAATCGATTTGTTACCCTTACCTAGTACCCCATTCTTAACCCAAAGATTGCTTATTCAATAATCTAAAACTATACGAGAGAAGTCAGATTTGATTAGATCCAGTTCCCAGATTTAAGCTAAGATCTCATTGAGTCTTACTGCTAAAACTGAACCACCATCCTTAAAAATCTCAAGGCTTAGTCGATCAGGCCCTGTTGCATTCAATCTGTCATCCAGGCTACTGGAAGATATTGAGTAACTGAAGTGTGGCCCAAGGTTAGTTGGATTGTTTCCTAAGGCGTTCTGTCCATCGGTTCAATCTTCTGGATTGAGAGTGAATAACAGTCCCGTCTACTTCCGAGACAGCTTCACTGACAGCCAAATTTCTAATACTCGTTTCCTTGATAAGTTCGAATAATTGTCTATGGCTACATATCGTTGCTACCTTTTCCATCTCTTTTGCTTCCGCTACTCATGATCATTGTGTAGGGTTTTAATCAGGCTACTTTTAAGCTTCACTCGTTCCTCATCGTGTTATGGACCGAATGGGATGATTTTTCAAGCATGTACCAGATTAGTAGACACGACTAAAATCTGCTTATTTCTTTTAGAATTTTAATTCAAGTTATTAGTAGATATCACTACTGTTTCTACAGCTTTTTGAATATCATACCAAGCTAACTCGAAGTGGATATCACTTTCAAGGTTGACCAACTCCTTCTCCAGTTATTCCTGAAATATATTATTAACATTTCCATCATTAAATTAGACTGTAAGGATCTTTCTTGCTGTCTTTTCGATGTCCAGTAGGATACAGACAAATAAGTCGTGGAACTAGAGCATGGTCCGAGTTTAAATATGTGCTCCGAAATGAGTGACAGCCTTCTACCGAGCCTCTTCCACGATGGCCGATGACAATGTGGTCTATTTGAGTCCATCGATGAGTCGGTTGTGGAGGCTACCATGTCAGACGGTGTTTCTCTTTATGCCCCAAGTTAGTGCTTTCAGAAAAAAGACGGTTATCTGAGCATAGTTGCAGCACACGCTCGTCATTAACTATTATCTTAGTTGCAACACCTTAAGATTCAACTAAGTCTCTCTTGATTTGGTTTAGTCTACCTGTTTGAACATGAAAATCACCTGCAAATATTACTATATCAGAGCATTTAGTTTTTTGTAAGGGGTTGAATAGGTTCCCATAAAATTCCTTACCAACTTCATCCGAGCTGGAATCAGTGGGAGCGTAGGCAGAAACAACGAAGAGGCAACGGCGCGTTCCCCTATATTTTCGAGTTCTTACTGTTCCATTTAGTCACACAGCGTACAAGCGACCGTTTATCGGAATCCAGTATAGGAGAACCTGTTATGCTTTAGAAATTAATGCTAAGCCTGCACCAGAAAGGCTGCAGGGAGTGGTAATGGGGTCCCCGTATACTCGAAAGGTAAATTGTGCCGGTTCTTTTTATTGAGAAAGTGGGGTCAAATGAATGACCATACTGGGGTCCTCTATGCGCGTTTGGGAAACGTAGGAAATGTCGATGGCACGAGATTCTAGAGTCCTAGCTAAAGAAGCTTGTCGTCCTATTTGATACTAAGAGCTCTAAGATGTAGTTCAACGTGTGATTTCAGGAGACCATGAATAGCATTTCGTGAACTCAAATTATCAGCATTGGTGGCGAATGGTGATCAAAATATGAGGGAAAGGTTAGTCGTGGGGATGGAAGTGTTATCCAGAGATGAGGGATTTAATCATCAACAAGGTGATCTCGGATGCTATTAGAGGTGTAATGGCTGTTGGAAAACCGGCTATCCAAACCGTGAAAAGATATTCCTTCTTGAAGGAAATGAAGAAAAGCTGAATTTGTGGTGATCTTAATGACCTGGTAGCGTGACCATAGAGACCAGAGGATAACTGAGTAAGGATAGTTGCACACGGTCTTTTGAAGGAAAGTTTTAGCTCTGCACTTCAAAAGAGCTGACCATCGGAAACGGAAATTTGTGGGGTAAGGTGTGATGTTTTTAGTGTTGACCTTTTCTAACCCCTTATTTCCGATGTGAGAGGGCAGAATTACTGCAGATGCTGGTCATTCGAGGAAAACGCCATATTGTTGTCACTACTTTCTGCAATCAGCAGTACAATTTCGCCCTTGAGGCTTAAGCTTATGTTTTTGGTTATACCATTTTTCAATCGACCTTTCTGGTACGGCAGGACGTAAGGGAACATGTGCTCCAGCCAATGTAGTTCAGTTGAGTCACCATGATATGAAAAACTGACCACCACGTCAAGGTAGCAGCTTTGGTGTGAACATATATGTGCTATATCCGTGTCGCTTACTCCTACACCTAAAAAAAGGAACCGATGAAATTCCCTCGACGCAAAGGAAGAACACCAAGACCCAAAACATGATGACGACCCTAGTCAAAAATACTGATTGTATATTGATTGTACACCCACTTTGATTATTAGTTAGAATAAAGTTGCGTACATAAAAAATTACCTAGAGTTATAACAAATCACATGCTGCGTATCCTGCTGAACATAGTTCACCTTAATTTAGTACAAGAATATCGTCAAAAGTAATTAAAGCTAAAATTTCTGAACTGTCTGCTATGGTTTTATGCTCAAATGATTATTTTATTGCATGTACTGGAAGTTTTTGACATTGAAGAGTCTGCTCAGCCAGGTAGCATTTATTTTTCTTTATCTGTCAAGAAATTAATTAACGATAACCTAAATATTTTTTACCTCTGAAAGCTATTTTGAATAATATTGATTTAGTCGATTCTTCAATGAAAACAGAGAAACACTGGAACCAAATCAGTCTACACTCTAAAAAGGAACCACGAATTACTCTACCGGTGAAACCGACGGGATATAAAAGTTCAATACTTATACAGAGGTAGATCATATATATATATATGATAATATATATATATACTGTGTTGCATGGTTTCAACTAGTGAGTGTTAAATGAAATTCTTATAGCATCTTACGAAGGTTTGGTTTCTTACAAGTTAATTATGATCAAATGTAAAGGGTTAATATTGGACGTAAAGTATATTTTTAGCTTCTCTGAGAAAACAATTTATTCTAGGTGTCTTCCGAACGCTCAGCTTCTTTAAGGTTTGGTCTTGTAGATACATGGATTATAACTCAGCATGTTGTTCCTGAACTGACTTCTGGAATTAATCAACTACATTTTGTGAAACTATACTCGATTACTTATTATTTTAAATTGATCTGTATATCTTTAGGGACAACAGCAGTGTAATTATCAAAACGCTAAACTCATACAAGCATTGTTACAAATGTAGTTGTAACTAGATAGATTTGGACATCCATGAAACAGTAACACTCAGATAATATAAATACCTTAGAGTTTACAAGATGAACCTTTATGAAGTTGCAGAACTGTATGCTAGAGTTATATACATTTCTCTAATATTAAATATCCAAAATTCAAAGTAATAACGTCTTATGGAACGATGTTTCAGTTATTGTACTCTCGTAAATGAAATATAACTGCAGAAACCAGTGATGCAGCTTCACTACACGATTTCTTTCGGAAGAAACCCATTTTACTAAGTCACATATGAATTTCTTATTTTGAATACTGAACTTTATGTTAATCCAGTATCCATATTTTGTGATGAATATTCACTGGAGAACCATTCCAAAATGATTTTGTATAACCAACCTTGACATGGAAACTTGTATGCGTCAAGTAATTTTAAATCGATGAAAGGCTAGAATAATGCTTTCACATACTCTTACGTTTAAGGAAAAAACCATGGAATACTGCCGTGAAAAGTGATGTCAAGGAAGGACACAATCAAGTTTCAAAATGTGAAAAACTGTCAAGTCGGAGGGAAGTGTCCCTTCCAATAAGTACAGACAAAAATAAATCGTCTGATCTTCGGCACATACCTATATGGTTGCGAAAGTCATTGAAGTTTGTACAAAATTGTTTTCTTGAGGATCCCCCAAAATTAACAGACGATTTTCCCCATAATGCTAACAAAGAGGATGGAAACGCTCCACCGAATACATTTAAAGTTGTTCATAAGTCGCTTAAAAGTGCTAAAGCTAATATACCAGATAATCTCGAAGAAATCTTCTCGAAATTGGGTTTAGAACAATGGATAAAAGAGTACGAAAATGCCCGTAATGAAAGTGTGAATGAAAACTCATCCGAAGATCAACATATCATTAGTAGTTGTTCAAAACAAATAACTCAAAAATTAACTCACTCAAACCCAAATGAATGCTCATTGAAAAAACGATTAAGGAAAGAATCATATGAAGAGGATCACTTACAGGTGAGCGTTTAGCTGTAAAACAGAAATTTTAGATATTTTAATAATTATAAGCATGAAGCTTCCCTTGTTTCAGAAGTTCAGTTTTGTAAGTAATATACTCTCAAAACATTGAAAACGCTTAAAAGACACCCCTACAGTTAATTACTTTGGGTTATAAATTGATACGCTCTTAAAGGAGATGGTATACATACATAAATCACAGCATAGATGTAATTTGAGATCACACGTACTTCATATTTTCCCAAATATAAAAAGCTAAACACATACTAACATTTTATGTTGTTGGTTTCCCCAAAAAAGAGACAAAGAATAACCATAGTAATCGGAAAAAGTGCTAGCATTGTTAAGGAAAAAGTTACATAAACTTTGATTACAATTAGAATAACTGGATTTTATGTTAAGGATTATATAGTTGGAGTAATTCATTTATAGTCATTAGAAAAGAATAGTTTCCAGAATACCTTCAGAACAGGTACTATTCGTATATTTTCAAAATAATAAGAAAACGTATAGGTGGATACTGACGTTGAATAAAAAACTAGTCAGCAAAGGTTAATAGAACAACACAAGATGTTAAACACTTTTCTTTATTTATTAAATTCTGTAATAAATCTTGGTTTGTACTTAAAGGGTAGTGAGAAAGAAGTTCATCGATTGTAGAATGTCGATAGTTAGATCGGTAGATAAGACAGATAAATGTAAGTGCCCAGTCTGCATTTTGTAATGACATTAAACATATGTGTTCATCATATAACGTTAATATTTATCCAGTTTACAATATCAGTTAAACGAAATGAAAACAAGAACTACTGCTGATAGCTAGTCATAATGGTGAATTCAGGTCTCTGTGAAACTTTCATATTCTTATTGGGGATGTTTCTGTTGTTTTGGTATTATATAAAAAAACAAAATACGAAATATTCTAACAACCTATCATGTGGTTTTGAAACAGAATAATAAGAAATCCCAACATCATATTGATAAACAGCATTTTATATCGCCGAAGAAAAAATAGACACTTGGAAATCTAAGGTTTCGGAAATCGTAGTTGTGATACAGCGTATGATGGTCGTTTAGTTATTATCTATGTTTTAGTTGATCGATTCAAAAACAATGTATAAAAACGATTCTAAAGTGTTGAATAAAATGTTATATATGTTATTTGGAACAATTTATTTGGTTTTTCGAATCTTTGCTACACCGAGCTCATAAGCATTCACATTAATTTCATTTCCGTAAGTACATGGAAGTCTAGTGGGGGTTTCGATTCTGAAATACCACAAACTGCAAACAGCCGAAAAAAATATGACAAACTAAAGCAAATTCATACTATCCTGCATTAATCGCTAATCTTAACTTTTTAAAATAACCGGACTACTTTCAGTATATACAAGCATGCAATTTGTTGCCTATATATATATAGCTATCGATTTATTAATTTTTCATTTAGTGTCAAACAAATAAGTAATACAGTGACATTCTTTTCTTTAAAATTTTAAGGGGCAATTAGTAAGTCCAAACACTGTTGAAAATCAATCAAAATCTTGTCCATCGGATTCAGTAAAACAAGGCAAAGACAAAAAGACTCCACTTTCGTCGCAAGATAAACTAAATACACCATTTCTACTAACCTCCAATGACAAGATACACCATCAGAGTTTGGACTTGTTATCTCTTGATGTATTTAATCGGCTACAAGGAAATAGCTCAATAAATTCGAAATCTCCTAGTTTAGTAAATGATAAAAGATTTAGCCAAATAGGCATACACGTCAGACCGACAGTGCTTGAAAACAATCATCATGAATACCCAATAAAGTCATGCTACCCAAGAAGTTCATCTAAGTGCAGTAAATGTCTTAATGAGCTGCCAATGGTTGAAAAACAAAACCATGATTCTGTTTTGAAACAAAATATTATAAGACGTAATGATATAAATTTCGATCGCATAGACCGAAATGAATATGAAGTTGGACCTGAAAGCCAGAAAATACATCGCTGGTTGGATGAAAATACTTACTTAATGAGCGGCTTGCGCCAACCAGCGTTAGGAGATACTTGCAACAAAAATAAAAGGAAACACACAATTCTACACAAGTGTGATGTAAAATATGTTAATGAACAAGAAAATACAAGACATATGAATTCTGCTTTGAACACCGTTTCTCCGCCTGTGCACCCAATCTGGGATACACCTGAAGATCTACGAACATCATCACTTACTGACTTTCTTCACTTATAAGACTTTTATCTATTATGGATTCACTTATTTAGATAGTATGAATGTTCGATTGAGTTTTGCTTCGTTTTTAAAAAAAATTATCATAGTGTTTGTTAAGTTCGGTATAATTCCTAGCAAATACACCTAAAATCTATCGAAAGCAGAATAAATCTGACAAATTAGAATAATTTTCAACATTTCATTCTTCCGTTAGTTAATGCTCGACCCCATATTTATCAAAAACCAGTGTACAACATAACAGAATATCCCTATAATTGAGTGGGTTTTACGGAAAGCTATTCTAAATATTCATTATGACTGCTTTAGCTATATATAAGCAGATCTAAACCACTAAAACGAAAAAAGTCTAACTCCAATATAGTTTTGTAAGCCAATTACGTATAAATAGAAAAATTATGCCTGAGTAATCCTCAAAGATTGAGCTTTAAGACACTTCAACGTTCTGTTAAATGAACTGGTCCGAACTTTTCAGGGGAAATGCTCAGTTTCGATTACTCATACATTCAAGCCATATTCTTTGCGCATAACAAACACATACCTTATCATCACATTTTTTTGTGGCAAAAACGTTCGCATTTGCTATGTAGTATATCGCATAATTTATTCTTTGGTTAAAAAGACCTAAGGAAAAAAGTGAGTGAACCATTCTGATGTTTTCAAAAACAGGGAAGTTTGGTCAAACAATGCAAGCCAATTTATTGTACAAAATGTAAAAATAATGAGCATTTTTACTCAGATTTTCTGATATTCGTTTCATAGGAAAGTAAACTAATTCCCCATCATATTTGAATTTGCTTCACGATTACAATGAAACTTCAATGTGACAAAAAATGTCCCCTTAATCATTTAACACACTTTAAACCATAACAGATTTTATGAATGATAGAAAGAATTCTTAAGAATAGAGCTTTCATATAACCCATAGCTTCATTTCATAATAAGCTATACTATTTCCTATGTTCACGCAAAGAAGTTCTGTTAATGATTTTCAATTATTTACATCTCGATTTCAGTCTTTATTAAAATATGTCATAGCATTCTTGTTGCTGGTTGGATGGATATCGAAACTCATCTTCTTGATACTATCATATACTTTAAAAGCACCACAAAATCTTTCACATCCTTATCACCGAAAAGATTTTAAATTCATTAGAAAGGCTCTTTTTGCATGACTTGGAGTCGGGCAAGTAATATATATGAAATTGAAAGAAATTTTCATCACAACAGCCTTTGTCATCTATATACAATTCATTTGGATTGGTGTTCTGGTTACGGAACATTCCCATTATCGCTTCAAACGCAACCACAAAACGACTAGTTACAAATATGAATATGACGATAATAATCTTGATAAATTCCCCTTCGTGTATACCTATTTGTTATGTAAGAAAGTGTCCATATAGCTAAATATCTAGAATTCATAACTGCTACATGTCTTGGAACTTCGAAGTGAGAAAAAACAAAATTTATTAATATGCTGGAGAACTCTAATGATAGCATTTGCCGATGAGTAGGAAACTGATGACAACATAAACAACTACAACAGGGTGTATAAATAAGTACTTTAAAGTAGCGTAAATGGCTCTAAAACACCAGTTTGCCTTTTCTTCTTGAGATTTTTTCTTCTGTTATTCGAGAAATCAATTTACAACTGTTGTACATTAAACTTGTAATTTTCTCAGTCAATCGACTTTATGGACTAGGAATGTCATAATTTCAAAAACAATATCATCATACAAACGAATAGTTTGCATTCAAATTTGTGGAAAAAGTTACTATACAAGGAACACTGTTTTTTTCTAATCTGAACAACTAATTAAGCTTTTTTTTTAAAAAGAGTAAAACCTTTTCATCATTATAATGAAGCGTTCATTTTGATAGAGGACACTTCACGTGAAAAGTTGCTATAACGCAGCAATAAAAAGAAGTTAGTAACATTCTCAGGAGTTTTAATTTATATTGTTTTAATATAAATAGGGAATTTACAAACAAATATGGGTATTGTAAATATTTTTGGGAATAAAACATTTACAAAAGAAAAGAGAACAAGTCATCATATATTCAAAGGTTTATAAACTACACATTTTATGTTTTACCGTAAACTGGACTCAGTAAAATAGAGTTTACACACTTTTCCAATAACGTATGATAGTCATTCCAATTCAATGATTGTTGCATCTTAGTCATCGTGGTAAAAGTATCCGCTGTAGGTGAAAGTTGAAGGAATGCATATTTATACCGGTCATCATTGTTCAAATGATTAGAACGTAAAGGTCGACCTTTCGCTGTTAAATGCATTTTCCCAAGTTCAGTAGATAAAAGTTTGGCTATCATATGCGCTAAATTTAAAGCTGTTTGATTAGACTAAAAAAATTTAAAAAATGGGTGGATGTAAGCAAATATAAATAAACCGCGTTAAAAATCCTTATTAAATGTATCCCCAAGACTTTGCAGACTTTGAATATAAGAACTAGAACCATCTTTTTGATCATTAACATGAAGTTCACTAGTAAACATGTACTGAAATCTATAAAATTCCATTATTCGGTAAGGGTTTTTTAATAATTCCTAACTTGACACATATAACCAAGATAAAAGGTAAATGTGAAGTAAACGTTTGTTAAAATGGTAGACGATAACGAGTAAGATGTATGGAATTAATAGGTGCTTAAAAACAAAGATTTGTGGTAATGACTAGTTCGAATTACTGCTACTATTTAGTATATTAGACAAAGAAACAATAAACAGGATAAATTGAACTTGATAACATCATAGAAGAATAAGTGGGTTGCAGAAAAATACGAATGAATTCAAGTGAACAGTAATTGATTTTAAGTTATATTTTATTAAATGACGTTGTGTAACAAACAGAGGGTTAGAGAATGATAGGTGGATCAAAATAAATTACGAGTAAAAATTATGGAAGTAAATTGTCCACTTTACAGGTATGAAAAATGAAAAAACGTCAAGGTGATTATAACAAATGAATAATATATTCACTTGTTGTTGTTTACTTGTATCTTCTCATTTTTATTTTGGACTGCAATTGATCAGTCTCTTATTGGCATATGTGCATCCCATGCGGACTGCCTCGATACTTCCTGAAGTCACAAGTAAACAATAACAAGTGAATATAACTTCACCCCATTGCACAAGCAGATGGCTATCAGGACTCAGTGGCTATGTGGATAACGCGATGGCGTTTGAAATGAAAGGTACTGGGTTCGAGTCCCAGGGTGAACATCAACTCTGAGATGCAGGTACATCCAGCTGACGAGTCCCAAATAGGACGAAATGCGCGCTCTGGATCCCATTGCTAACCACTATCCATCTTTGCTTATAAATGAATAATAATTATAAAAAAATTATTGGAGGACAATACTAACTGATTACGGTTTTAAATTACCAAATAATAAAAAAAACGAAACAAGATCGAAGTATACTGAAGAAGGGACTTAGGGCTAAGGAAGGATGAGAGGTTGGAAGTATCTTTTTGGCACGCAGAGTTCGGGCTTGAATATGTGGATTTCAAATGCCTCAGCAGTTTTTGATTCAGCTTCCTTTCAATTCAGTTGGCTTAAATGTTATTTTAAGGGAAAACTCCTTTGGAGCGACATGCCGAGAGTTGATTAGGTGCTGCTGTATTGAACTGGTGACTGTTTTGAATTCTCCTATTAAAAACCATGCCGGGTAATGTTGTGAAATAAGTTTGGAAAGTGATTCATTCATGCAGCCAATGTAACCTGTCCCACAGGAACAAGTAAATTTATAAATGCATATCGATGTGTCCGAAAGCGGAAGTTTATCCATAGCATCTATCTTTCATATATATTTAATAGTTGAATTCATGAGTCGATTAAAGCATGACCACCATGGAAAACCTGGAGGAACTGGACGATTGTTTCGTCCCAGTATGGGACTCCTCAGCAGTGTGAATCAACGATCCCACACGTGAGACTCGAACCCGTCCAGTGCTTCCAGATTTTTCATGGTGGTCTAGCTTTAAACGACTCATGAACTTAAATATTAAATTACTAAAATCTCCACAAACTCCCATCGTGATAATATTAATAATTAACAAACAACTATGAATACGAATATACAGCTTAAGTAAATGATTTCGTCGAAAAGAAAAACTTCGTAGGATTTTATTCACTTTTAATTTAATTAAAAATAGCTATAGTATTTAGATCGTATGTTCATTATATTAAAATTACTGAATTTTATGCGTAAAAGAAATAGACGTTTTTGAACTGACTTACATGTGATTTCGGAAAATAACAGATAGCTAAATTTATATTATAGACAACAAATGGTTGAGTCATATTGAGTTGTATAAATGCAAGAATAAGCTGTAAGATAACAAAAAACAGAAACAGTAAAGAAATATCAAATAGTTAGGAAAATTCTTAAAAAAGTCATGTCAATTAATCTTACTGTCAGATATATATATATATATATTTTAATTGAAAACTAAGAGAAAACTGGATGGAAATAAGAAATCTATATTTGATATTACGTCTGTCAAATGAATTGATATTTTTAGGAAACACTGAAGCCATTGATTATACCAGATATGACAAATACCACTCTATACCTCAATAAATATATAGTAGTTGAAGAAATAATTAAAACAACAGTTAAACAAAATCATTTGTAGATCAAAGAAACTTACTTCATTTAATCTATGAAAATCAAGTTTAGAAATTACAGCTTGAGATGTTTCACAGTTATTATTTTCAACCATTATTTTTATTTTATCAATGTATAATTGGACTTGATCATTATCAATGATATCTGTTTTATGATTGATATGGTAAAGATTGGTTTCTAATGCTAATCGAGCATATAATGGGAGAAATCCAGTATAATGTGGATCATTTAAAACAGATTCGTACCAATCGATATGAATGGCTGCCTTTTTAGGATTATGAATAGCTAATTTTTCTCTTGATCGACCTTCTTGAATCAATTCGTCAGCACATTGATGTGCAGATTTAGCCAAATGACCAAAAATGCAAGTGAACTACGATGAAGTAACAAAAATACACATTGATGTTATGTGATTTTAAGAAAGATACAGATTACAAAACTCTTGCATGATGACACCATAGAAAATTTTCTAATTAGCAAAAGGAATTAAGCAGCTGATAAATAACATCATCATTGTGAAAGATTTTGTAGTCGGCTTTGAAATAAGACACTTCTCTTACTAGTCAAAGACAGACTCTTACAGTTGTTGTAACTAAGATATCAACAGACGGATAATTCAAATTAAGTAACAATATTTATTTTAATTGTTAGAACCATTTCATGGAATTTTATTTATTTATTTATTTAAACACATAAATATTGGTACAAAGAAGCACCAGAAAAATATGCGCCTCACAAATCTCATTTGATTTGTCTGAGGGCTGTGATACTGCCCAGGTGCCCAGACTGAAGCAGGTGGTTTTCTTAGGGGGCCACACCCGGAGCCTTTGACCTAAAGGTCTAATCCACAAGGCAGTGGAGCATCTTAAGGAGATGCAGTCTCATGGTAGCCGGTGACCAACAGTTGGTTCATACGCCATTTGTCCCTTCAGGATACTGGAGCCCATGTGACACCATTGGTTTGGAATCAGGGTTTTCCAATTCCCCTAGATGGACCCTCGGTGTCCACCAACCCGGTTAAAGCGCCGGACATTCGCTTTTCGTCCTCTCAATTTCGTGGACAACACCCCCGCCACGAGAAGGCAGTGAGTAGGACTTCCCTGGCAGAGGCTATATACGCGTGGCCATGTGGGAGCATTTCGAGAGGGAGAGCGGACTCTCCCCACTCTCGGCCATACCAGGGCATTTGGGGGCCATTTCATGGAAACTCATACTGCTTTGTCGGGTAGATTCAATATATCACTTGCTGCTTTGAAACAATACGGGGAGGAAAGTCTGGGAGGGGTATTACGTGTAAGGGAATTATTTTTTTAAAACAAGGTCAGAAACTACATGTTCGTCATTCTGACAATCTATAAATACTCATAAGCTGTAAATGTTCCTAATTGGCTTTCGAAACTAAATTTTCCAACACAGTCTCAATTTTTTGTGTATAGCTGGGCGGTAATGCGTTAGGAGCGTTTATAGTCCCTGAATCAGAGTACAAAACACAACAAAAAGAGCTAATAACTAAACCAAGAAAGTAAAGAAGCATTCTCTGATGACAATAAATAAATAGATACGTAAGTTCTCGAAAATAACAGTCAAGATATATCAATGTGGTACGTTCATAGATTTTGCATCGGAAGATGTAGAATACCCATAAAACTGAAGTGTATCCTAGTCAGGATAATAATCGATTTTTGCATTCATTTACGCAAGAATGGTGTCAGAACCTGACCGAATCACTAGTGGACTACTCATACTAGGCACAGTGAAAAATTGATCATAAATTTAGGTGAAGTTTCACTCTATGAGCTGGATAGTTTGGTAGTGGAGCAACTTGTACTCGAAGTTTGTGCTCACGATGTTCAGAAGAACAAGAAAAGCTCCACGACCAAACCGCTCAGCTCAGAGAGTAAAACTTCACCTAAATCATGACCATAGATTTAACTGAAATTTTTTATGAAACTACTTGATGTTAAGAGAATTGGTTATGTGAAGAACAATAAGTTAACATTTTACGGATATTGATATTTTCCTTGTTTTTATATCTGAAAGTAAAAACTTATGTATGGGTACACTATGTAATTTATTAAGGAGTCAGGTTATTTATGATGTACAGGAAGAATTTCAAAACCGAACAAACTTGAAATAATTCTATTCGTTTAATGAAATTAATAAAAGTAATATGTAACCAACTGATTCATAAGGAGATTAATTGTCCTTCAGATTTTATTTATTCATGGTTTATTTGTTTATAGTCATATACGTCTTCTTAAACATATATGAATTAAAACTTGATTGAAGGGTTTTCAAACTTCAATTCGACAGATAAAATGTTGAAAATTAGAAAAAAATGTAACACACATCCATCATGATTTATCACTTAATGCATAAATAAATGACAAAGTCATTATACCACAGTTAACTGCCGAAAATGACTAGTAAATGAGTAAGTGTAAGCTAGTAGGGTTAATATAGAACGACTATATACCCAGAAGGTAATACATATTTATTTTTTATTTAAATATAAGAAAGGTATTTCTGTGACATAACAGAATATATATACACTTTCATTTTGATGTTGTTCGAGTAGAAGTTCGATGTTTTAAGGATAATAACTATAGTTATTTGTCAATATTATGATAGAAGTACAAGAATAGTGAAATCTTAGCTTGAAAAACTAATATCACACGAAACAAACCAGTATATAATGATAAGGCAGAGATACTTCTAAAGTTTATATGCTCAAGCATAAATATGTATTGAAAGTTGGCTTACTTCTTTGATTGTTTTCTGACGTCCTTTAACTGCGACTATTGCTATATCTAGTAAATCGGATAACTCAAAAAGATGTGTTCCTCCACATAATTCAGCGGAGATAACAGAATTAAAATCTGCTAGTTCATGATCATTAAATGGATGTTTTTCTTTTGTTATACACACAGTGCGTACTTTTGCACTATACTCCTCCCAAGGGAAGTATCTAATTTGTTTCACCTTGAAAAATAGTATGAAAAGTGATTTTAGTTGATTCAATAAAGATGGGTTGATATCATAGATATAGATCCTGACACAGACGTCAGTTCTCACAAGTTGCCATACCATATTAGCATGACAAAATAAAGAGAAAAAGAGGTCAAGGTAGTAGCAATAATATAAAGGACAAAACCTTGGGAATATGGTCTAAAAATGTAGTGGGATTAAGAGTCGAGAGGAAGGTAAAGAGTGAATTCATCAGCATCATTGCGAGCCATGATATCCAAAGTCTATAACCACTGACCAATAAGAAATAGTCAAGTGTACCAAAATGGTAGGAACTCTAACTTTATAGATCCTGTTTAGCCACTTACTTAATAACTACAAAAAACTAGTCGATTATAAGATTAAAATCAGTAGGTCCCAGAGAAGATGTACACGTGCATATCTAAGGACAAACATTGGAAGGACAGAGAATAAAGTCAATATTAGCATCTCTGAGTATATGTTTTTGATAGTACGGCCGTTTATCATTTGCTTAATTATAACAGAATGTTTACATTTCAAACGATTTTAGAGTTGTCGCTCATAAATAAGCATATTATAAACTGGATTTCTTCAGAAATATAACTGAAAACTGACCAACAGGTAACTAAGTATTACAAAAGCACTACTTACTGGTAGCAATAATTCGATAGGAATGTAAATAGAAGCTAATACTATAAATTTAGCCTCAAACATCCAACGAAAACTTTTAATATAAAAAGACAATTCCTATGTTACAGTTCTAAGAATTATTAAAAAATATTACTCTTGATTTATAATCTCCCTTTTCTATAAACAACTTATACGCATCTCCACTCCAGGTGACTACATTTTAACGTAGATAATATGAATAAATATTTAAACGCTTATAAAAAAGTTCACACCATGTTGAATAAAAATCCGAACTCACTTTTATAGCATGTGCCAATTCTGTATTCCAAATGGAAATAAATCCATTTTCATTAATTAACTTTTGACACTTTTGTTCTAATTGTCTTGTAAAATCACCTAAATCCTCTTGCATTAGTTCTGACGCTGAACCAATAATAGCAGCTTTTAATGTGAAATAATTAGGGTGAGAAGTACCACCAATATGTTGAAATGCTGAAGAATTCGAAGCACGTGATAGCACTAATGATTCTAAAGCTGATGTAAATAAATGTTGACCAGTATGTGAACACATAAGATTAAATCTACGTTCCTGAATTCGAAAAAGGAGAAAATAAGAAATATACTTTTCCTGATGGAAAATCGAGTTTAAAGGAATAGAAAAGAATCGTACTAATGAAAATACTCACAATGGCTAATTTATTTGAGTGGGTGCATATTAGTGTTTTTCAATTGTTTTATAAGTTGTAAGAATGGATGCATGAATCCCATTCGGTCTCGCGCGAGGACTCTTGCATACTCCAAGTCAATGAACCGGCATCTACTAGTGTTAATGTCTAACTTCAATTAATCCATGACATTATACAAATTGCACCTACTATTTGATGTGGATAACTGTCCCACACGGATCGAATTTCCCTGAGTCCATACTAAGACGAAACGGCCGTCTAGTGCTTCCAGGTCTTCAATGGTGGTCTGGCTAAGATCACTTCGTGATCCTATTGGTTTCTTTATTTCAGATAAAAACTACGAATGAAACAGAAGAATCTGTTCTAAAACCAACGAAAACAACAACGGAAGTTATCTCATGACAAAAACAGACTAAAATGAATGGTAGGTTAGAATGATATAAGCTCAAATGAGAAAAAAAGTCAGTGAGCTACACAAGATCGCGGATACTGTGATAACACCACCGCTGCTATGACTGTCAAACATAAATCAAAGAAACTATAATTAAAATGGTGGTTGGTTTTAAACACAACGTAAAATGAGTGTATTGAATGTTCACATGGATGAAACAAGACAATTTGGACTTCACAAATGACTTAGTCCTTCTATCTCATACACACCGATAAATGCAGATGAAGACAATTAGTGCAGCAGCAGACTCTGCATCAAGAGAAAAAGCAACATCCTCAAATAGAACACGAAGAACAACCAAACCACATCCAGTGGAGAAGCTCTTGAAGCGGTGGACGTAAAGGCGAGAACTACCGAATGAAGGACAGCATTTCTACAGTTGAATGACATATGAAATTCAAAACAACTATCAACCAATATCAAAGTCAAAATCTTCAATACGAACATCAAGACAGTTCTACTGTACGAAGCTGGAACTTCAAGAACTACCACAACTATCACCAAAAGGTGCAAGTATTCATAAACAGTTGTCTACGCAATATACTGAATGTCAGTTGGTTGGATACTATCAGCAACAGCCTACTGTGGGAGAGAACAAACCAACTTCCAGCTGAGGAGGAAATTAGGAAAAGACGTTGGAAGTGGGTGGGATATACATTAAGGAAATCGTCAAACTGCATCACGAAGCAAGCGCTAACTTGGAATCCTGAAGGGAAAAGGAAAAGAAGAAGACCAACACATTAGGCCGGCAATCGGAAGTAAACGTGAAAAAGATGAATAGCAACTGGAAGGGACTGTCCAGGACAGAGTTGGATGAAGAATGCTGGTGGACTGCCTATGCTCCTTTATGAAGGGTAGCAGACGTAAGTAAAGTAAGAGTGTTGACAACTGTCGCTCATTACAAGTCGAGGATCGTAACAGAAAAGAGTTGAAATGCATTTAATTCATATAAATATGATCAATAATACTATAGGTTATAATATCATAAAGGTGTTCATGACAATATCATGTTGAGATAACCATTAACTGCTGATTAATTCTCACGTAAATAATAAAGTGTGAATAATTTTTCAGAGGTATTATAATTAAATGTACTCACTTTATCAATCCTTAGAACAAAAGATTGATCAAAATTCAGATTATTTAATGAAAGAAATAAATTATCTGGTTTATGACACCAATGTATGATCCAACCATTAGTTGAAGAATTCGAAGTAGGATCAGGAACAAAAGTTGTTTCAATAACTTGAAATTGAAGAATCTGAAGGTAAGCAATCAAAAACAAATAACGGCAGGTACAGTATTTTTACAGATCAAGTATTAAAAAGAATAATATGTTACGGTATGGAAGCTAGTGAAAAGAAATAAGTGAAAATATAATAACGAACGCTATTCGAAAAGTTTATACATATATTACTAACCCTCACTTATTTATTTTCTTACAATATTATAACCTTATCTATGTGACGTATACAAACGCGTTAGCTTGCTAACATAAAACCAGTGGGTTAAGAAAAATCAAACCTTATGCTCCGCACAAATCTCATTCGATTTGTGTGAGAGCTGTGATACTGTCCAGGTGCCTAAACCGAAGATGGTTTTCTTAAGGGGCCACACCCGGAGCCTTTGATCTGAAGGTGTAATCCACAAGGCAGTGGAGCAACGTAAGGAGATGCAGTCCCATGGTAACTGGTGACCAACAATAGGTTCATACTCCATTTGTTTCCTTAGGATCCTGGAGCCCATGTACACCATTGGTTTGGAATCAGGGTTTTGCAACTTCCCTAGGTGGACCCTCGGTGTTCATCAACCCGGTTAAAGCGCCGGACATTCGCCTTCCGTCCTCTCAATTCCGTAAACATCACCCCTGCTACGAGAAGGTAGTGATTAGGACTTTCCTGATAGTGGTTGTATGCACGTGGCCATGTGATAGCATTTCGAGGGGGAGAGCTAACTTTCTGTACTCTCGGCCGTACCAGGGCATTCACTGAAATGCACTGACGAGATGAAGTCAACTGATGACTATTAACAAAAAGCGTTTGTTCGATAGAAAATGTAACAAATGTTAAACCAAACTTGTTTTAACACATAATGTTTAGCGACATAGTGAAAATGATAACTTATTTATTTAAAAAAATTTAGTCACTTACTGGATAGTGAATCTTATCCTTAATAATAAAGTAGCTATCTATTAAACAAAAAAGGCTTAAACATAATTAACCCTGAAAAACCTACATTGATCAATTGATGAAAATTTGTTTTTGATCTTATTTTCATTTCATCAATCACTATACACGTAAATTAATCATTTAAATTTGGTAAATGAAGAAACATACTACTATTATGACAAAAAACTAATAATTTAAAAGCAAACTCGAGATTTAGTTGCGTGAAGGAAGATAAACTGGCCGCCTGCTTGAATATCCGGACTACCTGATCCTGTCATCTAGATATTTCAACAAGTTATCTGTTGTTTGTTTGTTTTAACACATCATTGTTTCTATTAATCGTACAACCTATTTAGGCGCGCTTATGTAAAGTTTACGACCTTTCGCTGTACAAGTTATAAAAAAGTACAATTAGAGACATCGTAGTGGCTGGCAATATGCATTTAAACGAATGAACATTATTCAGATGTCGAATCTTGGACTGCTAACATCTAACCGTCGACCAATCAATATTTATCGTCAAGATCGATCAAGAAAGAAGAAAACGTAAAGTGTTGAAATACTTTGTGATGAGAATCCTATATTGTACAAAAATATAATATTGAGTAAAGCCATTAATAATAATACTTATTTACGTCCGCACAAAATGTTTCTTATTTGAGTATAATTTCATAGAAATTACCTTAGAAGGATAGTGAATGAAACCTGTATCAGCGTCTTGACCACCACGTGATGTAAAAAAGTTAGTTTTCTCGAAAATAAAACCGAGTAAATTATTAGCAGTTTCATTATTTGATGCATCGCACAGATTTTGAATGACAGAAGTAACATCTGAATTCGACGAAGATTGTTTTGTAATTAACGTATAATCTGTGTGTTTATTACCAATTGCAAGTAATCCTAGTAATTTTGTTTCACAATCTGGGAAATCTATAACAAAGAAGAAAACGTACGCTGAGGAGTAGATGAAAGTATACGTATTAAATTGATAGTTCCTATGGTTAAACTACTCTCATTTAGTGAGTTTATCGAAGTTTGACCAAGGACAACAGCAAAACACATCACATAAAAGTGGAGATATACGTTTTCAAAAAAATGTCTATACACTCTTGATTCCAATAAAAACATCAGATATGTAAATGATTGATTTGACAATCAAAAACTTATTTCATTAATCTGAATATGAAAGTTGTATTGAGATATCCTATCGCAAGAATATCGTGTAATTTACAAGACTTGGATAGACATCTAAACAAAGATGATTACGGCACTACACTACCGCACCACTTTTAGGTAAATAAGCTTACGTATTATCCAAAAGATTAATAAACATAATGAAGGAATTTCAAAGCTTGAACATGTGCTATTATCTATACAGAATAGAAATCCATCTACGATATGGAGCGTGCTCAACTTATTCATAATATGGTAACCTAAATATCAATAAATGTTAATAAAGATATTGCAAATAAATGGAGCATAAATATACCCATACCAAAGGTAGCCTAAAAGAATCTCAGTGTCTTGCTTCTTGGGTGCCTTTGTAAAACCTATACTTTAACATTTATTATAACTGATTATTAACTCTCTACTAGAGATCAAGGGTTAAATTTAAAAGAAAATCATGTTTTCTTGGTTGAGTTAATGAAATAAAACAATCTAGAGCTATCTATCAATTGTTACTAGTCGCCTGGAGAAATTCCTTTAACAAACATATAAATTTAATACCACCATTGGGAGATTCACGTTTCAGGTTTCACAGATAGTAGGAGCTGGTAGAGAAATACTTTAAATTATGAACTTCAAATTAAGAATTGGTGGATTCAAGAAATATGCGGCATACCAGTCGTTTCAATCTAAATCAATATTTAAATAAAAAAATGACATGTCGTGATAATGTAATGCAGTTCATGACTCACCGTATTGTCTAGTTGCATTTAGATCCGGTTCAGATTTTCGATAACAGTTATATTTAAATGAGTCATCCGTAAACGGTACACATAAATTATGCAACTGACGTGAAATTACATTTGAATTTAATTTCTGACTTCTAAACAGTAATGGTTTATTCTTGTCCGATGGAGAGTTAGTTTCGATTGGCAAAGGTGGCAAAAGACCAGCCCAACATGATTGTGCACATATCATATCCCAGCTTACATGATGTCCATAATCACCGTTCATTAATTTAGTTACTTGTTCAGCTAGATAGTAGTAATATTGGTAAAGAAAAGTGGTAAATCTTGAAAATTCTCATAAAGTATAAGGTAGGTTACTAACATTTGGGCAGTTACATAGACATTTCTAGAAGATAGGATTTTTAAGTACAAGTTTACTAGCTCAGCCATAAAACAAAAGTCAAGATTTCCTTGCTATTTATGTAGTGAACAAGAACATCGGTGGGGACAATCGAATGTATTTGAGCACGAATTACAGAATATCTCACTAAAATCTGACAACCAAACAGTAAACAGTTGATTTGCAAACTATCAATCAATTGTCTCAATCTTGACTGTTCCTTCTGCAAATATCAGTTCATCGTCTCTGATTTCATTGTTCATTCATTTTCACACCAATTGCGTTTCGTTTCCGTTCTTTCGTGATCCATCTTCTGTTGAAATACATTCTATGCCTGACCATCATATACTACTTATGTGGATATAAGTAACCCACACCACATTTAAACCATGATATTATATTTAAAGAACTGTTCTGACCATAACCATCACTTCCATTGACTAATTTCTTTGTACTAAATAGTATTATTATTTTGTAAAGTTTATCTATCAGTGCCTACAATTCATCAAGTTTATGTTGCACGTCTTAAACAAGTCAATCATTCTATAAAAACCACTCCTTCATATATTACCTGACAATTGTCTCCTATCAGTGCATTCTTCCAGACACCGATTAAATGACTTTTCCATATGAAATAGACGAAGTGCAAACCAAGTCACTTCTTCATTAATAATTGATTCCATCTGTAATAATTAGGAGTTGATTATTGTCAAATAAGATATAAACAAACCGAATGTAATAAAGATAGATATGAAATTAAAAAAACAAATTAAAAGTCACATAATTAAGACTTTATAGTTTAAAAGCTGTACTTTAAATGAATACTCTAAATATCCAATCGAATATTTTAATTTAATATAAGTAACTTTATACCTAAGATACTTTTAATCATAAAATGATACAAATTGAGGAAACCAGTCAACTCCAGAGACCACTGGAAGAATATTCTGTTCTACTTTGTGGCTCTTTAGTAGAATTTGTCCTTAATTATACTGACAACTGATGTCAATACCTCTTCATATTATAGGATGACCAGCCTTCTTCAAATGAAATCGATTTACGAAATAATGGAACCACAATCTACAATGTCATTCCGTTAACATTTATCCACATTCCAAATATATATATTGCGTACCATATAAATGAAAATAAAAGAATAAATATCGTTGATGTTATTTTTTGCATCTTTGATGGAAAAAAAGACATTCGATGATTTTAAAATTGAACGTTAGATTATTTGATCACAGTTGCAGATAACGGAGATACTCATCAGAATAGGATGGGATCTGTGTGTGTGTGTGTGATAAGAACTTGACTAAGAAACACGTAGTTACATACACAATAATTATCAAGCTTTTGTAGTCAGTCTATAATCGAAGTAAGGCCTGTCAAAGTATGCATCAATTTCAATTGCTACAATTTACATCAGCACAGTAAAAGCTATTAAATGCCCCAGTACGGCAAAGAGTACAGAAAGTTAGCTCTCCCCCTCGAAATGCTATCACATGGCCACGTGCATACAACCACTATCAGGAAAGTCCTAATCACTACCTTCTCGTAGCAGGGGTGATGTTTACGGAATTGAGAGGACGGAAGGCGAATGTCCGGCGCTTTAACCGGGTTGATGAACACCGAGGGTCCACCTAGGGAAGTTGCAAAACCCTGATTCCAAACCAATGGTGTACATGGGCTCCAGGATCCTAAGGAAACAAATGGAGTATGAACCTATTGTTGGTCACCAGTTACCATGGGACTGCATCTCCTTACGTTGCTCCACTGCCTTGTGGATTACACCTTCAGATCAAAGGCTCGGAGTGTGGTCCCCTCAGGAAACCACCTTCTTTGGGTTAGGCACCTGGACAGTATCCCAGCCCTCACATAAATCGAATGATTTATGTGGCACATATTTATTTGGTGCCTCCTTGTACCAATGTTTATGTGCTTAAATAATAATAATCATAATAATAACGCACAGCGAAAATAAATTAGTGTTTGAAATAATGGTAGTGTTAGTAACAGTGGAATCTAACATAAGAATTATAATCCAAAGAGAATGAGTGAAATGGAAGAACAAAAGGTACAAGGTGTTACTACAACTCAATGAGTCTACGATAAACTATGAATGCTTCTGCGTCATCATGATAGACTTGGACATATGATAGAATTATTTTTTTAAAAAATTAATAATTATTTGTAATATATATATATATATTCAGAAGCACTTTGTTCTCACTTTAAACCTACCCTGGTAATATAATTTTATAATCTAGCGTGGAGAGTTTCACACTGTTTTTCACATTATTTTCTTTATTATCTTTGTTCCCTCTTACTCTCCATTTGTTTAGTTGACCTTTTATTTTTATATATAAATGTTATTAACAAGTATACGTGTGATTATATTGCTCGAAATGTATTGCGCTTATGTATCAAATAGCTCAGATAATCTTTGTCCCCTTATTACATTACTTGAATTTATCAAAGGGACTAATTACTTTAAATGTTAGCTACTTAAACCGCACGATGACGCATTTACATTTTTATTCATATTTGCCTTGTGTGCGTGGTGGTTTTGTGGTCTGCACTGTACAACAATAAACTGTAGTCACTACTTCGTATTGTCTTCTTAAACTCATACACCGTTAGAAGTTATCTAATAACGGTTATCAGGACGGATAAGATATGAAGCATAGGAATAATCATGAAGATATTCCACAATGGATCAATATCATAAAATAATTACCAATTATACTTGTTTATTCCATAAAGTAGACTTTTGAATACTCTATAAGTGAAGGTTGGTTATTCAGCTAATTAATCGAGTTCTGATCAATAGATGATGTTAAATAATACATTGCAGTTAACTGACAACGCCTTACATAATAAGTCAGTTCTAAATCTTTTTACAGTTAAACTGTTGGCTATATGCTGTTTAAATAAAAATTACTATTAAGATTGACTATAAGATGTGTATAAAACTAGTGCCTTAAAGAAAAAAAAAGGAAAATAAAAGCCAAGTTGATCTAGTAAATAAAGAAAAACTATTTTAATGCAGAGTAATGACCACATTATACGTTGAACAAGTCGTAGAGAATATTATTATGTGACAAATATCTTATGAACACTTACAAAAGTGAGAGTGGAACTTCACTCATCTAGTATAAACACATCAAAACACCAAACTAGTTGGAAAAAGCATTCGCTGAAATATACATCAAGAAAATATGATATAATTTATATGGTTTGTACGAGTTAAAGAAATTTATAAACATCAATATGATAATCAGCTTACTTGTTCCGGAGTTAATGCATCAGACTTTCTACAGCTAGGTCCTCTTATGGTAGCCATTGTGTTAAAAAACGACTTAAGACTAAGAACATCTCTTTTGGTTACTTCGGATACCAAAGCTCCCAGGAGAGATTTTAATTTCCCCGACGTGGTTATTTCTGTATCAAGACCAGTTAAAACAGATGCACGAAAAGCCCGATGAATAAGCTGACGAATTTTTAGAGGTAGACCTTGACGTCCTGGTAATAAACCATCTGATAAGGCGAATGCTAAAGCACGACTATGATCGACCAATACTCGATAGGCGGTATCTCGATGCCACATATCAATAAGATCGTTATCCATGTTAAAATTTTTCCAAGACTGATCTAGGGCGAGATGTGATTTTGAGCAGACAGCCTATATAGGCAAGTCGAAGTGCACATGAAAACACAATGGATGAAACAAAAATTCACTGATAATATAAGCACTTTTGACAGTCGTCTATGGTGATTTATAAAAATACAAACTATAACTGAAATTTAAATAATATTCACCTCAGCTATCAACTGACAGAACACGGTGATAACTAAGAGTGGAACGCAGATGTTTAGACGTCTAGTATTAATGTTTCCTTTGACGCTTCGGTTTACTATACAAGACTAAAAATGAGAGTTTTATCTTCCGAGATACAATATTACAACAGTAATTTGTTTATTAATAGTGGTTCGTTGTTATAACAAATTGATTCGAATAACTTTCCTAAAACCAATAACTTAATCACTTCTTTATAATTAAGAATGATAAACGAACTAACAACACCGTAAGTCATTAAGTCACGAAAGCAATATGTGTTTATATTTCATTTCTAATAGTTAATTCTTAACAATTTGCATCATTGATAATAATTAATCATATTTTTAGTTGCATACAATCACTGCTTACATATTTACATCATCACTTTGTAAAGATACCATTATCGTTCTCGAAACAGTTTAAATCTTTTTTCGTCAACAAACGAAGTCACATATCGTTTATTTTCCTTCTAAAGTCGACAATGAATGCAAAATTAAAATTTTCTGTGGTAATTAACGTTGAAATGTTTGATTAATTCGAGTGAAACTAATAATTATAAAAAGTAAGTACTCAAAACCCTAACTAGAAACTTATAAAAACCAAAGTGAAAAACTTTCAGGAATGTACTTACAGAAGATGAAGATTTTCCAGATATTTTGTTCCACAGAGAAGATAGAGTAATTTCTGAGTGATCTTTGTCTGTTTTAATTTCACCATCTTGTAGAGGATTGGATAAAAATAAACCTTGATAAGTAGGTACAGAACGATTACATGAGTTTGCCTTTGAGTGTATAAACTCCATTAAACTATTCATCTCATAAGAATCATAATTCGATGTCAATCCCTGTAAGATGATTATTGAAAAATGAACATGATCAAACAATTAGTAAAATAATACAAAACAGACGGACGGATCAAGCTATTTTTATGTATTTTAGGCTGACCATTTAGTATCGCTGTTATTGTCCTTTTACGTTTCAGGATTTCAAACAAGCTAACTGAAATTAAACCTTGTCGTTTGATTTTTCTTCTACCAGTCTGTTAAGTGTACTTCGATTTTATCTGTCAAATTACTGTTTACTGTCAGTTTGAGTAAATTACTTCTATCACTTTGTAAAGAGCACATTTTTCTGAATAATCTTTTCTATCCATCCGAACTACTTTATGACCTTCGTCTGGTCTTGAGATTAACAAATTACCACTCGTTTTAAGCTCATGTGAAACTCATTTGTACTTCTTTGTCAAAATGCCTTTCGAATTATATCTGCTGCTTAAGTGCTTAAAGCAGTAATTAACTAGCGTATATTTAAACTTTTCGATGTCATTGTTTGATGAAGGTACTAACTATACATTCCGTTTATGTATACATGTTTTCCATCTTACTAATCATTTTCCTAATGTCACAAAACTTAAGATCAATTGATAATGCTTCTAATTTTACCATATTAAGTTGAAAACTGGAAAAATTATCAACATCTTGACCTGGGTTTGATGGAAACGTAATTTCAAATTTTTTTAGGCTTATCAGTGGTTAGATACTTTTTTTTATCTTTACTTATTATAGCAACCATCATCACGTAGCCAAAGACATTTTGTTTTTGGAATTTCGACAATTCATCATCTGCATAAAATTTTTCTCCAAATACTTCATTTATGAAATTTTGTTTGACGCATAATTTTTCAGCGTCCGCCCATTAAGTCGAACTATTGAATAACATAAGGATTTTCAGTATACTTTCAAACAGAGGTTTGTTTAAATGGGAATTTCCGCTTTATTGAAATCTTTTGAGTTAAACATTCACGATTTGTAACTGAACTATGGCGTATGGCTTAGCGAAGCAAAAACAAATATTGGATTTACAAATTAAAACATACATACACAAACGGAATGTATAGTTAGTACCTTCATCAAACAATGACATCGAAAAGTTTAAATATACGCTAGTTAATTACTGCTTTAAGCACTTAAGCAGCAGATATAATTCGAAAGGCATTTTGACAAAGAAGTACAAATGAGTTTCACATGAGCTTAAAACGAGTGGTAATTTGTTAATCTCAAGACCAGACGAAGGTCATAAAGTAGTTCGGATGGATAGAAAAGATTATTCAGAAAAATGTGCTCTTTACAAAGTGATAGAAGTAATTTACTCAAACTGACAGTAAACAGTAATTTGACAGATAAAATCGAAGTACACTTAACAGACTGGTAGAAGAAAAATCAAACGACAAGGTTTAATTTCAGTTAGCTTGTTTGAAATCCTGAAACGTAAAAGGACAATAACAGCGATACTAAATGGTCAGCCTAAAATACATAAAAATGGCTTGATCCATCCGAACAATTTTGGGTATGAATAATTCTGCATAACACCCTAGAGCGTAACAGATAATAAAAAGTTTGGTAACAGAACGTATTTACTATCAATATTAAACGAGAAAATAAAACTTAAGAAGTACAAAAAATTTCTTGAACTAACCTGCATCACACATGCTAGTCGTTCTAGTCCCATTCCAGTATCTACAAATGATTTAGTTAAAGGTTGAAGAAGGTCAGGTTTCAAATGTTTCTCGGTCACATCGTTATCAGCTATGATACGATGTGTTATGAAAACACAATTCCACAGTTCCAAAACTTGGGGGCTAGAAGTATTCACTAAACAACGTGCACAGTCTAATTGGTCTCCACCGCAAAGTGCTTTGAAATCTATATGTACTTCAGTTGACGGACCACACAATCCTCCACCACTAAACTGATTTGCACGCCAAAAGTTTGATTCGATACCGAATGGCATTAATTTTTGATCCATCACCCTGGAATAAGATAAATTAAGTTTAGTATTTCAGTATTGGTCAGAAACAGTGAATCATATTATCACATGTTTTGATATCTTATCGAATATTGTAATACGAAGGGTTCAGATTACAGAAATATTTTGTACTGTGGAAAACCCATTTACTGACGGGATCGAAGTGTAGTAACGACATGATAGTATGATGTAAATGAGTTAAGTACCACAAAATGCGTAAGTTACATTAAATATCTTTTGTGCTCTGGTAATTAAAACTATCTAGGAAAAGAGAGTGGAGGTGATTTCCTCGTTGGAGCGACGACTACGGTCACTACGTCGTATGATTGAAGCCCACTCCATCAACCACGGTTTAGGCACTTGCACAGTATCACTAACCCTCACTCGAATTCGGTACGCTAATCTGTGTCTGGTAAAAGAGTGGAATAAATAAAGTAGATTATTTCTTCTGACAACTTAACTAGCAATTTATTATAACAGAAGATTAGGCTGGATTTACACAACTCAAGGTTTATCTCCAGTTGAACTATGAAACTTTCTAACTAATATTTAAACAAATGTAAGTTAATAAGTGTTTCTTCCCTCACATTGATGATTATAACTTCATGCTAATATAAAAACATTTTAGCTAATGTCAACAAAAAATAAAACGGTATGGTAGTTAGTTACGTCCATACCACAAAAAATTGAGAAAAGATAATAAGTAGTAGATCTCAGAATGAGCTGAACAATCACAATAGTTTAAAAATACCAAATCCCTTTGATTTGTATACACAAAAAGATAAAACTTTGACTCAGTAGACTAGTTGCCATCATCTGTTTGGTGGATTAGGAGTTAAAATATTATTTCTCTTTGAAAAAGGGTCCAATCTACGATCTTAAGAAAAAATTTGCATAAAACTAAATTATATTAGCTTTATCTTTGGAAAAATTGACAGTCATTGTTTAAAATATACACAATCATACGCGTAAACTTCACTGAGTGAACAAATAAACTAATATAAAAACTCCACTGTTTTTGAAGTGATTGTGGTGAGTATGTAAACAGACGAAACTCAGTAGCTAAGTTCATGTTTCATACTTATTGTGTGGAAGTTAATGATGCCAGTCGATTATTCAGATTTCACTCTTTAAGGGCATGAGTTTATTGCACGAACATTTTGTTCATCGCCTACTGATGAATAGTCATATGAACTGAATATAATCGAAAATATTTATTACTCGCAACTAACTGTTCAACTATCTCGAAAAGTAGTCTAGACAATGAATTACCAACTTACCCCAAGTTCAGCCAGATATCACGTGTTTCATCATCTGGAGGAAGTCCAAGTTTTTGATCACCACCGAAATATGTTATGTAAATTGCATTGGTAGGCAGGTTTAACACCTCAGTAAGAAATTTCCAAACCTGAGAGCAAGCCTCTTTCTAAGGTATACCACAGTCACATAAAAAATCGAAAAACAGAGACAGCAACAATTTTCATAGAACTATTTGAACGACAAAGGTTTAAATGAGGTATACCAAATAACTTTGAATAAAATAGGTATGGATAGTGTCACTTGTTGCATAGGCGAGAAGTCTGTCTGACAATCAAAGGGAAAGTACACTGCTCAGCAGTTTGCAGCTTTTTGATATTAGGTGTGTTCGAAGCATTTCTCCTGCGTCGTAATACGACCGAGAAAGTAATGTTGTGGCTAGACATCAAGTAATTAGCAAAAATGTAAAATTGATCGGTGAAGTTAAAAGCGCTTATCCACTAAGTTGGTCAGGACATGTGTTACGTATGCACAACCACTGCTTACTTTAACATGCAATGTTGGCTGATGTAGAGGTTGAAAGAAAGCTTAAAGATCAAACGAAGAATCATTGGCTGACTGACCTATGTTGGCCAATGCAGACTATCTGGATGAAGCCAGAGCAGTAAATGAGATCTGTGATTAGAGATACTGGGTGATATATCTTAAAGGCGGTTACAATGGTGCAAAGAGATTCAACTTTCTTTCGTTAAATCCTGAGCGCGGGTACAATTTCATGCATATCTTTCCATTTCATTCTCTCGAACCACATTCTTAACGTTAAGGGCATCCAGCTTTCACTGCTACTAAAAGAATTTAGACACCTTGGCTACTCATCTTGCTAACTTCATCTTGCGATCCCGATATGGTATGATAATTTGGGCCAACGCACATATGTTTCGATTTTTAAGTTGATTATAACCAACTAATTCGGCTGACCCGTGATTAATAATAATAATACATAATAATGGTGGTCTGGAACTACATGTTTTGCAGTGAAGTATAATTCTAGATATCTGTTGAAAGATAATCTTGAGACGTTAAAAAATTAGAAACGTCGGTAAAGTAAAACCGTATACAAAACGGTTACTATGTAGATATTTTCGAAGGTGTTGTAGATTTAACTTTCAAGATAATAACACTAGAGTGAATGATCAGTAATGACTATAAGGTGAAGTTAAATTTGGCTGTAAATAAAAAGACCACCCACTAGCTAGCGGCTAGCAGTGGAATCCAGGATGCCCATTCTGTCCTATTTGGGACTAGTCAGCTGGATGTACCTGCATCTAAGAGTTGATGTTTACTCTGGAACTCAAACCCAGTACCGTTCACTTCAAACGCCATTGCGTTGTCCACTTAGCTACTAATCAATTGCAGTCCTAAACATCAATGGGAAGATTCAAGTAAACAATACCGAGTGAATTCTTAATGCTTTTGTCTCTAAATAAATAAGGCGGTTTTTGAATGACAGTGCGACCGTTGACTTCCTAGTTAAGTCATTGGAACTAATACACCGAACGAATGTTTAGTGTAACTCATTTACCAAGGATAGGTTTATGTATTTAATCTTGAGTCATATTTTTTGTGCGGGAGCAAATGGCTTCCAATTGTTGGAACTGAGGTCGGCAAAACGAGGTTCAAACCGGTGACACAGTGATTTAGATGTTGCATATAAGTTAAGTGTATTCCCAATTGTATTTGAAATAGATATCAGTGTAAGCAAATTCAACACAATCTTCCGACCCGTGATTTGATCCAAAGAAATTTATCAAGGCAGAATAGATTAAACTAAACATATCCATGATAAGCTTTATTTTCGAGGCTTATAACACAATATAGAATCATCAACCATCATGAGTCAAACAATTTGGTAAAAAAGAACATAAAATTGACTGACCCAATCCGAATCAAAACTTTCCCCCATAAAACCGAGACAAACCTTATAATAGTCCCCGAACGACCAACTGCCCAACATTTCAAACATTGTATGATGATGCCTATCATATCCCACATCATTTAAATCATCATGACGACCACCGATTCGAATACATGGCTGTGAGTTGGTAGCACGTCGTAACTGCTTAAATTCTGAGCAAATATTATCCGACTGGTTGAGAAAAATTGATTTAAATTGGTTCATACCTATCCTGACCGAATAGAAAAAAGTACAGGAAAACCAACAAGTAACTTTTAAAAATTTAATTTCATGAAACTATATTAATGTAATGAATTGCAGAGTATATATATATATATATATATATATATATATATATATATATGATATAAACACATAAACGTTGGTACAAGGAGGCACCAAATAAATATGTGCCACATAAATCATTCGATTTATGTGAGGGCTGGGATACTGTCCAGGTGCCTAACCCAAAGAAGGTGGTTTCCTGAGGGGACCACACTCCGAGCCTTTGATCTGAAGGTGTAATCCACAAGGCAGTGGAGCAACGTAAGGAGATGCAGTCCCATGGTAACTGGTGACCAACAATAGGTTCATACTCCATTTGTTTCCTTAGGATCCTGGAGCCCATGTACACCATTGGTTTGGAATCAGGGTTTTGCAACTTCCCTAGGTGGACCCTCGGTGTTCATCAACCCGGTTAAAGCGCCGGACATTCGCCTTTCGTCCTCTCAATTTCGTAAACAATACCCTTGCATATGAAATGCAGTAAGGTAATCTAAAACTGTAGGCAAGATAAAAAAAAATACTAAATACCATGACAGTATTGGAGTTTTGAAAGACCGTATAATATTATAAGGTTATGTTCATAAGCGAACAGTCTGTAAATAAAAGTGTACCATTTCTGACAGATATTATTGATGAAAGAAGTTGAAGTACTTTCTACATAACCTTTTTTGGGTATATAAAAATGAGTCTGGAAAATTAATCCTACTGTATGAGTTGATATCTACGATGGACACTAAAAAATTGTTTGTGTGACAATGAAGTGCATCCTTATAAAGAAATGATAATTCTATGAAAACAATAAAAATATAGCATTGTAAATAAAGATGAAGCTTATTTAACATAATATAATGCTTAATGTAGTAAAGTAAAAGTAATAAATAAAACCTTACTCAGTAACTTTTACTAGCACAATGATTCTCATCTTACTGAATCCTTTCAAAATATCATAAAATAATTTAATGAAATGACAAAACTAGTATGGGAGCTTATGATCTAGTATTATGCATTTACAAATATAGTAATATAAACAATGCCAGTAATACGATGTCCAAAGATTAGGCTTAACAGTGAGGTCTTAATTGATTGGAGAATGAGTGACCAACAAGTTAATTTCCTCCAATCACCTATGACATTTTATCGTGTTTATTCTGTGTTCATATTCTGTATAGGAGCACGTTATTTTGTTATATGGAAAACTACTCATCTGGTTAGTGGTCTTGCCTTAGATTTCTAATTATTCAGGGGCCTAAGTCAATAATACGATCTCGTAAGTAACTAACATTCGCCCGCACTATACCATTGGATTCATCCAGCAATTGGCATTCTATTCATCTATTTCAACAATCGAAAATTTTATCTAATCAGATCACAAAAAACTTTCCCCGCATAACAGCTAGGGACTCATGTGTGTGAGAAATAGTAATTGAAAGTGACCAAGTAAATTAGCTACAGATTTCACAAAATTTATTTAGAGACTATTAGTAATGAGTGTGTTTGTGGTTTAGAAAGATGGATGAAAATTAAAGCTGGATTACTTTAAAACATAATATACAAACCTGCATTGATGAAATAGCTCCCTTCGTGACGCTTCGGAAATACGGAAGCCGGTGCCACCACTGAATGTTGGTGACTTTGGAAAAAATTAATAAATTCTCGTCGAAGTTCCGAAACAGAAGAGTTTCGTAAACGAATAGATGATGCAAGAGAAACATGTCGAGGGACTGACTGATCAGGAGCTAACGTACAACGACCAGTAGCATGTATATCCTGACCAGATGACGGTACTATTGCAAAACCTTTGGAGATTACATACGATGGATACTTTTGGTCAAACTAAAGCAATCGAGAGCAAAGAAACAGCTACTAGTAAATTGTATGTAATAAGCGAATATTTAGAATGAAGAAAAACATAGATTTCGAAGCAAAAATTATCACTAGAAATCACGAACTTGGGCAAAGTAAGAAATAGGTGAATACAAAACTAGTTTTATGTAAATCACACGTCTTAACAGTGATAAAGATGAAGTACTGATACATTCGATGCTTAAAATACTTTTTCTCCCTCAAGTATATTACGACGATACGTTAATACGATAATGAGAATAGTAACGTTATATCACATCCAGGTTTCACGATCCAGAGGATCGACTAGATAATACTTTATTCGACAAAATTAAAAGCAGTCACTCTCAGTGTGTCAGGGTAAGAAATCAATGAGAGGGAAGAGAGTCACGTATTTAATAGTCAGTAGGCTATGACTGTCTATCCACGCTCAACGACCAATCAGTTTTACTTTCACTAATACACATAAAATACTAAAATAAATTATTAGGTTCCATATTGATAGTTACTCTTTACTTTAGATTTCTGCCGGACCTGATTAGCCCGAATACGCTACACATATTTTATAACTATTATTATAAACTTATAGAACAGACTCAAGAGCTTGACTCTGAGCTGCACTCTAAGTATGAGGGCTAGTGATGACACATGACCATCTAAACCAAGGTAGCTGGAGTATAGTTCGAATGTGTGAATCAACAGCTAAACGTCAGACCACTGAACTATGAGTATTAATATGGTTCAGTCTAATCGTCAGTGCCTTCATGGACTAAATGCATGTTTTGGTTTGGTCATCCTTAGACTTCCTTAAGCCTACTCCTACACCACACAACATCGCTCGTAGAAGCAGATCGTGGTTAGGCATACGTAACACACGTCTCAACCACCTCAGTTTATGAAGATTTATAATCCCATCAATCGATTTGTCACCTTTACCTAGTACTCTATTCTTAATCCAGATATTGCTTACTCGATAATCCCAAAATACACGAGTAACGCTTCGAATACATCTATGGTCGAAAAATAGTAATTCGCGAATATCCTCTATTCTCAATGGCCATGTTCTACATCCATAAATTAGAACGGAGTGAGCTGAAGCGCAGTAAACTCGTCCTTCCGTTGGCAGACGGATATCTCGCCTACGCCACAAGTGACGCAACTGGTAAAAGACAATCGAGCCTTCTGAATTCGTGGCGAGATTTCGTCAGACATCAGACCATTGGTACTGATGAGACTCCTAAGACAAGTGAAGCGATCAATATGCTCAACTACTTCACTCCCTATCATTAAATCAGGAGATGATACAAGCCAGTCCTGAAGTGGCATTTCGCATTTGGAGAGAGAGAACTGCACTCAAACATGCTTGCATTTTTATTTAAGGTGGTCAGAAGACTATGTTTTGTCAGTCTTCCCCAAACAGAAATATATAATCTGCGTATTATCGGTCAACGAGTGAATACAACTACTTTCAAAAGTCGAAAATTGTGTCTATATTTCTTAACCAGCCGAATGGTGAATATGTGGTTAATACATACACATCCAGGTCTGAAACTAGCTTGGTTTTTTCGAGTTTGCTCTCCACGGGCTCTAGTTAGACGTCAAAGTAAATAAATGCTTAGCTTTAGTTACACTACTCTTGTAGGGACCAGTGATATTATCCAGTTGCACAAACCGAAGTAGGTGGGGCGGAGTTGGAGTCTGTGATCGAGTGCTTGAAAGCAGCTTTCCAATCACTGAAAAATCAAAATGTAACACACCGCATGGATATTTACAGACGAACATTTTCTTTCACACCTAATATGGTTCAAGTGTAGCTTAGTGTAGAAAACTAGGGCCAACAGACCATATAAACAATAACTCAACCACAATGAGTTCTAAATCAATATCCTTAGCTATAATTTTCAATAATTTTGATCCGACCGTTCTTTCGACAGACTGTATGTGGTAAAAAGTATGTACTTGTAAAATCGTTACGTCTTACGACCTGATTATCTTTTCGCTGAAAGCATATCTTTACAAACAATCCCATTCGTTCACACTCTATACATAACACTTTAACAGTGCAATGTCACATTCGAACGATAACTGTAATGCACAGCAATAATTTGTTTCATTCACTTGGTGTCTTTTACCGACGAAGTTTGTTAACTGGTGATTATTTATTTTGAAATCAGACTCTTCAAGTTCCAAAACGTCAAAGACCTACTTATTTACTTCATTAGGATCCTATGGAAACGTAACCATTATCTTCTGTTATCTTTATCATCTTACTTGGGACTTACTCGAGTTTTTCTGACCCGAAGGAAGAAGCTAGTTTTTGATGTTGGGAAATGAAAAAAAGTCATTTTTCACTGTTTAATCCTCAACCAGCTACAATAGCAGACGATACACCTGTGATGAAATTAAATGGAAAATGATTAGATGGACCATATGAAAGACAAGGAACAAATAAAGCTGACATTACACAGCCTTAAAAAAAGTATTCCTGTTATCTATGAAAAATGTGCGATTGTTAATGATAATATTAAAAAGAATTCATAGGATAAATGTTATTCGGAACGCAGTCCTAATAATCATACACCTACAAGTAAATCTAGCCCAAATTACAAAAAGGGGGTAAAATTTTGATTAAAGTGGGCGAATCACTACAAAAAACTAGTTGGCTTATCTTTCTTACCTGACTACTTACGCGAGACAAGGCTTGTACACACTGCTTTGAGAAAATTTGTGATTGCATACTAAGGACTTTTCTAAATTAGCCTAACTCCAATAATCCCGGACCATTCCGGAAACAATAGTGAGCGCACCACTCAAAGTAGAAAACTCTATGTTTTCGTTTACTTTCCCCAATACCTCACTCCAGACTAACGTAAGATGTGATAGATTAAGCAACAAATCAGCCAATATATAAAGAAATCAAACTGGAAAATTTACGAGTACATATAACTAGTGTATTTCATATCCAGAAATTGTGCCAATAAGTGTTTTACTTGGAGATGGGAGGTTAATTTGAAGAAAACATGATATGATCAAATATTTTTCACTTTATTTCTTCAACGCAAACTAAACTAAGAAAAACCTTAACTACTGAGTAGGCGTTTTGAGTAGAGTCGGGATTGACAGTATCACGCCCATCACAAAATACGGCCTTCAAGAAGGTTATTCACGTAATAATGAGGGTCGTTGCAATACCTGACTAATAAAATAAGTGGCAGACAAAGTAAACCTATCAAACCTCGATGTGACACCACATTAAGGTAGAAAAGGGAATAAAGGCGAATGTCCACACAGATCTTCGCATTGAATTGTTAAGAAAGATCTAATTCTGATCATAAACTATAGTCTCGCTATAAGTATATATGAATTTTTGCCCAGCCAGCATATCTGTTGAAGAAATACTGTACAACAAGCTGTTATGATATACGGATACAGCAGAACCTCTGTGAGCTACGAAGAGGTTTGTTTTAATTTTAACATCTCTAGCATAATCCAAGTACAGATGGAGAAGATACTATACAACAAATTAAAGAACCCACTGAAGAACACGCGACCTTGACGGGTGAGGCTCTTTTAAGAAACGCGCCAAACCTTTTAAGTAAGAAGCTTCTCGTATCCGGAACTCATCTTGACTGAAACCTTAAGCTTAATATTTTCGAGATCAGAATTCGATTACCTGGTTGAATCATGAGTCTTTAAGAATGATACTGATGACAATGCAGCTACAAAAAAGGCATAACTGTTGAGGTGAGTCGATTAAAAACAAACAACTGTGAGTGTATCACGTCTGAAATTTAACTCCATGATAATTCGTGCTTGAATCTCAAATGTTTGGAGTCTACTGTTTATGATTTTTCCATTTGCATTGGTTGGTTCACCTGATAAACAGAACTTCACTTTTTGGGCTAATTCATCAGTTTATTATTTTTAAGTTTCTTTCTTTTAGATTATTATGAACACGTTTGCCTGGACAAGTATTTGGCTTACAATTTACCGGCTTCAGGATTTTTATGTCAAGTTAAACTTCTCGACTTCAAAAAATCGAAACATATGCAACTGTCAAACGCAGGCTTCTTAGATTGTCATTAATCGTAGTATGTTGATTTCTGCAGACTAGGAGATGCTACAAAAGTCAGAATCTGTATAAGCAATCTTCAAACGACGGAATATGAACTCAAAAGCAACTCTATTCTTCCAAAGAACTGACGAGACTTTAATTTTGATGAATAAGGTGAAGCCCTATCTCAAATCTTTGGAGAACATTCATCTCTTTTCAACATCCGTTACCAATGCTTGGAGATAACGAAAGAACCAGGAGATGACCGAGTGATACGTGACTGAAGAATTTGAGGTCTATCAAGTCCTGTCAATTTTTCATATCTAAAGCGCCAAGAGTCTCTAGTACCCCGTCTTGATCAAAGTCATCAGTGGGAAGTCAAATTCATGACTTTGTATTCAGGTCTTAAAGAGGCTCCTGAATGAAGACTGTGCTGAAATAGCTCGCCATGGACCCTGCCTTGTCCCGGACGCATGATTATGCTCTCTGCATCCTCAGAATGTGACAACTACCCATCTACTGCTGGATGTTAACCTGAAAGCGTATTTCTAGATGTGTTTAGCAGCTCAATCACCTCAAGAATCAGCAAAGACCTTTTAAAGTAACATAATAACATAATAGTGGCCCGCAACACCATTGGTAAGGATCCAGTACGAATCTGGTACTCATATTGTGATATAAAGCGCCTGTTTAATTAGGGGTTACATGTCTACTTCCGAATTCCTTCACTAGACACGAATAGCAATTATCAGCTCTTATAAGTTTTAATATTCAATTACTGTGGTGCTTGCTTAGCAAAATGAGCGTCTTCGACTGTATAAATAGGTGTTCACCCCACAAGCTCAAACGACATGAAAGTACTAGCACCCAAATGTCACCTTACATCCGCCGTAAACGTTATATTCAACATATTGCACACTAAGATGGATAAACTACAGATAATATTCGCTCTCAATTAAAGTAAACTATTTATAGGTGTACAAGGACAGCTTCATAGAGAGTTATTTTCCGCGACTGATCTGTACATCATTTCACATTCATATGGTTGTATTCTTGTAGACCGTAGCAATCAAGCATTCAAAATCCATAGGAGACATGATAAAGTGATCGAAAGGAAAACACCTAACAACACTTATGAATTGAATAATGCGTAACGCACTGTATTTTTACTCAGTTCATCGGGTTTGTCTGAGTATCAGTGTCCTATTACCAGTGGTTAAATGTAAGCTCATTTAACTGCAGTACAAATCTCCTATAAAGAATAAGAAATGTGCATTTTTACATAATGGTTGAGAAAACTGATAAAGGGAGGTTGATGCGTCTGATCACTTTAGATTCAGATTATAAAGTTATGAAGAATAAATTTATTTTGTATTGTCTTATTGTCCAGTAATCAAGGGTGGGGCTAAATTATTCATTCTTGGCTTTAGAACTTTCAAATATCGTCGCTGATGGGTCATGTCAGTTATAATATAGGCTGCATAAGATTGACTGGACAAAACATAGCTTCAAACTATTTCAATATGCCCTTAAAACACAAAAGTTACTTAAAAAACACTATGTATAATTTTTAGCCTGATAATTCAGAAGCAACACATGCCATCTTCAGTCAAATATATCGTAGCACAGTTGTGGATGAGCAATCACTAATACTCACACGGTGAAATTTAGTGAATAAAACTGAAAGCCTATATAAAATTTTATTAACATGCTTCTTTTATCCATGGAACGGATGGAGTTTCCCAGACGATACGCTATAGTTACATAAGAACGTTTCCCGTGTGCGAGAAATAATACCACCTCATGTGAACAGAAATCATGGGTGGCAAAACGAGCATTAGTGTTCACAGGTCAGTTCATCTTACAGTAGTAAAATATAACTTAAAAACTTACAAAAAATGCAAAGATGTATAATTGATACAAAACATTTACAAACAAAATGTCAAACGCCGTATAAGCGTAGCTAGTGGCAACATTAAAAGGGCCAAACTTATCTGTCAGGATTAGGATCAGTTAATGCTGACTGAATAAAAGATTCACTTGAATGAGATCGATCTTTAACAAGCAGAATTATACAGAATGCACCAAATTCATACGGCAGGTATCGTACATAGTTAAACTTAGTCTGAGTGAGGCTCCTGATGGTTTGGCCGATTATCCTGGGAGGCGAAAGGTCGCTCCGCGTAAGTATTTGGTCCATTTAGATACCTCTGCTGGTTGTGATGATTTCGGCAAGAAACAAGAATCATGAGGCGCGTAACTAATCACAGAGGGTCTTACCCACTCTTTCGCTTTCGTATTATCCTAAGGTCAATAAGGTTCATGAGGAATAAACATAGCTACTGACTGGACACTGATACAAGACTACTACTTATACAAGACTATGTATAAATACTAGAGCTTTAGGAACATATATTCCCTTTATACAGTCAAGATATTCTGGAGTTCAATATACTAATTCTGTCCAAAAGACTAATATATTTAATAGGACAGATGCCTTATGGTAATAATGTTGCATTCTGAAAATTGATACATATTGCACGTCAGCTGACAGACAATATCACTCATTGGTTTATGGAACTATTGAAGCACGAATATAATCTTCAATAATATTTGACGCCTAGATCACTTTAAACTGGGCACATGAGAAAGATTGTCAGTGACTTTTGGCCTATTTGGACACTGAAAGCTGTCGTTGCGTTTGCTTTACAAACAGCTGATACCGAACTTTAAAATATGCTCCTTCGATGTATTTTTTAAAAACATATGACTAAGGAAACCATTGATTTCACAGAAGTCCAACGTCACTAGCATCCATCGTCAGTCATAAATGTTCGTCAAATAACGAATGACAGATTTTAGATCTGCCAGTTATCGATGTTGATAAACAGAATGGTCGCAAACGTCAGAAGTGACAACATTGCACATTTATGGAGGAAATCTAGCCGATATAAAACTACCACGCATTATTCTAAGTCTTGTAAATACGTTTAAGGATTTCATATCATCCCAAATGTTCACTCAAAGAACTCGACTCAGCCACTGTTAATTTTATTATTCAGCACAAATCCCCCAGAATCTTTCTGGAGTTACCATTGTTCCATGCACGGATAAAGAAGGAGGGCGGAACAAGAAGTAAGCAACCATATCATATAGAAGAAACTTTGTTAGTATATACTAACCAGAAAATATCATTTAAAACATTCGAAATATACAACCTAAATCCAAGATTCTCCGAAAACCACAACTGCAAAACTGTTCCACATTCTGTTAAAAAAGTTTTGGGAAGAAGAACCCTCAGCTCCGAGATCAAACCGGATTCCGTAGGCATCGGTCGTTCACATACCAAATCGCGACACCACGAATCATCGTTGAACAATCAATTGAATGGAACGTACCACTGTACGTCAAATTATTTGATTATGATAAAACTTTTGACACTGTGGCAGGAAAACATTATGGAACCTTCTACGACACTATGGTGTACCTGAGAAGATTGTCAACATCATTCCGAATTCATACGACGGACTACACTGCAAAGTCGTGAATGGAGAACGGCTAACAGACGCACTCTAAGTGAGGACCGGTGTCAGACAGGGCTGCTTACTGTCTCTCGCCCTTTCTCTCTCTTCTCGTGGTTAATTAGATTATGAAGATCTACACATCTGAGGGGAAGCACGGAATACAATGGACAGCTTGCATGCAACTAGACAATTAGGACTTCACAGATAACCTGACCCTTCTATCCCATACACAGCAACAAACGCAGCTCAACACAAACAGTGTAGCAGCAACATCTGTATCAGTAGGCCTCAACATACACAAACGAAAAAGCAACATCCTCAAATACAACATGGAGAACACCAAGCAAGTCACACTTGATCGAGAAACTCTAGAAGAGGTGGAAGTTTTCACATAACTGGACAGCGTCACTGATCAACAAGGAGGATCCGATGCAGATGTGAAGATGATGATTGACAAATCATGAACAGACTTCCTACAAATGAATGACATATGGAACTCAAAACAACTGTCAACGAACATCAAAGTCAAGATCTTCAATACGAACTTCAAGACAGTTCTACTATACGAAGATGAAACTTCAAGGACTATCACAAACAACATCATAAAAGTACAGGTATTTATAAATAATTTTCTTCGTAAGACACTGAATGTCCGTTGACTGGATACCATCAGCAACAGTCTACTGTGAGAGATTAAAAAACCATGTTCCTGATGAGGCGGAAATTACAAATGGATACTGTAGGTGAATAGGTTATAAAAAGTGGAAATCATCAAACTGCGTCATGAGTCAAGCTCCAGCTTGGAATCTTGAAGGGAAACGGAAAATAGGTAGACCAAAAATCACATCGCACAAAGAATCGGAGGCAGATATGAAAAAGTGAACAGCACTTGTCAACTAGTGGAAAGGAGAAGACAGGACATAGTTGATAGGGAATCTCTGATCGGCCATCTATAGTCCACAAAAAGGAACATGTGTAAGTAAATATTAATCAGTACAACTCACGCGTTACTAAGTTCGAGTAAAAATATCTGGTTTCGTTCTGAAGTGCCGCGAGTTAGCTTTTGTATGACTTTCAAACTTCAAAGATCGTCATACCAAAGCCATAAGTTTAACATACTGAATAAAGTAACAATGCAAGTTACTGATAGTCGCTTTGTTTCATTCAACAGTAACCGAAAAGTCGTGATTGGGGGTGTTCATTTATATAACTGCTTTAGAATTATTTCAATGTGGTAAGGGAGTGTAATAAACTCTTTTGAATGGATTGTCCGAGTCTCACTCTCGCTAATTTCATTGATTCAGAAGTGTACTATCGAAATCATATTTAACGGCGCAGTAGCATATACTCACCGATATATTAAGCGAAAGCTCATGCTAATGATATTTTTTTAGGCTTTTTACAAACTGCTTACTAGTTAATTACGTCATTGTTATTAGAGATTACTAATTGTCATTGTATCACCTGTTCGTCGAATTTGTTGACCACGATTTCAACACCACAAATTTTTCTGGTTTCAACCTTATGATCAACTTTTTACAGAGTCTCTAGATAATATTCTTTGAGATGAAAAAAAACACAACTAACCGAAAGATCTAAAACAATTTGTAGAAAGACCAGATATTTTTATAATTTTCAAAGGTTGTCGAATGAATCCTTAAACAGGCTAATATTAAAACGTTTAAGATGACCATTTTATTATAACTTTTCAAAGATGGTTCAGTTTATTGTCAGCTTGCAATGAAGACTATTTTGAACAATATAGGAGTTAATCCTTATTTTTTAATATAAATATGTCAAGTGTGATCAGCCGTTTAATCATTATTAACTTGTGGGTCAAGTAAAATATCATGCATTCAAACGAAAAATCTTCAGTGATTAACAATTATCTTTTTAGGTTATAGGAGTTCAATTTAATAATGATTATAGAATATGACATAACTACATATGATCCTAAGATGATATATATATGTATATAGTATATAGGAAGTTATGATAATTACCACAGATTTAGTGTACACTAAAAATGTTTAAAGAGTATTTCTTTAAAGATAAGATCCCGTGGATTACTGAAGGACAACTGTGTATTTTATATTTATTGCAGATAAATTTACCAGACCGACCTTCAATAAAATGAACAACTTGTCTTGTATTCCATTTTTTCGTTACTATGTCAATAACATAATGTATAGTTCTGTAAAGTTGAACGTTTTATAGATTTACTGTTGCTTATAATGGGTTCTGTTTTCCCATTATTTATATTCATGATATTATTTGATTAGTTACTGTTAAGATTTGACCTCTTCGAATAGATGGCTAGACTCTGACTTTATTGACGAGCTAGTTTTACCTAAACAGAATATAGTAAACGTTGTGAATTTTACTGTTAGTCAATATCCAAAATATAATGTTTGCAACTATTTATTTTATTGAAAATAAAAGGCAAATGGAAGGCAGATGCGAGTATGTTGTACTTCTAATTGGTAAGAAGCTTAATCGGTTTATTGGCGGAAGTTATTTATGGATCATTTATGCATTTATCACCAAAAAATATCACTTCTAGAGAGTTTTGCTGTGTTGCGTAAATATGTAAACATGTAGAGCGTTGATACATAGTATATCATTAGGATTGATATGTACTGTCAAGTAAACAACATTAAGTTTTCGAATATGTACTATTTACTGGCTTGAAGGCATTGCTCTATTCCATCTACGAGATAGTTTTGTGGTAATGTTTTTTATTAGATATGCCAAAGAGGTACGTAAAACACATAAGAGATGTTTACTGAAATACTACTGGTGAAGTTAGGACCTTTGGGGAACATTGAATAGAAGTGACAGCCTCAAGTAGTGTATTTCAGAGCTCCCAGCTCATTTCATACTTAGTCGACTTAATCAAATACATATTTTTAAACGTAATGCATCTTCTCAGGAGTTTTCAGGAATTGAGAGGTTCATTTATTGACTTTTGTCACTCAGATAACATAGTCCTGTTTGGTGTAAACGTTGAAAAAATTCAATCACCTGAATGTCTTGAGTGACAACCCAAGCATGTTTGAAATGTGTTTATCTTCCTCTAATTACGACATTTTGCTTCAAAATTGGTCATCATCATACGGGTGAAGCAGTTAAGGTCGTTGACCACTACTTGTCCTGAAAGTCTTATCAGCTCTGATGAATTGGTGTCAGACAAGATATCGAAAACCATTCGGAAATTTAACTTGGCTTTTTGGAGATTCAGATTACTCATGGCCTAGGTGGGATATCCGTCTCTCGACGAAGTTGTGAGTGTACTGGACAGCAATCCTCTCTGTATTACTTTGAGGATATAAGTTATGGTCTATCAAAGTAGAAGACATGCGTAAGGTCAAAGTATCCTCAAAACATCTATTGGAACGGCCCAATGAACAATCGATGGGGACAGAGGAGCAATCCGTTGATGAAGTAGTAAATCCTCATTGAATTAGGTGGCTGGAATAAGTGTTCGGTATTTCCATCAAAATAAATGATTTCGTCGAAAAGAAAATTTTCTATACTGAATCCTCTTGATTTTTATTTAAGATATTTGATGGGCTGACAAGTGCAAATTATGCTGAAACCACCATAGTCAGTGTAGATTTTTGAATTTAGGTTCATTTAAAAGCTGGATATCGTAACCGGATATAATTACAATTACTTAATCCTGAATTGTAATTTAAACTTGAAAACAGATCCAAGATAAACCACATGATCACGTAGAGATTTTATATAATAATGAATGAAAGGTTTTAGAATCTTTACATCTGTTCACTGAAGTCATGGTCATACACTGCATATTCGCATAAAAACTTATCTGAATTCTAACTATATTCTCTGTACTCACTTGATAACCTTACCTGTTAAGTGAAAAATTTTATCGTACAAATAACTCTTCATATATTTCACCATATCAAATACATTTACATCACTAACGGTTTTTACATGTGATTTTGTTATTAGGCCTTGTATATACTGTTATAATAATGATTTTGATTATTCCACAGAAGAAATATGGATCAGTCTGCCTATACGAAATGTTGGAATTATTTAAATTTCAATTGCTGAGATTATTTTAAACATTAGAACATAGTTGAAATCATGAGTCGATTGAAGCTAGACGACCATGGAAAACCTGGAAACACTGGATAGCCGTTTCGTCCTATTGTGGGACTCCTCAGCAGTGCGCACCCACGATCCCGCACTCGCGAGATTCGAACCCAGGACCTATCAGTCTCGCGCCAGAGCACTCAACCGATAGACCACTGAGCCGGCATCTAACGGTGTTAATGTCTAACTTCAACCAATCCACGATGTTTGAGCAACCGTTCACCAATTGTCTTCAGTGAGTTGATATCTCCCAACAGACTTGTTTGAACTCCACTGGTCACTGCTTCCCACCAGAACTCAAGGAAACATCCCTTATAGTCAGTCTTTAGTGAGCATATGAGGAGTCCCATAATAGAACGAAACGGCCGTCCAGTGCTACCAGGTTTTCCATGGTGGTCTAGCTTCAATTGACTCATGATTTCAACTATGAAAATACTGAAATATCCACAAAACCCCTTCTGATCTATAATTAGAACAGACTCATTTGCTTTAAACTTGGTTAATCCCTCTAGAACAATTTGAATGTATAATTATAGATACTGATTAGAAGTGTATAAAAAAGACTATTCTCAGTTCACATACGTATCTGTGTTTCTAACATGACAGGAATTTTTAAACAACTAAAATGTTGGATCAGTTTGATTGAAGTAAAAACCAATTAAAGCAAAAAGAGGTACAAATATAACTATGTAAGAAAATAGACAAGTGATTGATAAAATTGTGAGAAAACCGAGTTCATCTAAAGATGTGATGTAGTTACGTAATACATTTTAATAACTATGACCATACAATTTCGGAAGTGTTTCCGATGAAAAATAAGAAAGGTCAAATAAATAAAAGTGATAATCAAAAATATATAATAGAAAGATTATTCAATAAATAGATGATAATTTGTTGTCAAATCAAGTATGACATGAAAAATCGGTTAATAATTAACAGGGCAGGTTTCAAAATGAAGTACCATGACAAGTAAATATATGATCAGCTTAATCGAAATCATATTACCAAATACATTATATTCTTCAGATCAACTTGGTCTTTTCAATATCAACATTTCTAAAAAGAATAATTTTATTTTAACTGAATAGTTATTTTTATATATACTCGAAATCATGAGTCAATTGAAGGTAGACCACCGTAGAAAACCTGGAAGCAATGGACGGCCGTTTCGTCCTATTGTGGGACTCCTCAGCAGTGCGCATCCATGATCCCGCCTCACGAGATTCGAACCCAGGACCTATCAGTCTCGCGCCAGAGCACTTGACCGATAGACCACTGAGCCGGCATCCAACGGTGTTAATGTCTAACTTCAACCAATCCACGAAGTTCAGCAACTATTTCACCAATGTCTTCAGTGAGTTGATATCTCCCAACAGACCTGAACAGTTATTATTATTATTTTCATATTACTAACAATCATATGAAAATTCGTCACGATATTTTCTATATTCCTTGTAACTACCTTTAGGTAGTCTTTCAACTGTTTGTGATATCTTTCAGTCATAAAAAGTAGTTGGGAATCTTTTTACTCCTAAATAAGTCAACTATCGTAACAACTAACGTTAAACTATGCACTGTCATGTAAACAGAGAAACAAAGAAGCCATGACAAACAACGGAAGATATCTTTAGGGACGTTATTTCACATAATTCAAATTTTGTAAAATACTAACATTTAGTTTATTCTATAAACCATAAACTTTCATTTGATGTATGATTCACTGCCATACTCTTTTCTGTTCCAAAGCTATCGTAATTTAAACGTAACCTTTTGTATGCTTTTTCTACCCTAATCCCCAATTAGACATAATTGTATTTTTCTCGTTCTTTATGCTTTGTGGTCATGTTAGTTATCTATTTATTCATGTATCTTTTTACACTAATCTGAATAGGGAACCAGCTCAGAATTAAGAATAAATCGAATAGTGTTCCGGTTGACTTGTCTTCTCTATCGCTTGTCAACCAGTCAGGTGATAGAATAGTTTTTGTCTCTATTACCGTTAGTCTTAATTCAGACTCACGCATTTCTAGCCTCAAGGTTGAAACAGTTAATCTATCGTGTCAAGGCTTTAACTGTATATTATTGGGTAGATAGATCAAGGACGTAACACACTACTATCTCTAATGGTTGTTGATGCTACAGCATAATTAGACATCTAGCGCTCAGTTTATTTATTCGTAAATGTCTCAGCTGATCTACATTTTAGTGGCATGATAGTTTATCAATATGTTAAAAAGTATGCAATGAAAAAATTCATCGACCGAAGTGACTTGACCACATTCGTTCAAATGCAGTTAAATCTAAAGTGAGGTATTTGAAATTTAGTCAACACGGAGATTGTTTATAATTCTACTTTTATTGATATGAAAGGTAAACCAAAAGTTACAGAACTAAGCATTTGAATTAATCACTTAAGTAAGCCAGTAGCTGATTGGATTATGCGAAGTAATTTTGTCCGGCTTTGTGTTATGATAGTTGGTGGCTAAATTATTATGAGATTGACATAGTACCTAGTTTATCTGACGTTGGTGATCATCTACTACATTAATTTCTTTTGATATAAACCTTAGTTACTACAGGATCAGTTTTTAGTCCAAATAAAGTATAGGCTGATTGTTATGATTATCTTATTTATTCTGTTATAAATTATAATCGATCGAATTCTATGATCTGTTTCCAATTCTATTATTATTATTATTAGGTTCACTGAAGAGACAAATGGCGTATGAACCAGTAGTTGGCTACCTGCTACCATGGGACTGCATCTCCTCACGATGCTCCACTGCCTTGTGGATCAGACCTTTAGGTCGAAAGCTCCGGGTGTGGCCCCCTAAGGAAACCACCTTCTTCGGTTTAGGCACACGGGCAATATCACAGCCCACACACAAACCAAGTGACTTATGTGGTGCATATGTATTCGGTGTCCTTTTGTACCAATAATTATGCGTTCAAATAAATAAATAATCTAAGCAAGTAACATTAGACTAGTTGAGTTCATGAGTCAATTAAAGCTAAACCACCATAGAAAACGTGGAAGTGCTGGACAGTAGGATAATTAAAACCAATCAGTACGATATAACAGAACTATGACATAAACTTTTCAAAAATGTATACATGAAACAAAACAAAGTATAATATTTATTATTTAATTAAATGACTAAACAAAGTATTCAATAGCCTAGTAAATACTACTCTTCGACTAGAAATATCAAGCTATAGGTTTGAATTTTATAAACTAGAATCCAGTTAAAGCAGACTCAATAGTCAACATCTATGGTTGAATAATTAATATCATGTTACTTAACAACATTATTCATTCAGCATTTAATAAAGATAGATTAAAACATAAACTGAATTTAGATAGATAAGCATTGTCCAGTGTTTCTCAATTCCCAATGTTTGCCTAATTGAAGATAATATGTATCACTAACTATCTTCATATTGAACAATAATCCAGCCTAATTTAAAATTTTAATAATCTCATATACTAGAAGGATTTACAAAGAGAACTTAGTTAGTTGCACAATCCTGTTCTCTTAGATCATATATATGATTATAAAATAGTTCTGAATTTGTACTAATCGTTCGATTTCTTCATGAAATAGAAAACCGCAAAATCAATACCATGAGGAAGTCTTCATTATATTTTCATTATCCTGTATTTTATAGAATGAGAAGTAATTTCTTCAATAAAACATATAGTGATACACCAAACCCAGAGACTGGAATTATTAAACAAAGCGCTATAATAATAATAATAATAATAATGAGCTGAATTCAAGAATGAACATCCGATAATTTGTATTACAAAAATGCACAAACCCTTATGAACAAAGAAAATATTTAATGACTAACTTGATTTTTTTGAATTTTTAGTATTAGGGAATATGCCCATTCCATAGATCACCTTTTTGTATTAATTAATTAACTTTTAATATCATTAAGATTATTAATTGTTCTTGACTATTAAAATATTTTAATGCTTGAGATCATGAATCAATTGAAGCTAGAACACCATGGAAAACCTGGAAGCAATAGATGGCCGTTTTGTCCTATTGTGGGACTCCTCAGCAGTGCGCATCCCTTGTTCCACCTCGCGAGACTGAAATCCAGGACCTATCAGTTTCGCGCGAGTATGATAAACTTCAGTTATTCGTGTATATGAAGAAGTATGGAGATAGTCACGATAATCTTATTTTGTAATTAGTTTTTGATATTATTTGTATTTCTTTCACATATTTTCTCATAATTTGTGCATTTACTATGAATGACTACAAAATAGTTGTTTAAAATCGTATGACCTTTATTCCATCTTTTTCCTTTTTGAATCCCCCATAGTACGATATACTGACTGAAAAGTCTTCTGAGTAAACACTAGATGTGATTCCTAAGCTCTTCTAGTAACCCCCAGGCTAAATTTACACAGCAACTTGAACACAAGGGAAAAGGAGCGAAATATGGAAGAAAACGCTTCACTCCAAAGGTTCACTCCTGTACAGAAAATCTGGGTTTTTTTTATAGTATTTTAGATGGTCTTGGGTTTTCGGGAAATTCTGGGATGCTACTCAACATAGTGGTAGTATAAGTAATCGTCCAAGTAGAAACTCAGCATGCGATTTTCCACTTTCTAGATGTTTCTGGTAAAACTTCTAGTGAATGCTGATTGGATAAAATCCTTCTCAGTGTTTTCAGAGCCTTTTTTGGCTGCTTTTTCGGGGAGTTTTCTGGAACTCCTCAACACTAATAACCGCTCATAAATACACTGCTACATATATATGTCTCTAGTTCTTAATTGCCTGTTGTTATGATAACTGAAGTCCAACGTATTTACTATCTACATTTATAGACCATAGCTATATTTCCATTGTATACTTTATCTGGATATACTGCTCGAAGTATAACACTCTTTATTGGAGCTATCAATTACTTATAATTGTGGAATATGATGCCGAATGCAACTCAAACACACCAAGTCCTGACAAATTAAGTAGCGTCCAGTAAATTTTTTCTTGTGTTTATAAATTATATTTAATATATTAATACATTAATTTTTGGACGTAATAACTTTATTATTCTTTTTGAGTTGATATATATTTTGGTTCACCATAGAAGTGTCTTTTATAAACTAACGATGATTGTGTTTGTTCAACTGAAATGAGTAAAATTACACTAAACTCCATTTGAATTGATAGCTTACACGGGACAAACTACTCTCTTAGGTAAATCGTATTATTATCATCAATTTAATTCCCTAAAAAAAGTCAACCCGGGGACGACAGTAAAAGTTTCTAATTACCGATACAACCTGGCCTAATACTCCTTTTGATAAAAACTAAAATTGGACTCGAAAGTAGTTGGTTCATTTTAACTGAGTAAAAGTATGGAATTCAGAATGGTTTATTTTTTTTAAAAAGGATCATTAATCTTCAGCTTTCAATGAAAATATATAGATATCACAAAGAATCTGTATATCTGGATTTGTTGTGAATTTTATCAAATATTTGATTGAGGCATAGTTGTCAGAAGTATGGTAGAGAAGTGTGAGATGAACAACATCGATAATTGAGAATAACGAACATTTCATGGGCTTGCGTTTACAAAAATGGAAAGTGGATAGTTGTTACCTCATGTTGATATGGTTTGTCATGAATGACAGTGAGTATAATAAAGTGTAGACGAACTTTATATTCGGCTTTTATTCTCCATAGCTTTCTGAAAATAACGTAATTCACAACCGAATAATTTTTTTAATGATTAGCGTTTGAAAATCTACAGATATTTCACTAAATTCTGATAACCATACAGCAAACAGTCAATTTGCAAAATAACAACCAATTGTCTCAATCTTAACTGTTCCTTCTTCAAATATCAGTCCGTCTTCTCTAATTCCGTTGTTCATGCATTTTCCTACCAATTGCGCTTCATTTCAGTTCTTTCCTTATCGGTCTTCTGCCAAAATACATTCTATGTCTGACCATCAACATATACTACTTATATGGATATAAGTAGACTGCACTACAATACAAGTCTATCCAAAATATTTTCATCGGTCGAGACATCATAGACCTAAATGCAACAGCTAATAGTACTCTAAAAGTATAAAGTCAATATATGTGGAAATGTTTTGAAAATTTAATAACTTTCAAAACTACAATGATTATCTTTGAATCGCAATTCTAATAACAACGACGAATTATATGTATCATGGCGAATTCCTACCAGGATAACAGATATTTTTCACCAACTATAATTGAAATTTCCCACGTACAAATTTTTTAACGTAACGAAAAGATGCGATATATAGTTTAGAAAAAAACTATTTAGCGATTGCCTGTAGATATTTATTACAAATAATAAATACTCTTCAGTCCTATTTTAAATATTTAGGATAATTAAGATAATTTAAGATAATAAATCTTCTTATTACATTATTCAATCTTTATTATTATTTGTTAGCTTTTCAAGAACTAATACAAAATTTGTTATTTAAGTCCCGGGGAAGGAAGATGATTCATTTGTGCAGATTTTATTGTCACCCTCAACATTATCCGAGGCTACTTGAGGTAGAAGTGGAAGCATATACCAGAGCTCCGAATCTACTCTATCACATGATATATATCTTTCCGGAATAAAGGTAAGCTAGTGATGATGTGTATTCTGTACTATACTTTGCTCAGGTATGTACATCATAATTAGATACATAATTAACGAAAAAAACGACAGAAAAGAAAGTGTTTTCAAGGTGAACTGTTTTGATTTTTGGTAAAATTACATAGTGGGTTTTGCGACTAAAGTTACCATCATCATATCATGAATTTCTAGGCGGATTACATCCTACATTTCTTTAGACACTGACTTTTGATCAAAGCTATGATGAAAGGAAAGCGTGACATTTGTGATTTTCAATATGAAAATGATTAGAGATCTTTCATCAAGTCAAGTAAATCTACTTTTCATCATACAAATATTTAACATCTTACAACTAAAGGTTTCACTCTTACTGAAACATCACTTGTTTATTTCAATATTTTAATGCCAAATATCATCGAGAATATTTGTGACACAAATTTGACCTAAAATTACTATTTTAAAACTGAGTCAATAGATAGATATTCACTTACTAATAATATCAGTAGAAAAATGGCTTTCATATATATTGAACAAACAATTGGTTTTAATTCATAGTGAGATTATTAATTAATATACTTGATTGATGTTCTTAATATTACTTAATAAAAAAGGAAATACACGGATGCTAAAGTTTCAATATAATTCGAAAAAAATTATTATTTGATGCAAATAAACTAAGGGATAATATCTTGTAGGGTTCACGTGGGAACCTAGTAGCCACGATAATTATATGCCACAAAACTAGTGCACTGCACTGCAGTTAAGTTGGGAGTTAAGCTAGGAGTTCTTACACAATAATGGGATACAGTATATATTGAAATGACTCAAGATTACGATATCATGAGGATGTTGACATGCTTTGCGTCAACTGACATTATTTTTATTAACATATTAGATAGTTCTTTACGAATAGTCTATTCTCTATGATCCTGATATGTAGGAGAATATGAACGATAATGGAATTGTGATTCATTGGTTGAAAAACTTCAGGTCCATCTGTTCGAACCCGACCTCGCATATGATGATCTGGTCAGTCAAATACTATCACCAGTCATCACGTATACACTATATGGTCCAAATTCTTACTCCAAAAACTGTATACTGTTACTCAGCTATGTGATAGAGCATTTGCAATATATTAGTAACAAATTATTGTACATGAATAGGGAGCGTATTCTACAACAAGTTAAAATCAAAACATAATCTACAGGCAAAATCAGATGACTTAGATTACAAGGCGAAGTCACAATACAAATCGATCGATGGAATACAGTCAATGATGAACATCAGTTAATACTCCATGACCGATCAATATGGAATTTTGTTGTCTAACTAATATTACTTGAAATAAAGTTACAGTGTGCTTCTACTTTGATCCCCTTTAGTAATCTTACTTCACATAGACATTGTTCGCTAATAACGATAATAAACAACAAAGTTATCTTAATTGTTGGATACTTTTCTTTAAATAAGTGGTGATATAAGAAACAAAGAGAGATATGGAGAGCATAAGTTTTTAAAAATTTCGCTGTCATTATTATTATTATTGTGATGAACAAAATTGAGTTCGCTTTATTTTGTATCGACCAGAAATATCATAGGAATTAAATAAAATGATTTGTCTTTTAAATTAAAAAAAAGATAAATAAATAAAATGGAACGATGCGAAAAACACAAGCAAAACAAAGATAGACAAGAAATCAGCACAAACAATAAACATATGTCATAGCAATCACAAATGACGGATAGAGACAAAATGATAGTAATATAAATTTTCTGATATATTTCCAAGGGAATGGAGGGGGAGGCAATAGCTAACAAAATAATCGTTAAAACAACAATAAGTCTATTAAAATAATAATGGTTTCCTAACTCAATTAATACATAAAATAATGACATTGATCGTTGTATAATCTCAGCGATGGATAATAAACACAGACAAGTGTATGTGTATGCAAGATGGGGTGGGACTAGGCAATAAAGTTCCCTAACAAAAATATAAAAACAAAAAAAATGGTTTGCAAAATAATAAATCAAAGAGAGAAAGCATGAAAGACAAAACTAGAAAAAAAATAGTAAGAAGAATGAGAATAACCAAATAAAAGTTTCAACGGTACTTACTAGTAAGGAGTACACATACAGATAATCATACAAGCACATTTAGTAGATAACATAGTAATCACCATTAGTATCACCTATTCTATTTGATTCAATAGATTAATGTACTATTATTAGTGAAATTGTCAAATGTATACGACTGTTGATGATGATGATGTAATAATGGTTGAGATTGTTGTCATTGTTGTTGTTGATAATCAAGATGATATTGACTATTTTGATGATAATATTGTGGATCAAGATTTAATAATTCATAATTGTTGCAACATTGACATCTATTAGAATTTTGAAATATATAATTTTTACTGTAATTATTGAAATCATAATCTTCATTATCATAATTATTGTTATCAATGTGATTATCTGTATAATCATAAACATGTTTATACAAGTGGTGTTGGTCATTATTAACTGTAGAAAAATAACGATTATTTATGAAATTTGTGAATTGTAATTCATTTATCATATGATTACATGATTCCTTTGAATGATTGATATTATTAGAGATTGGATTAAATTCATTTGTATCTTTATTGTTAATTGGTGGATATAAACGAGCTGATATGGAGAAAATAGAAAATTAAGAAAAGAAAACAAAGATAATTATAGTTTCATGTGAGTGCGAATAAGTTGAAAGCTGAATTGAGAAAATTAATAGGCTACTCAAGTGTGGACATATTACATGTTATTTTATGATTAAGCGAGATACGCTATTGGAGTAAGTCAATTGTGTGTTAATTCTGTGACTAGCTAGGAAGGATAACCTTACATATACCTGTTGATTTGTATACATTTTAATTCGCTTTGGTAATTAAACCTTCCTACTAATTCTAATATATTCATTCACATAGTGAGTTCGGTGTAAAGCAGAAAGTATATTTTATAAATGGATTGGACAGTTGAACAGAACACTTATCACAAGTTCATTACATAGCAAAATAAAGATGATGATAACAGTGATACTATACTGTTTTTGAATCAACCCTGTCCACAGCTCTTTTAGGGTTACTGCCGCTCTCAAGTGGAGATAAAGGAGGAAGATTGGGCCAAGATGAAGCGAAAGCCAAAAAGGCACTAGACAACTGAAGAAACATCACAAAAGTTTAATACAACCTTCCTCCAAGGTACTGATAAAATCAACGAATTCAATACAGCTCTCTCAGAAACAGATTATAAGCCTTACGAGAACTAATCAAAGAAAAAGAAACTACCACGGAGAACACCTGAAAAAGAATTAAAGAAGTATTAACTTCAAAATTCCAGGAGATGCTGTGCCGGGAGAAGCACCAGCAAAAACAATGGATCTCTATGGATACCCTGGCCAGGATTTAAGAAAGGAAGGACAAGAGGATAGAAATGAACAACAGTCAAAAAACAACAACAGAAAAGACAAGGCACAGAAAAAACAGGCGAGTGAAGAGGAACATTAGAGCAGACAATCAGAAATACGTGAAAGATCTAGGAATGACAGCGGAAAAAGCTATAACAGTAGGAAGCGTCAGATAACTATATGATATAACGAAATTCCTCATGTCTTTATCTTCTTCTCTTTCCAAATTTATTTCACTGGATTATACTCCTTCAATAATTTCTTCAAACCCTAATCTTTTGGATTTCTGATTATACTCCTACTACTTCTACCACTATGGGATTTGAATCGACATCTGCATCTCTGTGCTTATGTGGTATGGCAACTCGAACTGATGTACGTACGTACGAAGTTCTACGTTGTAACTGACTGACTGATAACGGAGAGCAGCAGGACCAGATGAAATATTAGCTGAAACAATGAATCCAGATATAAAAGTGACTGCGAATATGCTCCACATTCTGTTAAAAAAATGTTGAGAGAAAGGACAAGTCCCAAAAGATGAGAAAAAAACATACCCATCAACATAAAAAAGGAAGGAAATCTCAGCAAGTGTGAGAACTACACAGACATCACACTACTACTGGTATCAGGAAACATATTCAACACAATATTGTTGAACCAAATGAAAGATTCAGTAGACCCTCAGCTCCGAGATCAAACCGGATTCCGTAGGCATCGGTCGTTCACATACCAAATCGCGACACCACGAATCATCGTTGAACAATCAATTGAATGGAACGTACCACTGTACGTCAAATTATTTGATTATGATAAAACTTTTGACACTGTGGCAGGAAAACATTATGGAACCTTCTACGACACTATGGTGTACCTGAGAAGATTGTCAACATCATTCCGAATTCATACGACGGACTACACTGCAAAGTCGTGAATGGAGAACGGCTAACAGACGCACTCTAAGTGAGGACCGGTGTCAGGCAGGGCTGCTTACTGTCTCTCGCCCTTTCTCTCTCTTCTCGTGGTTAATTAGATTATGAAGATCTACACATCTGAGGGGAAGCACGGAATACAATGGACAGCTTGCATGCAACTAGACAATTAGGACTTCACAGATAACCTGACCCTTCTATCCCATACACAGCAACAAACGCAGCTCAACACAAACAGTGTAGCAGCAACATCTGTATCAGTAGGCCTCAACATACACAAACGAAAAAGCAACATCCTCAAATACAACATGGAGAACACCAAGCAAGTCACACTTGATCGAGAAACTCTAGAAGAGGTGGAAGTTTTCACATAACTGGACAGCGTCACTGATCAACAAGGAGGATCCGATGCAGATGTGAAGATGATGATTGACAAATCATGAACAGACTTCCTACAAATGAATGACATATGGAACTCAAAACAACTGTCAACGAACATCAAAGTCAAGATCTTCAATACGAACTTCAAGACAGTTCTACTATACGAAGATGAAACTTCAAGGACTATCACAAACAACATCATAAAAGTACAGGTATTTATAAATAATTTTCTTCGTAAGACACTGAATGTCCGTTGACTGGATACCATCAGCAACAGTCTACTGTGAGAGATTAAAAAACCATGTTCCTGATGAGGCGGAAATTACAAATGGATACTGT
>NC_031502.1:40629620-40724654 GCF_000237925.1 Schistosoma mansoni
TAATCAGTACAACTCACGCGTTACTAAGTTCGAGTAAAAATATCTGGTTTCGTTCTGAAGTGCCGCGAGTTAGCTTTTGTATGACTTTCAAACTTCAAAGATCGTCATACCAAAGCCATAAGTTTAACATACTGAATAAAGTAACAATGCAAGTTACTGATAGTCGCTTTGTTTCATTCAACAGTAACCGAAAAGTCGTGATTGGGGGTGTTCATTTATATAACTGCTTTAGAATTATTTCAATGTGGTAAGGGAGTGTAATAAACTCTTTTGAATGGATTGTCCGAGTCTCACTCTCGCTAATTTCATTGATTCAGAAGTGTACTATCGAAATCATATTTAACGGCGCAGTAGCATATACTCACCGATATATTAAGCGAAAGCTCATGCTAATGATATTTTTTTAGGCTTTTTACAAACTGCTTACTAGTTAATTACGTCATTGTTATTAGAGATTACTAATTGTCATTGTATCACCTGTTCGTCGAATTTGTTGACCACGATTTCAACACCACAAATTTTTCTGGTTTCAACCTTATGATCAACTTTTTACAGAGTCTCTAGATAATATTCTTTGAGATGAAAAAAAACACAACTAACCGAAAGATCTAAAACAATTTGTAGAAAGACCAGATATTTTTATAATTTTCAAAGGTTGTCGAATGAATCCTTAAACAGGCTAATATTAAAACGTTTAAGATGAACATTTTATTATAACTGCATCAAGAGTCAAGCTCCAGCTTGGAATCTTGAAGGGAAACGAAAATAGGTAGACTTAAATTCACGTCGCGCAAAGAATTGGAGGCAGACATAAAAAATGAACAGCACTTGTCAACTAGTGGAAAGAAGAAGCTAGGACAGAGTTGGTTGGAGATTGCTGGTTGGCGGCCTTTGCTCAACCAGCGGTAATAAACGTTAGTGAGTGGATCTTATTTATATCATGAATGAATATTAAGAGCTAAGTGGACTGATACATAGTTGTTCTTCATTAGGAATTCGTATTATAAATACAATTGCGTATCAATCTGCATAATTTATACATATGGGTAAATAAATACACATGCGGATTTCTGAGTAATCTAACTTTATCATTACAGAACTAAAACAAGTGTATTATTTTTATTATTGGAATGTGTCTCGAGAGTTGGGGTGGGGGCGACATGTTGATAAAACCCGATTATGTGTACACGGTAGATTACAGTTGGATGACATTGGGTAGATATAACTCAGTAACTACGCAAACGTTAGTGGATTTGAGTTAAAGACATACTGTGTATTTTCTAGTGTTAGTACCTGACTTTCTAAACCGATATAAGTGAAATACTAAATCACAATCGTACGGTTGAAAGTCTTGTATTCACAGTAATTTCTAACTAATAACAGCAGGAAGTCTGTATTTTATAAACTTATGATCCTAAAAGCTACTTGCAAAAAACAAAATTAATCTGAAGCAGTTTGACTTTTATTCAGAGAGAAGAGTAATGGAACAAATAAAAATATATGAATTATATTAAATGTTAATATCATATATCTATGAACTCACGCTTTTTAGGAGGAACAAGATACACATCGTCAGGTTCTTTATGGACAACATCATTAAATACTGGACAAATATGAGCTTGTGGAAGAAATGTTGACTTATAACCCTTTGGTGAATAATCAAAAATATTCATGGAAGTATTACTTGACTCAATATGTGGCTTTTGAAGAAAACGTTTTGAATCTGAGTGATTGAAACGAATGCTATGACAATTCGTGTACGGATGATAATGACCGCAATTTGGAAATTTAGGCATTTTTATATTATTGGGTAGATTGTAGTTAAATGGATTCCTCTGATTTTGACATTGTTTAGAAAAACTGAATAGTTTATTGGGTAAAATTTGTTTGAATGCCTAAAGTAATTTAACAAGAATTTCAGTTGGGATTATTGTTGCTAGAAATGTGAAAAACAAATTCCTAATACAAAATGAGTAAAACAGAAAACTGAAGGATTTTCCTAAAGAAAAATAGAAGTTAAAACGACATTATTGCGAAAGATTGCTGCATATTGGCTGTATGTCCCGTCTGAATTAAATGCGTTAAAATGGAACTATTAACCGTTTTAACTACACCTTTGCTTAACCACACTGGGAGGTGCTCACGAGCCCAAATATACAAATTCTTAGAACATCTGCCAATATAACTTGCTGCACAGGAACAGTTGAATTGATAGATACAAAAAGAAGTGGCTAGTCTAGGTAATTTATTTTCCAAATTCAGAGTGATCATTGAACGTGTGTAGTTTACCAGTATTAAAAGTTCTTTGTATTGGTCTGCATAACTTCCGTCTTAGCATTTCACTAGGCGCATCGCCTCTGAATTGTACGCGTATATACAGAGGTTTTTTATTCACGGTTAGGCATTCTTTATGCTTTCTTTCATTGGCTATGTTTTTATTTATGAATTTCTCCAGATATCCGTTTTCTTTCAGGGTAGTTTACAATGCCTTTGTTTCATCTTCGACCGCATCTAGAGAGAATATGGTTTTCATTCTATGATGCAGTGTCTTAATCATGTTCCTTTTGTATTGTAAAGGAACAAAACTAAGAAAGTTTGTATATTCGCCCGTCCAAGTAGTTTTCTTGTTTATGATTCTTCTTAATGACCCGTTTTTTATCCTTGTAAGTAGAACATCTAGAAAGGTCATTCCACCTCCATTTTCTTACTCACATGTGAATTTTACGGACGGATGAACTGTATTGAATCGCTCAAGTGTTTCTATCAAGCCAGTATAGTCGTTACAAAGGATAAACGTATCGTCCATATACCGGCAGCAAAATGAAAACTTTCCAATCTGTTGTGCTAGTGGGTCGTGTTCTAGTTTAGAGAGAAAAATATCATCCAATATGGAACCTAGGAGTGAACCTAATGAGACGCCATATATTTGTTTACAGATTTTGCCATTGAATTTGAAATGTACATTCATAGTACATTTAAGTAGTAATTCTTTGATGGTCTCGCCAGGAATTGTAGTTTCTATTTCTTGTTTTAATAAATAATTTATCTAGACACTTAGTTCCTGAAATCCTGAATTCACGAAAAAAAAACCCACAAACGAAAAGAAATTATTTGGGTAAAGCTATTCTTTGAACTTATAGAGTTTCGTTGACAAATATTTCAAAATGTAAAACATGCTCCACGCCATTATCATGAACATACACTCAGATAAACGGAAAGTAATACGATATGTGTGAATGATATTTACTATTGTTTAGGTTGCAATATATTATATATATTTTAGTAAACTTAAAAGCCTGATTTTATTAGCTGTTATCAGTAGTAATACCAACATACTGATGTTAACTATGAGTAATACAGATGAAAGAGAAGTGTGGTATAGTGTTATCAGATTATTTTTAATTACTGAAGAAACAGATTCAAGCTAATTACCAATTGAACTCGAAAAAGTAGTGACCATACAGTAAGCTTTTGTACAAAAAAGTCACTGTATGATTAAAGTCAATCTATAAAATAACTTTTAATTCTCAATAAACACTGATATAAATTTATTGGGTAAAAGTAGTTTACATGCTCTTATATATGCTACTCACAATTTATTCCCTAAAGTGCTACAAATCAGTAAAAAGAACTGCCAACAATAATAAACAAGGAGATAATAACCACTGTAGTATTTTAAATAACGTAAGTTGAATTAATAATTTATTGGGTTGATCAAGCGAATCCGAAAACATTTATATTGGTACTTCAAATAATGAATGATTTGTCTGTTTTTATCTTCCCATACTGTTGTATCTATAATGATAAAATGTCGATTTCAATGTATATAGAACTATATTCAAATACTTTAAGTCTTGGGAACTGATAAGGATATATTAAATATAATTTGTAATGTCTTATTGCTTCCATTCAATACTGCAAATGACCAGTCTCTATTGAAATATGTGCATCCTTAGTGGATTGCCTTGACATCGCCACTCAATTATAAGTTCTAGTAAAGTTAGATTGTGGTTAGCTGTGGGATTCGTAAGGCGTGTTTCTTTCTGTTTGTGACTTGTTAGCTGAACGTACTTGGGTTTGGTGTTCACAGTGAGACTCGAAATCAGTACTTTTCATTACAAATACCAATGTATTATCCACTATTAGACTACTGAGTTCACATAACAACTGATTTGCTCGAAGTGTATGAATATAACAGTTTATATACCAGTTTGATGTATACTGACTGTATAGACTTCGAAACTTGAATCTTAAAGATATGTTGAATATGAATTTTGCAATACCATAGAATAGTGAATAAACTTACTTGACTTGTTGATTGTGATTCCACATTACAACTAACCATAGGATTCATCCTAGAATCCGTTGTAGTTGTCGAACATGAATTACCAAACTTATTATACATTACATCTTGGAGTGAAGACGAACTATGGGTACACAATTTAGTAGTTGAACAAGATAAATTTGTAATATTTTTCTTCGTTAAATCAGAAATAGTATTAGTAAGATTAGCGACAACAGAATGTTCAGAATGATTGAACAAATGATGGTCATCTGATTTCATTTTCAGTCCGATTGTGCTCAAAGTGAAACCTTCTTGATCATTTGTAATACGTATGTTCTTTTCTGGTGATGTAGTAGCATAACTTTGAAAATGTTGAGAGGGCGATAAAGAAATGGATGAATTAAATGATGATCCAGACGATATTTCCTTTTCATTAGATGGCGAAGATGATGAAATCAATTCATCCAATTGATTTGGTTCATCTGACGGGAATATAGAATAGCCTAAATAAAATATAATAGCGAACAAATAGTCAATTTGATTTCTATATTTTCTAGAATAAAGGAAGATATTTTCTAGAAGAAAAATTATTGAAGTAGCTAGAACCTGAGAATTCAATTGAAGCTAGGATATAGTCGAATGAAGATCATTAGGAGACTGCTTTATCTTAATTTGGAACTTTTCAAAAGAACTCACTACTATTTCAGATCTAACATCTAACTCCAAAAAATCTAATCGAGAGACTTGACCCGTAATGTTATTTGATTTAAAAGTAATAATGAATATTTCTTGATATCATAAATTGAAAAACCACAATCCTGATTCAATGAGCGGACGCGAGAGTTCTAGTGTGTTTGCAATAGTTGCTTACACAAGATTGATGGCATAAACTATACTTCGTATAACTCATATCTAGACATAACTGATTAATGTGAAACAGTGTAGTACAGTTTCTTATATTTGAGATGAATGGTATTTGTGTATACTAAATAGTGTATAATGTTTAGAACATAAAGGAAAGAGAAAGTCACAGTAATTATAAGACGAAGATTTGTTTACTACAGGTATTATTTTTACTTAACATACACAAAGATGTGGTTAAAAAACAAAGAATGTGAAAATATAGTATTGGAGTTTACCATTTCATCACATATCGCTAGAGGGAGATTTCAAAATGGAAGTTAGCATATAGGTGGTTCAATTATTCGACTCTGATAATCACTGATTTAATATACGATTCATATCGCTTCATACTAGTCACTTTGATTAGCTTAGAATGGAGAACAATAAAACAGCAATTAGACAGGATGGAACACAACTAACTCGGTAGAAAACAATCATTGTGCAGACTAGTGTCTGTCTATATGGTAAGAAAAAATGAAATAAATAGCAGTTAGTTTCTTTCAATTAATTCATCCATTAGGCACTTGGGTATGTATGAACTATTGAAACTACCTGGTTGCCTAAACCGAAGGTGGAGTGAAGTTCTAACCTAAAATCTTGAGGTTGAAAATCGAACGCCTAAACCACTAGGCCACTGCTACATTCTAGTAGGACACGAAGAAAAAAACATATCCAGTGTCATGTAATAACTTTTAATATTCCTGTTGTGAATGGGTAAAAACACAAATTTTGAAACAGATTTTTTTTAGAAATATACGAAAACCGTAAATTTTGTACGAAAGCAGCTGACTAACCTTGAACATAAGATGATGCTGGAACTGAGACACATTGTGATTCATATGAATCAGACACAAAATTAGTAGTTTCATACTTATATTTCGTTTTATTATTATCATTATTATTAATATCACTATTATTATTAGACTTTGTCATGAGGTTTTGTTGACTAGTTGATGTTGTTGTTGTTAATAATTGAGATGTAAATATTGATGAATCAGACGTAGAGTCATTATATCCATGTAAATGTTCACAGTTAATTAACTCGAATTGAGGTTGTTTGAAAACATTGAGTTGATTAGATATCTCTTTTTCAAAAGTCACTGAACTTTCCGATAAATCATTGCAATGATAGAAACTGTTGAAAAGATAAATTGTTATTTTTTAGAAAAAGACTAAACGAATTTCAAAAAAGAAAGAAATTAATAATATGAAATATGAGAAAGGGAAGTGTTTTGTTCACTATGATACCAAACTGATAATTTACAATTAAGTAAATAGTTGAAAACTATAAAAATCTGAATGTATATTCAGTGGTTAAGATATGATTGAGTGGTTAAAAGATCTTTTACACTTAGTGTTGTCGTGATATACCAAAGAATAATGTAACTTAGCACCACACATACATACTTAAAATGAATTCAATCTAAATTTTATCGTATACTTTAACCTGAATTTTGTTCTGTCATGTTTACTCAGTTTAACCTGAATATATACGCAGTTTATTCGATTATATACTAATATATAGCATTCTGTTTATCTTACTGAGAAGTATTGTCATTTCGTTGCATTTATGAACTCTTTATGACAATGTATATTTGTGTGGATAAATATAATCAATTATAACTTGAACAAAATTGTTAAGCAGTGTGAGAAGACGAATACTCTAGTATAACTACTACTAATGTAGGAACAAACCACTGGTAGAAGGAGTGTTTATCTAGTGAAATTATTCTACATATCCCCAAAATTACAGAACGTTTATGCAATATATACACTTAGTCTTCAGTCAACCATTTGCATTTTGTTGTGTGTTCTATAATCCAAGCTGATTATAGATTGTCTTCCCTCGCGATCTCCAAAGTATTCTGGATACGCTGTTCTTTTAAACCTCCTGAAACTCTTTTCTATGGGTTTCGACTATAGTAACTTCCACGCGACGTCCCGATACATAACATTTATAAGCCATCTTGTAAGTAACATTCACCACATTGTTACTACCATTAGTTCACAAATTTACTTTAACATTTAACGTAAACATGCAACAGTTTTTAATCCAAATTACATAAATTTCAATTTGTTATAGATTGATTAAGATATAATCTACGGAATTCAGACTAGATGGTGTCTATACCGACTGGTTTCAACTATATTATATTAACAATAATATACAAAAAGTTGACTGATTATTATAGTAAATAGTTAGCCAAAATTCTATTTATATTGAATTGTTAAATTAGGTTACATAGGTAAAATAGAATGGAAGAATCAATATAGAAAAATATTAGAAATTCTGAATCATAAAACTTAATTAATAAACTAAAGTCATTATATATTTTAATGTAATAACAAGAATGAGTTTCATTATTATGAAAGTTTTAAAGAAAACGGATATCAACAAAAGAATATATGATATTGATCAGTGAATAATAATTTGAAATAATGACTTTCTGAATATGAATTTTTAGAGAGTTGAACAAGATTTAATTGTATTATTTATTTATTTATTTATTTAAACACATAAATATTCGGACAAGGGGGCATCAGATATATATATGCACCACACGATTTAATTGACCCTGCTTCGGTCTGGGCAACCGGGCAGTATCACAGACCACACACAAATAAATGAAATGATTTAATTGTATAAATGTATCATGAAAATAATAATTTCACTGTTATTTATCATTAAAAAATACACCAATAATTAAGTATCATTATTAAGGTTTAACTTAATTGTTATAATTTGTTTTTGCTAATAAATGACCCAGCTATTCCTATTGCTTAGCATTCTCATACAATAACACTCGACAAGACCCTAAAAATCAGAACACGTTGAACAAGAACGAAATCGTATTCAAAATAACAAGGGTAGGTGAACAGCAATCAATTGTTAGAAAAACGTTCATATATTTATAGTATATGCATAAGAAGCTTCTATATGTTTCTCCAATAATTTGCCAGAGCTGATTGGTTTAGAATTAGCCAATCAGCGTGCACCGCCACAATCATGCACATAACATGCATTAATCCGGTTCATTTCCCAATAACATTAATAATTTCGAATAAATTAAGCATTGAGTAAATTGTTATGAATATTATTTTATTTACATGAATAAATATTTCGAAAAATTGTAGGTATAGTTAACAAGTTTTGATTTGATAATTTTGAATAAATTTGAGCATCGGGTAAATAAACAATATATTTGTAATATCCCAATGAGTAGAAAAAAATTAGATTTTCCAACGTTTCGTAACTCAGTTTGAGCCGCTTCTTCAGAGAACAAATAACCAAGAAGTGGCTTACACTGAATCACGTCAGTCGGTAAGCTACAACGTAGGATCAGGCACACATATGCATCGGTCCAAGTTGTCATACCTGAGTCATGAAACGTCAGAAAATCTAATTTTTTTTCTACTCATTGGGATATTACCAATATATTAATGATTTATTTCGAAAAATTATTTGAACTTTTCTATTATATAATAACAAAAAAAAACTAGAAATCGAACAAATGACACGGATTCATTACAATTAGTTAATTTTATTGAAGAAATTTTTTCATCTTCATTTGTAGAAAAAAATTTTTTTGTTGAAAATAATGAATGAATCTATTCCACGTGAAAACATAGTCTATGATTATGACAATAACGAATAAACAAACAAATAAAAAAACAAACAAAAAATAATGGTCTTATCCGCAAAAATTAAGTCACACGTTATCATTTAATAAAAAAAAATAATTTCATATGAATAATTGAATATGAAATAACAAGAAGTAACATTGACTATTATTTTCCTCTGGTTTGTTGTTGTTTTTGTTCTTTTTTCTCTCTCTCTCTCTGTCTCTCTGCTTTAAAAAAAAGGTGTGTTCTATGTTGTTCTTCTTCAAAATACCATATTTTAATTAGAAAGAACGAAAAAAATGTAGAAAATGATCAAACATGTCACCTGTTAAGTTTAAATTAGATAGAATTATAATGGAATTAATGAAAACGATGTACAAGTAAAGGTTAAAGTATTATGAAAAAAAAGGGAAAAGAAAATGAATTATTTGTGAAAAATGTCACGCTATAAATGCTAAATATATGGTGAATTTTTTTGTTTTTACATTTCTGTTTAAGATGTAAAAATATAAACTTAGCGAAATAAACGAATTATAAACTTGTACTCTAATATAATTTCTATGATTTGGAAAAGTGTTTAGTGTACTTAAATATTACACAAAGTGTGACTTACAAATGATAAGTTGCTTTTAATTTATATTTTAATAGTTGAGGTCATGAGTCAATTGAAGGTAGACCACAATGGAAAACCTGGAAGCACTAGATATTTGTTTCGTCCTATTATGGAACTCCTCAGCGAGGCGCATCCTTTGTTCCGTCTCGCGCGCGAGCGCTTAACCTCTAGACCACTGAGCCGGCCAGCATCTAACGGTGTTAATGTATAACTTCAACCAATACACGAAATTGAACGACACATCCATTATTGTCTTCACTGAGTTCCTATCTCACCACAGACTAGGTTGAACTTCACTGGTCACTGCTTCTCACTAGAACTCCAGGAAATACCTCTTGAAGTCAGTCACCAGTGAGCATATGTTGATAAATATCAAATGCCGGCTCAGTGGTCTACAGGTCAAGCGCTCGCGCGCGAAACTGATAGATCCTAGGTTTGAATCTCGCGAAGCGGGATCGTGGATGCACACTGCTGAGGAGTCTCACAATAAGACGAAACGGCCATCCAGTGCTTCCAGGTTTTTCATGGTGGTCTAGCTTTAATTGACTCATGATCTCAACTATTAAACATATCTCTTTTAAAACATAAAGATCAAGTTACATTTGGTTAATTATTAAAGTTTCAATGATGCACAGATTTCTGAACTAAACTTTAACATTTGATACAATAAATTCACATAAACATACGATAACTATCAAATAATTAATTATGAAATAATAACTTACTGTGATAATTGATGACAACAAACCAATAATTCTGAAGATGTACATTTATCAAAAGAATTTAATTCATCAAAATTTCCTAATTCAGATGATGAAAAATGTTTATCATTTTTTATCATATAATGTTCATTAAAATTCATACAATAATTTGATATTTCATTCATTGGATATTGATAATTATTTAATCGATTATTTGTAGATATTGATGATGTATTTGACAAATGATAATATGATTGTTTACAATAAAAAATTAACATACGAGCCCAACAATATTTTTCACATTTTAATCGTAATCGATAAAATGAAGTGACCACCGGTTGATTTTCATTTACTAAAATTGTTTCAATGTTTGTTTTTTTTCATTATTTTTTGTTGGAAAAAAAAGAAACAATGAAAATAAAAAAAATATATACATTCATGCCGAAGAAATGACAAATGATATAGAACAACTGATTAATTGATTGTTGAACATTAAGTAAAACAAAAAAAACTACGCATTGTTTCTAATTCGCTAATTGATTTAACCATTTTCATTTGAGTTTTAGCATTATTTTATTCTCTTTTATAGATGAGGTTATAACAGACTCTTCAGTTACTTCAATAATTCCAAAAGTAGAAAAAACAACAACAAATATTTGTACTGGTATTTTATTTGAAAATATATCTATCATGTATTTCAGTTCACATGTGATTGATTTAATTTCATCGAGGGTTGGGAGGGGGACGGGGATTCGAGGTAGGATCATAGTTGAACAATGATAAATAGGAATTTCAGTAAAAATAGTAGTAAGGATAGAAACACGATACTGTATTTTATGTTGAAATAAACCATTTTGGTGTTAGAGTTGAACGGATGCGTTTACATGTTTTACAAATTTCGAGTATGGTAAAGCTTAAAAACTGGTTGTGTAAGATGTGTGTTGAGATCCCTTGTGTTTCAATAAAACAAAACCCTTAAGAATCAGGAGGAAAGCTGAAAACATTTTGTTCAGTCAGAATCAAGTGGAAACTTGCCAGAAAATTATAGAAGAATAAATGAATATGTGTCACATCCTTAGTGGATAATCACCTATGTGGCCACTAAGCTGTGTTTCCAGCAGCTTACAAAAAGTTAGGGCTACCTACAAACCTACAAATACCCTTATTTACTGTACATAAACTACCCTTGGAAATAAAGCTTCATTTCACAAATTCTGCTTTATCTTTGCTGTTCAGAACCCAAGCATAGAAGAATTAATAAACTGTTAGGAAGTCGCTGTCTAGCATCTAAGTGCCACATTTGTGTTGTTGGAAAAAATGAATTTTAATTAATTTGAAAATTTTCTAGCCAACCAGCAATACATTATATTTAACCATTTAATAAGCCAGATAGAAACTTTCAATCTTATGTTTGTATATCATAGAGTATCCTATTATGGATATGAATAATTCCAGAAAAATTCAAAAATCCAAACAATCCAATACTACTAATTCAAGATTCCCTATCGGGCATAGGTCAATAATGGAAAGAAATATACTAATAGGAATTAAAAGTAAACCTGTAAAATTACGCTTATCATTCACCAAATACAGATTTGTGTAGTCGTCTATGAGCATCGAAAATTTTGTATAAGGTCTGAATGATTTCAAGTCAGCTACTTGAAAAAGAGTGGAGGTCGGGTTAAAATATGCCACTCAATAACTATAAGTCACTCGCTCTAATCTAACAACTTTATATATATATATATATATATATATATATATATATATATATATATATATAGGCAATAAGCAGTTATCGAGACCATGGATGCAAAGTTTTTCATATGAATAAATACAAACGATTATGACGTCATTACCTAAAAGTACGACAAAAACAAAGACGAGAATCTGAAACAAGTTTACAAACTATAACGTCTACACCAGAAATTTCATTCTGCCATTCTCTATTGCATCATTCAATTGGACATAAAATAATCATGGTAATAATAATAGATATTTGATTTAACCAGAAAATTAATTTGAACGCACTAAACAATAATTTTAAATTACATTAGTACAAAGATGAGATGACCTTGTTTGTTCGGACCGGAATAATAATAATAATATACAACAGCTAGCTATTTATCGAGTTTCAGGGGAAAGGAAATCACACATTTATAATAGACGATAAAAGATTTAATAAGGAATCAAAGAACATTGAATACTTTCCTTCTGCTTGAAAACAGAAGTATTCAGTAGCGAATTGATTAAATCCAACAACAATATCTGACGACTATATAACCATCATCGTTATCTAACCAGTTTAGTTTAAAATTCATTAGTTCATTTTGAGGTTAAATTCGATAACTAAGACAGTGATTACTGAACACTCTTATGTGTTGAAAAGGTGACCAAGGATAAAACACAGTTTATTTTCGTTAAACATTTAATGATAACTTCATATGTTACATTTAGTTATATTGTGAGGGAACAATTAATTACGTCCTAATCTAACTGAAATAACTGTTATAAGAAAAAAAAACTCTGACCTAGTATAGGTATTAAATATGTTAATGAATTTTCACATAAATAAAAGGGTACTAAATACACTAAAATATTCTCTGATATAACAATCTGTTACAGTTGAGTAATAAGAACATTTTCGATTCAATGGTACATTTTAGATTGATCAACTGACTGTCAAATAAATATACAATTAAATCCTAATAACAGTCAATCAAGTCGTTTTACTAAAAGCAAGAAATAAATGCTTACTGTTTGATTGGAAATTTGTTTATTGATTCATGTACATTGAAGCTGTGTAATTCAGCGTAAATTAATGTTCTTCTCCAATATTAACTGGTTGCAAAACAGATCGAAAAAACTATCTGGTATTTTTGGGCTTTTAAATGCTTTCCCATGATCATACCTTATTCATGATTACAATTATTTCAATAAATATTGGACATCACAAGAAACGTATAACGAGAATAATTATTTGTAAGGGTTTATGTTCTCTCACTAAATAGTGTATACTGATGAATTGTTTTGAGTCGAATGAACAAACCTCTTGATAAATCCCGTTAGTACTGTTTAAAAGCTCTCATCTTGATAGCGTCTAGTTTGGTGTACACAAAAAAGCAATGAAACGTTCGGAGATAAACAATTCAATACAGAGAATTCGATACCAACAAGGGCATCTATTTAAACTAAACGAAAATATCCTGTCATTGCGATCAATCTAAATATATAAAAACATTTAAACTGTAAATTTAAGAAATCATTAAGAGAATTAGTAAAGAGTACTGATACCCAGAGATAAGCACAAACATCTCAACGAGTAAATACCAATTCGAAAAGTAACCTAATTTACTGGTGTTATTAAAAATTTCTTCATTTAATAAAGGGTTTATTTATGACAGTTACTGATTCATTTATCTATCCTACATTAAAATCCCTTTCAATCTGCTTTACTAACTAACTTTAATGTACATAAAGTAACTTACCCGGTGATCCCAGCAGATGCCAGCAATATTTCTAAGACATCTGCGAGTATCTTCTACTCTTAATGGCCATGTTTCACAGCCGTAAAGTAGAACAGAGTAAACTGCTGAGCAGTATATTCGTCCCTTAATTGATAGACGGATATCTCGTCTTCGCCATAGGTGATGTAAGATGGCAAAAGCCAAACGAGCTTTTTGAATCCGTGCTGAATTTCGTCAGACACCAACCCATTAGGTGAATAATTCATGCTATATATATATATATATAAGAAGGATTAGCAGACTTTTACAAATGTTCATTTCTCCTGTGCTTATTTTTAAGACAACACATTTTATAACATGAAGTCTATCTTTTCTTTTTAACAGAAATTCATTATGAACTAAACTAGATTGATCATGAACTATTTGGTTTTTCAATTATACTCAGTATCTGGCAAAATAATCAAAATATTATTTAGTTAGATGAAATGAAAGAAATGATATACAGATACACTATAGACAAATAATTTGCTATTAAAAACAAAATTGTTTTTCCTCTGATACTAGTGTAACACACATTAGTTGTTCGCAGGAATTCTCATTAAGCCTAACAAGAAAAACATCCACTGTAGTAAATTAATGTGAGATATTGAATCATAGTGACATACATTATCAAAAAAATAGAGCAGTTGTTATTGTATAACTTGAATTATATGTCATACTGATATTATCAATGGAGGCGAATGTTTTCAAGAGACAAGTGTCAAAATAATGCTGTTCATCATAAATAGATAATATATTTTCTCGATATAAATGTGCATAAAAACAGAGAGATTCCATTGCGACATTGAGGAGGAAATAAGTACCATTGTCAGTGAAGAGATTTTACTTCTCGACCATATTTACTAAAGCTCTAAAATTCCATGTATGTTTATTTACAATATATTGTATTGAGAAAGAGAGTGAGACTGCGTCACACATTCTTTTTTAGAAACAACCTTTTCCCATTCAATATTACCGAAAATGATGGAACAAAACCATACTCGATTTTCCAATATAAAATATATATTGTAAATAAATATACATATGATTGTAGGACTTCAGTAAATATTGTCGGAAAGAAAAATCTTTTCACTAACGATAGTCCTTGTTTTTTCATCAATGTGTCAATGAAATTGTTGTGTTCTTATGCGTAAATAAACTCAGTGAAAATGTGATGCACCCTGACTGACAATAAGAAAACAAATGACACAATCTATATTACAGAGATCAAACATTAGAAAAGCCTAAGCAACTAGAATTTATGATTATTAAGATAAAATAACGACTAAATCACGAACTAAACTAATAGCTACAATACACTAGTTATTAGCTTTCGATTAAAGGTCAAAAGTTCAATCTTCAGAATGTCACAGTATGATTCGAATAGAAATTTGAATGAAGAAATCTGAACATGATTTGAAATAATAATCTTCAACAATTAAATCACTTCATAATGTTAAAGAATTACTGTACAACATTTTCAAGTAAATAATTGTTTAGATAACTTCTTAAATAGCTATTATGTCATAATTATATAGATTAAACAAAACTACCTAAGTACAACATGTTTAATTATGCAAAAGAGCAAAAGATAAAAGAAAAAAAGACAGAATCCAAAATAGAATAAAACTCAAAATATATTATTCACAATTGTTTTAAGTGGTAAAGCAATACTTGTATGGAACAGATGCTAATCATCTAAAAGAATGAAACTGCTTCAGCAAAGAAAATTATTTTTTGAAGATATCATTTACTGAAGTTGTACAGTCAGACAGTCAGTCAGCTACAACGTAGGACCAGGCATATTTATGCATCGGTCCAAGTTGCCATACCTCGTTAGCACAACAAGATGAACACCAGATTCATAGAAGTATTTACTTTAGTGGTGGTAATATATAAAAGATAGGTTGTATATAAGGACATAGTATAGGAAGGAAGAAAGTTATGAAGCAATTTTAATCTCAAGGTTTAAGGGAGGATAAAGAGTGTATACACCTACGCCATTGTGATAAATTCTGAGCCATGTCACACAGAGTCTCCAACCATTGATTACGATAGTCGTGCGGACCCCAGCCAAGTAGTCTTCATCTGCCAACATGGCTCAGACTAGAAGGAAGTTGTACAATAGTATTTATCAGTAATTTTTTACGTGTAGTGGTCTATGGTAAAATAGAGAAACTTTACAAAATTATCAAAAATATTCAAACTTATTCAAGTGAAAGTCAACGAAAATGAAGTGGTGTTGTATAATATAGTTCAAATTATCAAAAGATTCTAAGTATTGAAAATAATAATTTATAGATGGAAGGGTGTTATTCCAGGCTAATTAAAGTTTTCAAGTATTAAGTAAAAAAGGGGTTGCATTATTTAGCAAAGTAATCAAGAATCATGAAGAGCTTACGTTGAGTAATAAATATAGGAAGTAATTAGTAATAATCTACAGAATAAAAGCTAAAGATAACCGTCTACTTGATAAAGAAGCAAAAGGTAATAATTAGCAATATTTCTAAGATATTTGTGATCAAATACTAGTAACTTGCAGGTATCCTCCACCCTGAATTACCACGTTTAGAAGCCGTAAAGTAAAACAAAACGAACTGCTGAGCAGTATAATCGTCTTTTAACTGAGAGACAGATATCTCACCTTCGCCATAGGTGTATATTGCAATCTTGTAGTTCACGTGTGTACAATCATATGAGTTATAAATCTGCATTATAAAGGACATGTGACTACTCATTAGTTAATTTCTGATTGACAGTTTAAGAATGAGAGAATTTACCGGAGCGAAAATATAAAAACAGAAAAGAAGCGTCAATTATTAATGACTTATTAGTCCCAACAATCTGTCTCGCTATGATTATCAATTAGCAAGCCATTAACTTTTGTTTTTAAATCCAAAAAATGTGAAGAATCGACATTCTCCTATTCATAGTGTAATAGTGACTCAAACGAAGGTGTGATTGAAAAATTTACACAAGCAATCAATCAATCTAACCATCAATCTCTGACCCCAATAGGTTGTTTTTGATGCGTTCAATATATAACACTAGGATCTACTATAATAGTCAACATACATGAGCCTAATATTCAAAAAAAATTCAGAAACAGTAGAATGAATGTGTGATATCAGTATTCTCATTACATACTAATGTGATCTATACAACGCTGTTAAAAAGGATTGCCTAAGACGAACTGTTATATCAGTGTATATACTAAATTCTGTTTGAATATTAAACATTGAATAGGATGAATGAATTACAAGTTCAATCGTAATGATAACTATGATTTCACTATGTAGAAATCTACATTAATTTACAGTGAAGTTACATTACACGTTTACATTAGGTTAAAAAAAAAGAATATAGAATTGAAAATTTCACTTTATTGTAAAAACTGACAAGCATTCAAAATACCGCTTCCCATTTCATTAAGACCAAGAAAAATAAACAATGCACAACGAATATCATCATTTTAAAATAGAATACAAACATTTACATTACTAACATAGATTACATTGCAAAGATTATTATTGATTTAATTATTAAACCAGTCAACTAACCTATATTTATAGCTTCAGATACATGCACCAAATCATCGATATGTATCAGGTCGAATAAACATTTATTCAAAAGGTCGACTTTTGTATAACCCGATTGTATTAAGAAACTAAACATAAAAAGAAGATTTAAGAAAAATGGTTTACAAAATTAGTAATTAAAAAGTCTAACAAAATGTTTTTGAGAAAAGCAATATCATATGTGTATACTTTTGAAACTAAAATGAAACAGTTCGTTAAATCACATTTATTTCTAATGGTCACTACGAAATTACGGATATTCTGTAATAAAAAATCCACACAAAATAAATTATTTTTCCAAAACTGTCTTATTCAATGATTGTGATGGACTTCTTGATATTTTATGGTGGGAAGACATGGATTATGGATATGAGGCAATAAACTCACTTACAACACTGGGCGAAAATAGAGTTAAACTGAATTCTGACTAAATTTGGAAGATGTACACTATTGCATACTTACCAGTTCAACTAAATGGTAATCTGAACTCGACATTGAAAACAAAAACTCATATATTTAATTTGATGTTAGTCCATAGAATATCTGGTTTATTAAAATGTCTTTAACTAGAATAATGAAACAAAAGACATCTGATTCCGAATAGTTAGTCAGCCCTAAATACCTGAAAGATATTATTTATTGATACAAATCACACCTTCAAATTATAAAAAAATTAAGTTATAACATTTTAATAGTGAATAAAAGTAGAAAAACCTAATATAAAGGATTAATCTAAGGTAAGATAAAAAAACTAAAGGAATGTAGTAGACAAAATCAATAAACAATATGTATCTAGTCTCCGTTCATGATGAGTTGACTGATTTAAATTTTGATAATTGTTACTTAACACTTAACTACTCTAGATGTATGTTATTTCAGTTAGGCCTCCACAAAAGGTGAATCCAGCCGGCTCTCTGTATTGACTAGGTGAGGGTCAAGTGAATGACCATACTTGGATACTGTATGCGCGTTTCAGAGACATAGACTAACATCAATGGCAAGGAATTCTAGAGTCCTAGTTAGGAAAGCCCGATAAATTATTCGAACATTGAGGACCTCAACATGTGGCATGGTTCCAACAGACCGGGAACAGCACCTCATAGGCTCGAATCATTAGCATTGATGGCGCATAGAGATAAAGTTATGGGAAATTTGATGGCGAGGATAGAAGGAATATTAGGAAATGACGAAGGAATTTAGTCGTGAACAAGGGGATCTCTGGTGCTGTTAGAAGTATGAGGGTGGTTGATATTTCTTGGTTGCCTACACTGTGGAACGGTATTTCCTCTAGACAGTCCTGAAAGGGAAACTGGGCTAATAGTGGTAGTAAAGGCCTGGAAGCGTGGCTGTCGAGTCCAGGGGACAAATAAGTGAGACTGATTATACACGACCTTACTGTGAAACGTTTGTGATGTGTTAGCTGCGTGCTTCAAAAGGACCTACCTCTGATCTCAAGTTTTAGTCTCCCCTTTCAATTAGCCTTCTTCCTATCTACTTATAAACCAGCACATATCCGATCATCGAGGTAAGTAGTAGTTAGACATATGTAACACATACAAAAACCGCCCTCAGTCAATGAAGATCCACAACCTCATCAACTGATTTGTTATATCAACCTAGTATTCTGTATCTAACCCTAACATTGTTCACTCGATCAACTCAGGAAGTGCTAGCAATACTTTGAAAACACTTGGGTATCAAAAATCCATACAAACAAATAACAAACTAATTGACGAACTCATTCGTTTGTTCAAAATCAAAATCCATATCCCAGACACATGCCTCTTGTAACAAAGTAAAACCTTTGCTACATAAATCCCAGTACGTAAATATCTTTATTTGACTTGCATTTCAATTGTGAACAACAATCAACTTCAGTAATAAAAATTTAACACTGAAATAAGTACATTCAAATTTTTAATACAAATATATTTTACAGGTGAGACTAAAATTTATGGACGACCTTTGAGGCAAGCCCTAACTTGGAATCCCGAAGGGAAGCGGAAAAGAGGAAGGCCAAAGAAACCATTACGTCGGGAAATAGAAGCAGATATGAAAAGGATGAATAACAACTGGAAAGGATTGCCCAGGACAGAGTTGGATGGAGAATACTGGTGGGCGGCTTATGCTCCTCCACGAGGGGTAACAGGCGTAAGTAAGTAAGTAGTAATGGTTTGAGCAACGCTGAAGTGACCTTGAGAATGTCCATCTATATACTAGGGCTAAGTAAGGGTTATAGACCACCATGAACAATTAGAATTATGATTTACAGTTGATGGTTACGGTTAAGAATTAGATTTACAGTTTTCATCATGTATTGACATCAACTAATATGCCAAAACATTATTTGGCCAAATGAATAAAGAATTTCGTACTGAAATCCAAAACCTATTATCGTAAATCTGATTGATTCGTCCATAAATTATAGTCTCATCATTTACTTACTTACGCCTAATACTCTCAATGGAGCATAGGCCGCCGACCAAGTCTCATCATTTAATATATAAAAATTACTTACTCATTAGCAATATCTATAAATTGTAGATTTTTAGTTGAATGATATGTTCTACATGAATTTGATAAGCTTGTACAACATGAATTATTATTATTATTGATAAATTTTATAAATGTATTATTTTTCTGTACAGTATTATTTCTATGATCATTATAACTAATATTATTACCATTCATAATATTGTTATTAATACGATCTGAATGATTATGGATATTATTATTATTATCAGTAAAACATGATTCATAATTTTCTTTGTTAACATAATTATGAGTATTATTGTTAATATTTGGTAAATGAATAGGTTGTAGTAAATATATTTGAAGATTTATATCATTAGCTCGATTTGATTTAAATAAATAATCAGCTTCACTGTCGCCACTATTATTCTTATTACTAGGATACGAATCATTGTGATTGTGTAATAATATTTCAGTTGAATTACGATATCCAATATCAGTTCTGTTGTTAAGGTTATGATTAGGATTAGAAGAAAAGTTATTGGTTTGTTTGTAATTTATATGATTATTTGAAAATGGTAATGGAGATGATGATGATAATGATGATGACGACGACGACAATGAACTACAGCCAATATCTGAAGTGAAATCTTCATGTTTTGAAAATTTATTTCTGATAGATAAATTTGAACTATTCCAACATAATACGAACTTTAAAAAAACAGAATTCAAATAGAATAAAAAAAAATAAACAAAATATAAAATGATTTGTTGATAGTGAATTTATCAAATGATAAATTTATAGAGATAAGCTTGACGATATTTATTAAATAACTAATTAATAATATCAGAAATGGTTAATAATAAACAAACCAGACCTGAGACGTTTATGTTAAATTCTACAGTGTTTACACCTATCCAGTTGTTGGGTTGATTAAGTCAGCTTCGTATATTACGGATAAAAATTTAACTTCATGTGTCTAAGAAAGTGATAAGGACTAGAAAATATAACACTGCTGATCAGAATAACAATTAATAATTTAAAATATATAATGACTTGCATTTTATTTTTCCTGGTTGTGTATAAACTAAGTGAGATAAGAATAAAACTCGAGTGAACAGTAGGTAATGTAATGTAAATTAGTAACTAAATGCGAATTCGTATACTCGATTTCAAAATCAAACTTTTTTAAGGTGAATCGAGAATACTACTCTCCTGTTACGACACAAGCAAATAAAGTAAAAATCACGATTACACTCCGTTTACACAGACGACAGTATATTTACACAGAAAAGAGACCAGAATGCATTTGCGCCTAATACTGAATTTTCACGTTTCGGAGATCCCAGTGCTTTCGGAGATTTCCAGATACTGACAATTTTTATCTGACATCGCTATGGATAATCATGATCTGTAGTGGTAAGTAATAAACCAGGAATCTGACAACAAAATTAATAAACGATCCAGTTATATAAACAACAATGACTACATTCCATTAGTCATGGATACAAATTTAGTATGTAACATGTTTGCCAATTTACATAAATGAACAAACGTTTTGATGTATGAAATTTAATCACTTAAAGTTAGGATTTTAACTAACAAAGTTGAATATTGAGTTCGTGATACGCATAATAGATACGTAAAATGATTTGTAACTATATTGTACCAGTAAAATGTTGTACAGTGTTAAACACAACCCATTTACAAAGTGGAACTACTAACGTTGATCATTAGCTGAATAAATGATACTTTCATTATTAAAATTATGTATGTTACTATTCTATAGATAAAAAATTCTAGTATTTTGTGTACAGGAACAGTTTGACGTAGTATTTATATTGATGTGTCCTATTATTAATAAAAACATTTACCCCTATCTGATCAAGATCAAAACCGGTAAACAACAAAAAGATAATTCATTCAAACACACACATACAAACAGAATTGATGTTTAAGCAGTACAGTCTACCGAAAACAACTGGCAAATATCAAGGAACAGAAATTATATGTAATCAGAAATATGGAGATTTTGAGTCCATAGAAAGAGAGGGAGGGAGAGAGAGAGGGAAAGAGTACGCGAAAACTAGACAAAATAATGAAATTTTAGAGACAGAATAAACAGAAAATAAAAAAGCACATGATACAATGAAATGATGATAACAAAAACAAGAACATGTGGTGCTATCGTCATTCATTATATATATTTGCTATGATGATGAATTTCGAGAATATATGTTTTACACAATTCTAAAAACAGAAAATCAGAGAGAAGGTAAAAAAAAAGAAATTGTTTACTCCAAAAACTAAACAATGTGGCCTTTGATAAATAATCACTATCTGTCATTATTTGTTTTTAAAACAAAAAGAAACCCCGAATCTAACTATAATTCAATGCAGAAAAAGCTAATAAATACAATAAAGTTGCATGAAAAACAGTAGAGGGGGAAGGTGGTTGTTTTAGGAAAAACTCTAAGTTGGAGAAAAAGAAATCTCAATAATAATGAGCATTAAATTCAATAACGTGATATTCTATTGATAAATAGATTCGAGCAAAACAAATTTGAAATAAAATGATAATAATATATCTATTATGATCACCATAGATTTGTTGAAAAATGCTTCTTTTTTTTCTAATCGAGAACACTATCTCTTCATAATATTAATAGAATTAGTTTACTGATTTAGTAAATTAAAAAAATATATATATAACACTTTTATCGATTAACATATGACGTAACAAACATAAGGACGGAGGTGATAGCTGAATAATGTTTAACCTAGAACTAACTTTCGTTTTCTTAATTTTTTGTGTTAATTTAAAAGTCCATTGAAGATGGATTTTTGTGGAAGAGTCTTATGTTTGGAGCCTGTTACTTAGTTATTAAGTGTCATCAGTAACTAAAGGATTTAGCATTTACAACTAAACATGTATAATGCGATTATCATGAATTCTATAAAAAAACAAATTTCTAGTCCAATCTTTAAACTTAATACACAAAATAAATTATATATTTGTAATATCCCAATGAGTAGAAAAATTAGATTTTCTGACGTTTCGTGACTCAGTGTAAGCCACTTCTTCAGAGAATAAATAACCAAATTAATATTAATCCAAGTTTAAATAGTACAACGGAACAATCAAAGAATATTAGGTGATCAATCAAAAACAGGTCTGAATACACAAAATCTATCCCCATTGGATACTGATATTAGGCAGGGAATAATTATACCTAATAATCATGTTCTGATTTTGTTGTTATGTAAATGACCTATATAATGAATAAATATCTTAAAACTACAAATATGTTAGGTAATTTTTTACCACCCTTGTTTATGTGACCACTATTTTCCAAAAATATTTTGCATTCAATTAAAAAGGTTTATTTTCACGTCAACTATATTATTATTTGACATTCATCTCTACATGGGTGCTTGCGTCAATACTTTAATCAGGTGACCAGTTATCATTGAGCGTAATCTATCAACAAACATTCCATTCATCAATTAAAACAATAATTTGAAATGCCTCCATGATAAACATTAAAATAACTAGGATAACAAAACATCAATCATAAGTATAAAAAAATTCCAGTAATATGGTTGATTCATTCATCAAATGCTTGCGTAAGAACCAAACTCTAAATGTGAGAACTAGTCATACTACCTGGTTGATAAAACCGATGAAGGTTGAATACGATTTAAATATGGGACTTCATGACTTTATTTATTTAAACACATAAATATTGGTACAAGGAAGCACCAGATACATATGCACCGCACAAATCTCATTCGATTTGTGTGAGGGCTGTGATACTGCCCAGGTGCCCAAACTGAAGCAGGTGGTTTTCTTAGGGGCCATATCCGAAGCTTTTGACCAAAGATCTGATTCACAAGCCAGTGAAGCATCGTGAGGAGATGCAATCCCATGGTAGCCAGTGACCAACGATTGATTCATAAGCCATTTGTTCCCTCAGGATACTGGAGCCCATGTGCACCATTGGTTTGGAATCAGAGTTTTTCAACTCCCTTAGGTGGACCCTCCATGTCCACCAACCCAGTTAAAGCGCCGGATATTCGCTTTTCGTCCTCTCAATTTCGTAAACAACAGTAATGCCACGAGAAAGCAGTGAATAGGACTTCCCTGGCAGAGGCTTTATAACGCGTGGCCATTTGAGAGCATTTCGAGAGGACTCTCCCCACTCTCGGCCGTACCAGGGCATTCGGGGGTCTGAAAGTCCAATATCTTAACCACTAAGTCACCTCTCCAAATATTAATTAGATTTTACTCAGTCAATATTGATCGGTTAATAAATAATATATTCAGAAGCATCCGAATAGTTTAATCTTCAAACTAGACAGCATAACTTATTCTCCTAAACAAAACTAGCATTTCTATATATATATATATATATATATATATATATATATATATATATATATATATATATATAGACATTCCAAAATGCCAGATAACAAATCATATATGTAGTAACGATAACTAACAGGTAGCTAGTTTATCTCTTTGAGAATGTATGGCTATTATGTTTAAGTGAAATAAATACTAGAATTCATCCACAAATATGTGTACTTCATCCAGTCATTTCAATCCAGTGTTGTTCTTATCATTTTCCATTTTATTATTTTTTTAAAAAAATTATTTTTCATATAAATATACTTACAACTATGTGTATAAATCGAGGTCTATTATGAATTCACATTTTATAGATAGTAAGCTGCATATTAACATATATTAATCATTGTATAGCTATATTTATTGATTCAATATTAGATAAGAACGTTTACTTCTGATTAAATGAATGCCCTTAACTTTGGGTTTTTATTTCACATAGTTTTATACAGTTAATTGGCACTTTTTAATAAAACTTTGATGATCTAGATATCGTGTAACTCGTTTATTTGAGTGAACGTTGTTAATATCGAGTTTATATGAACATATTTACTTACTATGATTCATTGATTAGGAAATGTTAAGGGTTATATAATAATTTATGACACAGCAATGTCCATTTCGCATATGACTTAGATTGAAGATTGATAAATAAGTATTAAGTTTTTTTTCTTCACATCCTTCTCGAAACACGATCAAAACTATATTTTTGATCAGTGTTAGACATCGAGGTTGATTGTATCTAGGCCAGACATAAATATCCCATAATCATCTTAAACGACAAAGGATTAAAACATTAACAAGTTCATGATTTCTCGTCTGTAAAATTATACTCTGAACTTTAAAATAGGTCGCATGTTGCTTCCATCATATTCTATGAACCGTGACGAACCATAAATATTAACTCCTCGGATTATTACATTATATTGTGGTGTGGTCTACTTATATCCACATAAGTAGTATATGGTGATGGTCAGACATAGAATGTATTTTGGCAGAAGATCGAGAAGGAAAGAACAGGAATGAAGCGCAATCGGTACGAAAAAGCATGAACAATGAAATCAGAGAAGACGGACTGATGTTTGCAGAAGGAACAGTTAAGATTGAGACAATTGATTGTTATTTTGCAAATTGCCCCCAAATGCCCTGGTACGGCCGAGTGGGGAGAGTCCACTCTCTCTCTCCAAATGCTCTCATATGGCCACGCGTATATAGCCTCTGCCAGGAAAGTCCTACTCACTGCCTTCTCGTGACGGGGGTGTTGTTTACAAAATTGAGAGGACGAAAAGCGAATGTCCGGCGCTTTAACAGGGTTGGTAGACACGGCGCGTCCACCTAGGGGAGTTGGAAAACCCTGATTCCAAACCAATGGTGCACATGGGCTCCAGTATCCTGAGGGAACAAATGGCTTATGAATCAATCGTTGGTCACTGGCTACCATGGGATTGCATCTCCTCACGATGCTTCACTGGCTTGTGAATCAGATCTTTGGTCAAAAGCTTCGGATATGGCCCCTAAGAAAACCACCTGCTTCAGTTTGGGCACCTGGGCAGTATCACAGCCCTCACACAAATCGAATAAGATTTGTGCGGCGCATATGTATTCGGTGCCACTTTGTACCAATATTTATGTGTTCAAACAAATAAATAAATAAATATTTTGCAAATTAACTGCTGACTGTATGGTTATCAGAATTTAGTGAGATAGTTTATAATTTGTGCTTAAATACATTCGATTGTCTCCGTCCGTGTTCTTGTTCACTACAATACAACGAGGTTCTATGGCTTCGCCTTTTGAATCACTGGTCATTTCCAATTTCTAAAATATTCTCTTGTACTGCAGTTATAATAAGCAAACAATCTAGAATCTATCTCCGTAACTCGGAGTAATATTTCTTCATATAGGAAGCAGAGCCTATCCAATGTTTTCTTGTATTATTCGTTTGTTGTATAATATAATAAATCATTGCAAAAAAACTGCACACTGAAATAGTTGATGACTATCAGATTTTTCTCCATCAACTGACGTTATTTTAAATGTAATACTAGTAATTATCAAAAGGAAACTGCCAAGTCATTTCCTTTAGATTATATTGACTGAGTTGTAGCTTTGTTCTGAATCATCATTGCCACCATGTTCTAAATGAATTATTGACACCATTTATTTAGTGGTTTAAAATTTTAATGATTGACATCTTTTTTATTGACTGTAATATTTCACATTATACAATTTATCTAGGAAATGATTTTTCCGACATTTATACTCTAAATCAAAATCACCTGTTGGACCAGGTTGTCTTTACGTTTTTGATCTCGATAATTTGACTATTTAAGAATAGTGAATTTAAAAACAAACTGACCAGTTTACATTGTAGTAAACGACTGAATAATCAGGCTGTCTTACCCGATGATTATCGGTGTATTTATCTACTAGGTTTTGCAGTACACATAATTCCGATGAGCTAACTAAATCACTTTGTTGTTCTCATCATTTTTGTTACTGTGAGATAAATTGAACTATAGAGTCATGATTCTTTAGGCATGTGTTTGCGAGGATTTTTTGAAAATTGAGTTCATCAGTTTATGTTAGTGTTTCAACTTCGTAATTAAATGTCTTGATATTTCCCGCTTTTTGGTAGGAACACTCAAGTCTAAGATGCAAGTTTCCTGCAAACTGAATCCTTTCAACCGGGTAAACTTCCATTAATTCAAAATGTAAGTTTATTCATGCCTACTTAGTATTCAAATATATAAAATCATATAAGATGCATGGAATAGATATTTTTGTTCGATATATTGTTTACGCTCAATTCATTTGGTTCCATGATTACATACCGAGTTTAATTGTTTTTGTCTGTAATTTATGGAAGCGATTTCATAAAATCCCTTTATTTGTAGGTTATTTGGTTAACATGGTATTAAGCAGATGATTAGATCCAATTTTTATTATTTGTCTACTTCTGCCGTCTGTCAGTTGCCTAACTTCCTTTTTATTCACATCAGCTAAATAGATTCGACAAAATAATAGTTAAACTAACACACAAATGAATTATTTCTATTGTAATTCAACTTATCTATAAATTTTTCATCTACCATATTGAGATGTTTATATATACAGAAATGTTAGTTTTGTTTAGGAGAATAAGTTATGCTGTCTAGTTTAAAGATTGAACTATTCAAATGTTTCTGAATATATTATTTATTAACCGATCAATATTGACTGAGTAAAATTTAATTAATATTTGGAGAGGTGACTTAGTGGTTAAGACATTTGTCTTTCAGCCTGTCACGAAGTCCCATATTTAAATCCTGTTCCACCTTCATCGGTTTTGTCAACCAGGTAGTATGACTAGTTCTCACATTTAGAGTGTGGTTCATACTCAAGTATCTGGTGAATGAGTTAATTATTTCTTTTATTACAAACTCATCAACAGAAACCATTATTCAATTATCAGTGTTAACCTAATAAATATCAATAATTAATTTATGTTTAAACGATGAATGATAAACTGCATTGTTAATATGTATTAATAACGATATGTCTACAAACAGAATAACCACCAGACTTACCAGAAGCACATAAAATTGTTGGTGCGTGCGTGTGTGTCTGGACAACCTTCCAGAATAACTACGCATCACCTGTACAGGATATGATGTGATTTTTCTTTGGGACAAAATGTCGAAAGAATTCAAAATTCTGGACGATTAACTTTTATGTATTTCTTGAAAATATCATCTTACAGCTAACAACATAGCCGAGCTAATGCACAACCGAACAATTAAATAATTAAAGTTTATAAATTAAACTTTTATATCACTGTACTTATCATGTCTGTTCGAAGACATCTCTCATACATACAGCTAATATAGTGCCACTAGCTTGGCAAAACGTATTTTTATGAAACTAATTTCAAAATAATAATGAAAAGGAGAAAGCCTCCGAACCCTGGATAACTTTGCTCTGAATACATTGAAACACTTAAAATTTGAAAAATACGTTGAGCCGTGTAGAATAACAGCATTGAAGTAAAAAATAACAACAGTTCCTTCATCATGCAAAGGTCGAAATTCAAAAACCAAAGTAGTTTTATAAATTGTATTGACTGTAAAAGAAAACTTATATAACATAATAAGAAGAGACTAAGTAGATTTAAGCTTAACAAATACATGGAATACATATTATATGACATCATTCATGATGTAAAATCCGTCAAGATATGGATAAATAACGTCTAAAACAAAGCTGTTATCACGGGCAGATAACTGGGTAATTAGCTAAAGTCCTAACATAAGTAGGACATCAAGTGACCTTCAAGAGATACCTCATGAAAATAGGTTGTACGTTACACCATCTTTTGATCATCGTTTATCTTGTCTAAAATAAGGACATGTTGCATTTCCCCTTTTCATTAAAAGAAGGAGAACTTAAATTGACAGTTGTTACCACTTAGCCGTATGGTATCAATAATCGACTTTTTTATCTGTCAATTCACCAGTCAACCTGGTTTCATAACAAAGTAGGAGGCTTCGATGAATAGTAAAGGCTAGACGATTTCTAAAGATAATACTAGTATATATAAAAAGTAAAAGGGCTTGTTTGTCCGTCTAATATATATAACCCTAAGATCTAGTTAAATAACAAAAATTATTGTTATTATTGTATATCATTCGTTTTATACAACCTTTACCCGTTTTTATTTTACACTCTATAACTTTTATCTGAGTAATTTCCTTCACTTGCTACTTTATTGATGCTAAGGGTACTTAAATTGAAGTAATGCATAACTGTATTTGATCCCATATTGATATTGTCTATTTTTTACAACTGCACACACACAGTAACTACTCTACAAATCTAGTCATGATTTCATAGCAACTTAACATCATAAACTATTATCATACACACTAATATGTAATGAATAACAACTAACTAATTATCTTATGCAAAAATAATTAGGAAAAATGGTTTGTTCTAGTTACTAAATTATTTCTTTAAAACAATATTATTAGAAATAAACAAATCCAACGGATTAATATGAGGGACTTGTAAAGATTGTACTATTTTCATAGTAGAAATTCAACGAATAAAGTTGATCAATCGAATTATTTATAATCGACTGTCATTAGACCAACATGGATATTTTTGTAAAGCAGATCAGATTTGAAAAAAAAAACAGTTTTGTTGAAAATAAAATGTTTACACTTATTTATTTAAATTATGATTTTGTTTCATTAAAATTTTAAACATATCCATATTGTCATAGTTGAAAGCGTGAGTTAATTGAAGATAGACCACCATGGAAAACCTGGAAGCACAGGACGGCTGTTTCGTCCTACTATGACTCATGATTTCAACTATGAAAATACTGAAATCTCCACAAAACCCCTTCTGATCTATATCCATATTGACATCAAAATTTAGTATAAAGCAAAATAACCCTGTTCACCGTTGTATAACAGGAAACTAGATATTTAAGGCTATGATAATCGCAGCTCAGTGAACAAAAGACAAATGTACATATTTGGCTTTGGGTTGCAAGTTTTTGTAAGTAACAACTATTGATACTATTTGGTTTCCCAAGTTAAATCATATGTAAAAAAACTAGCGAATGCAACGTAACAGTTAAATGTTGCATCTTTGTTCTATTATAGCTTTAAAAAGAGAGGAAAAATATTACTATCGTTTGGTAGGAAATTATAAAACTGATAATTCCAGAGATCCAGTTGATGAACTCTAGGTCACTATCGAAATTGAGAAAACTTGTTATTACATTTAATTATTTTACACATGATAGTGCAAGTTTGAAACAACAGAAATAGACCATATTGGAGTAATCACAATTGATTGATTACTGGGTGGTGATCAATGTCATGCATGTCAAGTCCTTCTTAGTGCTGATCGAATGCTATCGATCAAGTTGCAATGTGGTCACTAGTTTGGGTGGCTCGACACTGCGTGCACTATGTTGAGGTAAGATGGGGGTTGGAGGTGGTCAACAGGAAACCCTGGACCCGGGTTTCGTGCTACTTGGCACTCGTCAACAAGGTGTACCTGTAATCTTGAGGGAACTGGTGCTCCCTGATGGATTCGATCCCGTGTCACTCAGCTTCACAGTGAGAGACGTTACCACTGAGCTATTCGGGGCGCGACCGACCTCTTGTAGGACTGAGATGTAATCACAATTGATTGATCACTGGATAGTGATCAATGTCATGCATGTCAAGTCCTTCTTAGTGCTGATCGAATATTGGAGTAATAAATTCTATTGGGAATAAACTATTCATATGAAAATATTATTTAGTACGGATGGTTTTCAGTACTTGAAAATCTCTTTGATTAGGGCATGAGACCCATTGCCCTGCTAAATACAGTGAGATTATAAATTGTTTCAAGGGTACTTTGATAAATAAATTTAAGAAAAACCACACAATCATATAATGAAACTCACTGAGTTAAATACATATTCTTATTGAATAACGGGTCGGGGCTAGTTACTAAGGATTATGAATACCTCCCAACTATTCACACTGAAAATATGATGTTTGTGGATGCAGTGGTCAGCTCAAACGTTTGGGCCATCTATTTTACAATTGTGTAGAAACGGCAACAAGCCTTCTTGTTTTAGATTTTGTCGAACCGAATAATTATGAATGCTAATTGTGTGTACTCACAAAGTGTTTTGAATGACTTACAACCTATAGCGATTCTGAATACTGGGGATCTCAAATCTAAGCACTGAACTTGCTGACACATTCTCGTCCTTGTCTACCCTTAGAAATTCACTGATTCAATATCTGATGCATGAAAAAAATAGTTATAACAACTAAACTGATTGTAAACTTCACTAATGAAGACGAGTAGGAGATACTAACGACCGGGAAAGTATTTATAGGTATAATTTTTGAATCATTAAAATTTAAGCATATGTTAAAGGGAAATTTATTGCAGTACTACAAAATTTATCTTGAGAATTTCTTAATGCAAAAGAATTTATAGTGGTGAACAGAGTTATTATTATCATCGATAACGGTTGCATACTTAGATCACTCGGAAATTACGAAGAATACGAAGACAAAATTGTACTGAAGATCTACTGAAGTGATACGAACTGATTATTTATTGAAATACCCATAGTTTATAGAGACAGAGAGAGATATCCATTAAAGATTTATTGGAATAAGCAACCATAAATAGGTCTATAATATCCTTCAAAAGCAGACGAACAGTTAGTATAGTAAAAGAGCAAGAAAGTGTTTTTAGTCATGATAAAAATTAAAGATGCTTTGTAAGAGGAATTTCGGCAGGTAAAAAAAGATATTCAAGTGTACAAAAAACAATAAAAGTGGAAGAAAAGGGTTTGAATGCCTTCAACATTTTCAAGAAACAAACAGAACCCTGTAGCTAACTTATGCGTAAATATTTGCACGAAAATCCACTCAGTAACAAAACTAAACATCATACTAAACTCGAGTTGACAGCAGTTATGTTATCAAACAAGCCGATTAAATAAAATTGACCCACATTCAATGACAATATAACACAATTATCTTTAGTATTTGCTAACAATTTTAGGTCTAAATATCTTGATTTTGACCGCTAGAATCAGCTAATGAGACTGTAAATTTTCATCTGCTGAGATAATTTGGACATATGCAACATGCCCCAAAACACGCACCTAGATGCACAAAACTGGATGAAAGAAAATTTAGGGTGGCCAACGCAAAACATGAAATGAAGTTCATGAAGCTATTGATTGTCAGTGTGATAACCATGATCAGTGGTTAGAGAAGTTCGATGATACGGTTTAGGATCGATTTTAGGGGCATAAATGCGTTTACACTTTATTTTTCCCTGGATTTTAAGCTGCAGTATTTCTCATAACTTTTGTTCATTGAATTCAATCCTTTTGTTTAAATAGTGTTCTACAGTGCTTTATCTTTCTCAGTATCACTGACACTATTTAATTATGCTCTGCTGCTACTTATTCTGTTAACTTCAACCTGCTCTTTCCGTATGCTATAGTAACTTCGGAAGACGCACCTTTGTACCAGACTCGACATTATTCATAAGAGACTAACTTCTTGAAATCTTAAGGGATATTAGGATTTGTGTAATCAATAACCTGGAAACAAAACCAATCACTATACGTTTATCACTGGAGATGACAACTTTGAGTTTATTATTAGAATGAAATGTATTCACCAGTTAACGTTCCTTTACATCAATAAAACCATGCTCAAATTGTTTCACTAGGCAGAATAAACTCCGAATATAAATCGATCGACTATTTGAAAGAGTAGACAATTTTGTGCATGAGAAACCCGAAGTTAACTGCTATTTGTACTCGACAAAGATTGGTAAGTGAATGCAATAAACGCTACTCTCCAGAACTATCATCAGAATAATATACTTGGCAAATACTGTCCTAAGGACACTTCATCTGAGATCTAGATGGAGTTAGTACTAAGACGGTATCAAACACCAACCCACCAGCCTTGAAGAGATTTTCGAAATGAGTGAAATAATCCACTCATACGATTACTTTGTTCGCTATTATTAAATGATGCATGAATGCAGATCACTCCCTAAAGCCACATTACCTTTTCTGGAGAAGAGGAATGTATCTCAAACCTTTTTGGATTGTTAAATGTGTAAAAGACTGCACTTTCTCTGAGTCTTCACTAAATAGAACAATTCCCAAATTGATAGGAAAGTCAATCATTATAAGGAAAATGCTAGACGACCATCTTTAGAGGCAAATTCAGTCAACCTGTTAGGATCCCCTGGTATACTCCTGTATAAGTTATTACTCCTTAATTATTTGCTAAAAGTTGATGGTCAGGTTTCACTTTCTTATTCAAGCTGCTAATGGTGATATGCAGTTTACTTACAATACTATACATACCTGTTCCGCTATGTGTTTAGAAACTGATGTATTTGCAATAGAAGGATCTTGGAAACCTTGTACACTCCCGAGATTTGTTTCATCGTTCAAGTGTTCTGAGCACTCTATATGTGATGGAGACACTGATATTGGTTTTGGTAAAACAGAGCTGAGACACAGTGGACGATTTGTTATACCATAGGATGATGGCCAAATCATTTCACACGACAAAGGTTGTTCAAATTGTTGATGAATTTGTGCCGATTTGAGTGTGTGGTTAGATATTGCTACTGGGTCATATTCAACATATTCCATATCACCAAGTTCAGTTTGTATTGATTTTTGTTTAGAATTTGTGATCATATTTTCAACAGAACTGTATTTACCATACTGCAAATTGCGAAGATAATGGCAACAGTTGTGACTCCTTAATTCTGATGAAACCCCTATTGATACTTGTCGAGAGACTAATTCGTTCAATTTTAAACCGATTGTAGTGACCTAATATTCATTTCAAGAAATGGAAATTTAAATTGTGAAATACGAAACTGAACAATTATAAGAAATACATCAATGTGTGTATATTTAGAAATAAAACAACAACATTTTGTTGTTGATATTCAAAACTGACACCTTCGAAACTGCCTTAAAGCTGATGAAAGAAGGTAAACGACTGATAGTTTGTTGACAGCTGTCGCTGAATTATGGTAAAATGAATTAGTTAATCTATAGCTTGGGAACAATCAGGTATTAGTGAAGATATCACCATATGATAAGTATAAAAGTCTGATCCTGTTCTACAAATACCTAGCTATACATTCATTATGGCCAAAGTCGGAATTAACAATAAGAGGATTAAACAAATAAATGGTGAGATAGATTCCTAGATCAGATTCAGAGGTTATGTATGGTAATACACGAACTTCACTGAACTTATGATACATTTTTCTGACGTACTTTTGGCCATAGATTTCTTTTTCTCAATGATATGTGATATGTGTAACATACAGTCTGGTGCTCTATACGGCTGTTTTTAAATAACAACAGTGAAAAAGGAATTTAAACGATGTAATAACAAAAACTACGTTTCCAGCGAAAAAATGTTTGACTCTAACAAGTTCATGGATTAAGAACATTAAGCAACATACCGTAATATCACCTGATATTAAGAACTTCAATAAATGCGTTCATACAATGCACTAATAAACTAATTCTTGAAGCTAAACATTGAGCACAGAAAATAAGGTTCTTAAAAAAAATGATAATAACAACCTTGTAATACTATTGCGAAATATGTTTAAGTAATTTTTGCTTCTTGCACATTTTAATTTTTAAATAATGAAAATCTACACGAAAAAATTGGAATAAAACATTGATTGACTAGAAAGGACACATTATCACGAAACCTCACAGACAGACAACTGGTTCAATACAGAAGTGTTTATTATTTTTTGTCACTTTTTTATAATCTAACTGATTCTTAATTCTAACCTTAAACATTTTGTGTTTATTCAAAAATAATTTTATTGTGAAATACCATCAACCGAAAAATCATTCATATTCACTTAAACTCATAAATCAAGTGGAGATTTGTAGCTCAGGTGGATGATTTTGATGGAGTTTTGTTCTCTGAGCTGGATGGTTTGGCAGTGGATCGTTGATCGGCCTACTGAACGATATCATCAGCACAAACTTCGGGTTCCATATAATAGTAATCCCTTTGAATCCCATTTATTCTATACTTAAGGCTGACAAATAATAAACTTCAATGATTGATAAATCTTATTCTTTGATAGCCATAAGGTCTTTCAACCTTTTTGTGAAGTCAATAACGAATCTTAAGTTGAATGGTGACACAGCATATATGACAATGCACTGTTGTTAATCCAAATGATTAAGATTTGCAGCATCATTAAATACTATATTCACCAGTGATAAATACTACAATGAACGGCTTGTAAATTAAGTAATCATTGTAGAAACAAGGATTTCATTAACAACAGACAAAAGTCAGAGACATAGATATTTGAAAGAGAAACTGATTATTATCATAAACGTTTAACAAGGTCAAGCATTTGTGAATAAATACTTACCCACGATAAACCAATTAGTTCAGTGTATGCTGGTGGAGCATAAATAATGATATTATGTGTAGCATCAACAATGATAGCAACCAGACACTTTGAGTGAACACTCAATACTGATTTTGGAAAAACAGGAGTGGTACTACTAGTCAAAGGAATTTGGATACCAAAGGTACCACTACTACTAGTAGTAGTAGCAGTAGTATTATCACAACAATCTGACATCTCCATGCAAGTGATAGATGATGACGACGAATCCGATTCGGTTGGATAACAACCTACTAATGGTAATTTATTTTGTGGTTTGGTATTTGAATCTGTAAAAATGAAAGAAACAAATCAAAAATTATAATACTTCGCTTTATTGTGTAAACTAAATTTGTTGCATGAAACTTTACAATACCATCTAGTTTGTCAAGAGAGTGGAAAGGACCCATAAATTAACAGGTGAAAACCGATTGAATCAATCATGTAAACTATATATATTTATCAGAGTCAACCCAACGATATGTTATACTTATTTTGAGAATCATGAATTATGTACTTTTTTTACAGCAATAAAGTAAAAATAAAAAAGGCAAGATATAGAAATGCTGTTAAAAACCAGTGGTAGTTCATGATATCCCCACCTACATACCCGGTTTCATTCTTCATAACAGTTTGTTTTGCTTTTTTAAAATCCTTAAGATGAAACCATATAGTAAGTCACTGAATTAAATCTACAAGCTGTACGTTCATGTGGAAACTATTGGCAGTCATCAGATCTTAGTATTTTATTTTGGAGTCTACATTATAGTAATTTCCATGTTTACAATCTAACTCTATGTTGTTACAATTACTTTTTGGTGGAGTTTTACGATGCAACAAAACTTCAATAAATGGAGGTTTTGGGTAGATTGGATCAAAGAAATAAGTCAACATAAAGCAATCAATAGGAGAGGAATTAGTAAAGCAATCCTCTAGGACAAAAAATGATCCAAATAAAAACAATCAAAAAAGTAGTGTGGCACAAAAGCTACATTCATATACAAGGCAAATGAGCTAGATTCTGTTTGCCAAAACTCAAGCATACATGAAATACAGCTCAGAACTTTGACACACTAGGTCGGAGTTGAAGATTACAACGAAAAGAAAACTTCAATGAGTACATTATGCTAACCTGATTCAGTGGAAGGATAAAGCCAGTTATACAAACATAAGGAATTGCTGGCTATGCGCACAATGACAGCTTTTTCTAGCACTGGTGTGGACAAGTTGTGTTGTCTAAATATAGTCGTAGCAAGACGATAAGTCGGGGCGAAATCAAGCTCTCCGATAGTATTTAACAATGAACCGGATTCTGTTAGACCGTCTAATATTTGCCCGTGGTTATCTCCTCCCAGTTGTCCAACCTTGTGACACTTATTCTTGAGAACATCAGCAGCCAGATTTTGTTGGATCGGTAGTGTTAAGTACAGTTCTACTAGTGCTTGATTTTCACGATGTCTTCTCTGCCTAGCTGCAATACGCGACTTCTCACGACGCTCATAAGTTTGCTTTCCCTTTGAATTATTCTCTGATTTGACTTGAAGATCACAGTTTTTAGAGATGATGGGATTATAATCTGAAGGTAGCGAAGGGTTGTATGATTGATTATCAACCTTGAGTTTTTCTTTTTCATGTGAAGATACATTTTTCTTCCTGGATTTATTGTAGTTTCTGCTAAAATATTTGAGATAAAAATACAATAACTCTAAGGAATACGGAAAAAATCCACAAAATCTTTTCAGATAGCTTCATTGTCACATAAGTGAAAATTCCACTAATCTATTACAAACAATGCTTGCGTTCCATTTTATCTACTGGGGACTTCGTGCAAAAACGGATAAGATATTGCATGATTCCAATATTTATTCGACAAAAGTTCAAATATCAACATACTAAATGATTGTGGTTTATCAAACATCAACAGGTTCTAAAGTTTATAGTACACTGTAAAAAATACGGACAAATTTTGAATTATGTACGACCTGTTTAATCTGAATATCAGGTGTTTCATACATAAAAATTGATAAAACAGTATCTAAATATAATTCAATGAAGAATGAACTTTATGAATTATTTATTCACCCTCCACTTTGAGGATCCAGATTACTTTCTGAATTTAACCAACTGTCAAAATGTAATCTCATTGCTAAAGGTTTGTGTAACAACTACAAAGTATGGCAAGAACCTGCATGACAATATTTCTTAATATTTTTTGGCCTGAATTTACAACTATAATCGGGATAACGATTGACATTATTTAAATAATAACTACTTTTGGAATGTCAAAATATGGGAATATATCTATTAAATGCTTTTGAAACTAAACGTATTTCATCTAATTCTGACTACATCATATTTTTAGAGTTCAATTCAACTTCATGACAAGTAGCAGATGAAAATGATAGGATCACATGGATTTTCCTACATAGTATGCAACCAAGCACAAAACATATAGCAATTAAAATTGCATGAAGAGAAGAGAATTTAAATGACAGATCCACAAAATTGCCGTTACTTTACTTGAGAACAATCGTTTGCTGTAATAATAATTATGACACAACACATGAAATCCCTAGCAAACGTTTTGATTAGAATAAATCTGATGGATCCATAAGTTTTCAAAACAAACATTTAAAAAGTTGCCGATATTTCAGTTTTTCGGTCAACAGCGATTCTCAGCTTGCAAACAAAGATATAACCGAGGATTTGAGAGTGTTTATTATATAGGTAGACTCCAGTCGAGTCATACTAGAGATAATATCTAATCATTATTAAACTATGCTCGAACTGTATTATGACGAACATATGCACCTCCTACACTGAGCACCAGATTTCACTTGTCTTCAGATACTGAGATTTGGTCAAATACCTAAACAAAGTGTGGCAGGATGAATTTCGCAGTCATATCAAATGGGGTCGCTGTTAGAAACCCACACGAAAATACTAAGCTAGAAAAGTATCTGAGCCTAAACATGTAACCTGACTTATGGATATACGTATCGCAAGTTAAATACATAAAATCCAGTTGGTGGACGAGTTATTTGCAATAATGTTTTAGGACTATGCTACAAATAGTCACTTTATTTCAAGAAATAAACGGCGTCCTCAACCAAACTGTGTCTATAAACGTAATAATGAGTAATACTAGTCACATCCAAAAAAACAATCCCGAGACTTTGTGGAAAATAAGTTAAATTTCAAGAAAGTGGAAACATATATTTTACTTTTAGCTAAAGTAAGGGGAAATATTCAGCGGGATTTCCATCAACATACTAAAAGACGATCCCACCACGCTTGAGACTGAATCTTATAACATCAAAACGGATCTACAGGTTTAAATTCAGTAATACCATATAAGGCGCTTCCAAAAAAATTTGTTCACTGAAGTAACTGACAGTGAATTTCAAATCGGTTGAAAAACTAGTAAACTACTTGGTCTATGATCTTACAGTGTGGAACACATATACACGAGAATAATATGACAAAATAGCATGACAAAAGGGAAAATTCGCTTGAGTTCTCAAGGACTGAAGAACGATGACTCAAAATATTAAAAGACATACTGAGTTTTCTATACGCAGCACTGTACGTCTAATGATACACAGAATGAGGACGAAAAGTTACTATTTGCCTTAGTGGAAGCAAAATGGTACAATCCTGAGGGGAAGTTGGAGGAACACATGGTAATATCCAGCTTAAGACTAGTGAATGAGATATTTTTAAATTTCATTTACCTCCCGTAATCTTTGTGAACTAGTTACTCATACTTTTAATTTCTTAAAATATCTTTATTCTTACTTACCACAATTGTTTTTAAGGTGTCTTCCTGTCGAAGACTTCCTAAGAAAATCTGGATCAAAATATTGGTTTTTTACATTCGCTTTTCCGAGTCGTAGGTTAACTTTTCACTCAAACATTTTTAATTTTTAGGACGAATTTAGACATATCGGATAAACACATTTGCTTTTAATCAGGAAAATGTTATAGTTTAAAGATACATTTCCCTTCATTGACACACGTTGATAAGCAAGAAAGAGAAAAAGTTGATAAGGATTTTCTTAGTTACATTCCATCATGAAAAACGAGACAGATCAGAATTCCCGTTAATCCTGTCCTTATTTTCGAGCACATCATGACTTTAAGCTGATAAACAAAAAAACCAAAACTGTGTTATTGAAAGTTATCTTGTTGATTTCCTAAGATAGCGACATAAAGACTGCAACCTTAAAGACACCGTTAACGCATACAAAAAACATTGACGCATATATCTTTTCTATCTCGAGACTTTTGTGACATCAAATCAGCTAGTAATCGAACTATTTGCGAGATAAATGATTCAAACCATATCTTTATATTGTTAGATTTCCTTAACAATATGTCAGATAAAGTAACATGAATAAATATGAAATAGGACTATACTTTTATTAAATAATGGGTGAAGTATCCTCTATTTCTACGGCAGTCAGGAGCTCGAACTATTTATATAAATTGAACAAATGGTAAGACTTGACATACGTTGGGCAACCAGGTAAGCTTCGAGGAGCAGTAGTTGGTAAGCACATTGTACAATGTGGTACCGCGAAAGTTGTATTAGGCGGGTTTTGGATGTAGTCCTTGAAAAAGTTTCAAATCCAAAGAATAAGTTTCAAATATTTTACTCAAGAACAAACAATCTGGGAAATCACTCTCTCAATTTTAGGTGTCATTCAAATTGTCGCTAAGCTGTCAGAAAAGTGAATTATAAGTGAATCTATGGTTATATAAGCTAATGCCTTCGAGATCTGTTTGGGTGGAACGAGCGATCCTTAAGTCACCTTATATGTGTACTACACTAGCCGTCATAGCCTTAGAAGTGAGATGTTTTGTGTTAGTTTGGTGGGGGACGAATAAATTCCTAATATAAATGATGTCACAGAAACATGGCTCATAGTAAATATAGACTGTCACTGTATTAGGAGTGACAGAGTTATCGATCTCAAAGCACGAGTCACAATATCATATATTGAGGACTACATTGTGTACATTTGAGAGCATTAGAGGTGTATGATAGTGGTACGTGTGGGGTAGCTTGTTGTATAATTAAACCCAGACATGAGTTATTGATCAGACCTAGTAAGACACCGGGCACTGATGGATTGCATCCACGACTCATATGTACATACACGCATGTATGAATGCATACAAATTTCATCGCCTTTAAAATTTGGAAATATTTGTCGCTCATAAAAACGATTTCAACGTGATTGTGTTATTGTGTTGAATGGTTTTGAAATTTTTATTCTCTTTCTGAACAACATTATTACAGGCATCAAGCAGGAGTTCCGACCGACAGTCATCTCGCTTTTTTTGAATGTACCTCGAAAGTTGGACACAACCTCTATTTATCCGATATGGAAAGCCTCTCGATTTCTGTGCATTTGAAGCGTTTAATATTCCAGATGCCTTATCTTAACTTTTTCAAGCGTTATACGGAAATAACTTTTTTACATCATTACAAATAGATATTTGAATAATTTCTCTTGAACCATTATGATATTGAAAATTTGGTTATAGTGAGGCATTTAAAGAACTGTCTAATACCTTTAAGTATGTAAAGTAAGTTACGCGCAGAGAACATATCATGGTGACTGTTTTTGTGTCAGGCATATAACTACTCTTACCGCCGAATATTCCACTGTACGTTTATTTACATTTTACAAACTAGTTTTTCTAAATAAAATTTCAGCTATTTCAATGAGTTTTACGTTTCATTGTTGATTTTGTACCAAGTCAAATGAACTTGTATACCTTTATTCCCGTAAATAGAGAATTAGCGTTCTCTTTTCGTGATTCGCAGTAAATGAACGGTTGTTTATGAAGTATTTACTGACGCCTAGTTATATTTCATTTCTGCGTTTCCTCACATCCCTTGGTTGTGATTGAGTGAATATGAATGAATCGATGAAGGAGTCCATACATCTTAATTATTTCATTGAATTCACAGGTTGCCGGGATTTGTGAATGATGAATGTTATAAAAAAATCAATTATGGCATCGACATGCATACTGCAAATAACTACGGAAAACCTACTGCTTTACTAATTCGCACGTGTTCTGTCTTCATTATCGCATCATTTTGTCATCCTCAATTTACAAGTTTCGAATCCAATTTGCTTAGAAAGTTTGCATCAGCTATTTTACCAGAAAATTATAGTGGCGCTCAACACCTTTAAGTCTGATGAGTACTTGACGATATTCCTTGTCATTACACTTTTAAAAAATTGTGTGACTTTTCTACATCTGATCTTAATTGTGATAAATTTGACTAATGAATTGTAAGCCAATCGGAAGACAGTTTTAGCTGGCACACATAATTACCTATATTACTTTCGACTTTTCTCGCTTTCTCGAATAGGACAGCAACACACAAACTAACCGTTTCCAAGGGATATTGATGCTGTCTAGCCATAGAGTTTTCCTACATAAAGGTTAAGAGTAGACTGAAATCAGTTTTAAAGCGGATGTTTAATTATAAGGAGCTTATAAATTACACTTTCAGACATTCAACTAAAGAGTACTTTGCAACCACGCTTTTCTGTTTTCTTAGTTATCGAGATCCTTCTAAATCCTGTCTTCGAAATGCCGCTGTCTTAACGATTTCAAAAGTTTGAGAAAACATATAATTTTAGTAGACGCGTCATAAGTTCGTTTCACATTGTCTACGCCATAATAATTTCGAACAGATCAAGCAGTTACCATTGGTGTCGAATAGCAGTAGTATGACTGGGTTATCTTGGGTTTTCTTCAACGCTGATCTATCATCCACCGATTCCATTCTCATCACAGATACAAAGTTGATGTTAAGGTTTCTGAAAATTGTAAGGATAGTAATACCGTTTCGGGCACAGTTTGTTTATGGGTGAACTTCGTCCTGTTATGCGAATGCGACTGTGATATGTACCTGAAAAGTGAGATCGATGAACGAACCCATCAATGATAAAGTGAAACGCTCACCACCACATTAACTTTCTTTGATCTTATATGACTACGTCTTGTTTATCTGTAACAGCTCAAGTTGGTTGGTTAAGAGTTGACCCCAAACAACCAAGCATATGCTAAAACAGTATTGTTCAAGTATTCATTCACTTCCTTACTTTTTGTAAGCGTTATATTCCCCATTATCTTATATTGAATGTTGAGAGCCTTTGTTTGTCTGAACAGATAATCCCACGCTCCACTGTGACTGCGCGAAGATCGAAATAAAGACCTATTCACTACTTCTCTGGTTTCTTCTATCAATAGCACGAGGGTTACCTTAAGGCACGAAAGTGGTGAGCCCTTTTTGAACACAAATTTAACCTCATTTCTGTTATTAACTTTTTTACTTAATCGTAAAAGTAGACCTGATTATCCGTAAACTAAGTTGAGTATATAACTAGTTTATTCCGTATTATCTTAAGTTATTCGTGTTATAGTAACCATTTTTCGTGCTAACTTTATTGCTATATTTGTCACATACCTCATGTCAGACTCAATAGAAACCCATAATCTGGAGGATTTGTCACCAGTGGAGATAGACACTGTTATGACTACGAAATCCCGACTTCCAGAATTTGATCGTAGTGATCCTGAGTTGTGGTTTGCTCAACTAGAGCATTATTTCACGAGACACAATATCAAATCTGAAGGGATTCACTATAGAGACTTGTATTCTATCCTTCCTCCTTCAGTCGCCAAAGAAGTCCGTGACTTGATTTTAGATCCACCATCACCACAACCATACACCATCTTAAGACGAGAGATAATAAACCGTTTATCATTATCAGATAGTCAAAGAATTCAAAGACTTTTTCAAGGTGAAACACTAGGTGATCGGTCGCCGTCGCAGTTTTTGCGTCACCTCCAAGTGTTAATGGGTGATAACACAGTGGGTGAAGCAGTCCTAAAACAAGGATGGATACAAGCTCTCCCATGCTACGTCCAACACTGTTTGGATGCACAAGATCCTGAAACCTCATTATCTCATTTAGCGCGTATAGCCGATAGAATAATGGAGAGAGGTCCTCCAACTGGACCAGGCACAATAAATCACACACAAAAAGTAGAATCAGCAAAAGACCCCGTCATAGAAGGACTCATTACGAGTGTTAGGAGCCTCACTGAGGCTGTCACCAGATAAAAAATGGGTCATAGAAACAGGAGCAGGTCACCACAACGACCACGATCCAAGTCACAAAACAGGTCACAAATGTCCAGACAACCTGGGCAGTTTTGTTGGTACCGCTGGAAGTTTGGTGTCAACTCAACCAAGTGCATGCAACCATGCGCCTGGCCTAAGCATAATTCTAAGACAGCGGGAAACGAGTAACCCCTCCCCAGGTCGCGACGACTGAGGAGGGGCGCCTAAACAGTCGCTTGTTTTATGTTAGAGACAGAAACTTTGGCTTGAATTTCTTGGTGGATACTGGCGCTGCTCTTAGCATCATCCCTCAAAATAAAACTGAGATTAGTCGAGAAACATCATCACTTACACTTCAAGCTGCAAATAAAACTAAAATTGCGACATTTGGGCAGAAAAACTTAACCCTAGATTTGGGGTTCAGGAGGCAATTCCCTTGGGTTTTCACGGTAGCCGACTTAGATCTGGCAATACTGGGGATGGACTTTCTAGAGAGATACGAATTTCTAGTTGACACCAAGAAACGGCGATCAACACCAAAAGAAACTTCGTATTACACAAAAGGCAAAGAAAGTCACATCAGCTCCCTTAACTTGATTCAAACTCCTCCAGTAACAACAGCGAAATTCCAAGATATACTCGCGGAATTTCCAAACTTAACTAAACCAAACCCACAGCCTTCTAAAGACAAACTGAAAGTAAGCCACACTATCGAAACCGAAGGTGCACCGGGAGACTAGCACCAGATAAGCTCAAAATCGCTAGGGCCGAGTTTGATTATGTGCTACAACTGGGTATTATCCGTCCCTCTGATAGTCAATGGGCACCCCCTTTGCATATGGTCCCAAAGAAGAATGAAGGTGACTAGCGACCGTGCGGGGATTACAGAGCCCTCAACCGTCAAACCGTACCAGATAGGTACCCAATACCGCATATCCAAGATTTCACAAACGGTTTACAGGGTATGAACATATTCACTAAAATTGACTTAGTCAGGGCATATCACAATATCCCAGTGGCTGATGAAGATATCCCCAAGACAGCTATTACAACACCCTTTGGCTTATTCGAGTTTGTACGCATGCCATTCGGCCTAAGAAATGCGGCACAGACATTTCAAAGATTCATAGACAATCTACTTCGAGATATGCCATTTGCGCGGGGGTATATAGACGACTTGTTAATTGCCAGCCCCGATTTGCAATCACACAAACAGCATGTAAAAACAGTGTTAAAAAGACTGGATGAACATGGAATAAACAAGCGATATCCAACATGTCAAAGGTCAGGACAATCAGGCGGCAGATGCTTTATCTAGGCTAGAAATAAACGTGCTACAGCAGTCTACAGTAAACTTCGAGACGTTGAGAAACGAACAAGAGCAGGATCTAGAATTACAAAACCTGCTTAAAACAAACAATTCAAGTCTTAATTTAAAACAGTTCCCATCACCTGTCGATGGTATTCTAATCTACTGTGACACGACCAAGGCAATGCCGCGACCTTTCGTTCCCAAAAGTATGCGAAAGTTGATATATAATAACTTTCATTCTTTGTCTCATCCTGGCGCAAAAGCTTCAACAAAACTAATCAATGCCAGATATATATGGCCGAATTTACAGAAGAATGTACACAAATGGGTTAGAGAGTGTTCAGCATGTCAACAATCAAAGATAAATCGTCACACAAATTCACCCATAGGTGTTTTCTCGCAACCAGATGCACGTTTTGCCCATGTGCATATCGACTTGGTAGGTCCTTTACCACGTTCAAACGGTTTTAATTATCTTTTTACATGCATAGATCGATTTACCAGATTCCCTATAGCCATCCCGATAGCGGACATCACAGCGGAAACAGTAGCCAAAGTTTTCATGCAGAGCTGGGTAACCATTTTTGGTACACCTATAACAATAACGACGGATAGAGGAGCGCAATTCGAATCCGAACTATTTAATAACTTGGCTAAACTTCTAGGCTCCAATAGGATACGCTGCACTGCATATCATCCTCAGGCTAATGGGATGGTAGAACGTTTTCACCGTCAGCTAAAAACCGCCCTTATATCTCACTCAAACCCCAATCAGTGGACAGAATTCCTACCGTTAGTTATGTTGGGAATACGAACATCTGTCGAAACTGACGCACAGTGTTCAGCTGCGGAACTGGTTTTCGGAACAACCCTGAGACTACCAGGTGAATTTATTAACCCTAATACTAACAGTCAAAAACTTAATTTAGAAAATTGTGTAGATCAACTACGGGACCACATGTCTAAACTTAAGCCGATTAATACTCGTGAACAATCGCGCGCCGTATATATACCTAAAGACCTAAGCAATTGCACGCACGTCTGGATAAGATGTGACAAAATAAAAGCACCACTCAGTCCTCAATTTGAAGGTCCTTTCAAAGTCGTCTCAAGAAAATCTAAATATTTCGTGATAGAAAAACATGGAAACATCGACGCAGTAAGTATTGATAGGCTAAAGCCGGCTTATCTAGATCATGAACCACCATACGTGTTGTTAGATCGTTTAACTGACAAATCCATTACGGAATCGAAATGTAAAGATGATAAATCTTTACAAATGACTAAAACGGTTCGCTGGGCACATCCGATTAGTCAGTCAAGGATGTTGACAGTTTCGACTGCAGGATAAATCTAACCACGTAGCTAATCAGACCCTGCATCTACTTAAAAATATTTTTTTTTCCTCATTCCGCCTCACATACAACTCCCCAGACCTTTTACCTTTGATATATAAGTGTTATGTTAAATATTTTTTTAAATACTGGACACATAAGCTAGGTATTCCGAAACGATGGCTGAGGATTTTAATCAAACTCATACAACTAACACTGGCAAATACAACGAATTCAAAAAGCAGCCCAGGCGAGTTTTATAATTTCTTTTTCTGGTTAATTAACTATGTTGGTTGTACTTCTTATATATTTGTACACATTTTTCACGTAGACTGGCTATACATATATACCATATGAACTAATTCTAAAAGTTTTCGGTCGAAGATATGTTTGGTAGCTTGATACGATTAATACTACTATTAATAAGTTTGTTTTTTTTAGACAAAACATTTTGGATTAAACCATGGTCAAGTACTTATTAAAGTTCTCATCATTTTTTTCTATAGTATTATTATTAATACAAACAATGAACTTGTACTGTTCCAATATGGCACTTTGACATATCAATCCGTCCTCTTGTTATCTTTCTCTCATGTCTGAGCAACTTATGGCCAACAAACGTCGTATTGAAGGGGGTTTTGGTGAACAAAAACGCAGGCCCCACGCACTCGAACCTCTGCTCTCCTGAATGCTGGACCGTGTGCCTAGCCATTAGACCACATCAAACCACGGGGGAATGACTGCAATTTTTCCTTTTATCGACTAATCATTCATAATACTAATGAGTAATAGGACTTACACACTTCTGAGGTGCAAACCAATTCGTTACTTGGATGAATTGACGAAATATTGCCTCAATATATCATGCATACCTAAATCAAACCAGAAAAGGGTATTTGACACAACTGTACTTGATCCGCATACTCCACACAATTTTTTTTTGCTTCTTAATCGTATATTCGTTTCCGTTTTGTGGATTACTCTGATGCACCCTTGGTTACGCACCTAGTTGTAAAAGGCGGTCATCACTGGCTCAAGGTCATGCGTTTGATCGATTTTGTTAAAGAGTCCAACTTCTAGCAAGTTCACCCTTTTACATATATGCATTACAAAAGAGTATTTTTTTTGTTGTTTTCATGGTTCTACACTATCTCTATTTCCTTCCAGAATACCAATCCGTTCTGGAGGCCAAGCACTTACATGAACCGAACAATTATCAATTGCATTTATGTAGTTCCATTTTGCATCTTATTACTTTATACAGGCAGTGGAGCAGTTCTTCAGGTTTGCTTGATTTTCACCATTACCTTTGAAGTAGACTCTTCTTTACTTTTTACTTGAGGGCGACCCAAGAGGCAGGTGAGTAAACACCTGATAGCCGGTCTGAGCATGGAAAAATCGTACCTCACCAACATGGTGTTAGGTAGCCCGCTCCCGGCACTTCCTCAGATATTCTTATTCCACATTCTCACACTTTCTCTTGAAAGCACGCAGCAAACCGTCAGCGATAGTTGTAGTAAAGATCACATGCTACAAAATAAGATGACAAGCTAGTAAATGAAGAGACATCCATGGACTATCGTTGAAAGCGTTAGTCGTAACTGATTGTAAGTCAAATAGTGAGCGAATTGATAATTTCGCCTTGGGATGAGAAATAGAACTAAGGTGTTTTCGATAGATAGGTTAATCGAACCGACGTTCCTACGGAAGTCGATTCTAGGGGGAAGCTAATGTAACAGCTCAGGTTGGTTGGTTAAGAGTTGACCCCAAACAACCAAGCATATGCTAAAACAGTATTGTTCAAGTATTCATTCACTTCCTTACTTTTTGTAAGCGTTATATTCCCCATTATCTTATATTGAATGTTGAGAGCCTTTGTTTGTCTGAACAGATAATCCCACGCTCCACTGTGACTGCGCGAAGATCGAAATAAAGACCTATTCACTACTTCTCTGGTTTCTTCTATCAATAGCACGAGGGTTACCTTAAGGCACGAAATATCCACCAATCACAATTTTGTGTTTATTGTAAAACAATATTCGCCCTGTTGACCCATTTTTCCTATCTTCTAGTTACTGTTAGATATGTTATTTATGTTCCTCCTTTTCCCTATGTAATAGACTGTACTGTTTATTCGCATACTATCGTTGGTAGTTCACGTTTTAGAAACAGATAAAATTTTTAAAGCTAAATAGCTTATTTGTTCTGACTTCGGCCAAATCAAGATTTTGTGCTCAACAGTCTAGAGAATAGCTTAGAGTAGAAACTGTAGGGAATTACTTCCTACAAAAAGTGTGTAGCATTGTTTCAAGCACTTTTGAAAAGTCGGGGGTTCTGACATTGACAGAAATCCTTTGGTTATAGCAGGTTTTCCAGATGTCTGTGCCATGAGAAGATTAGACGCTCAGGACTTACCTCTTCTAAACCCACACTGGGCTTCACGTAAAAAGTTGTTTTTGTCCATGTATGGTGAGTGTTTTCCAGGCCAATAGCTAGCATTAAAGTTGAGGAGTGTTCCATGCTTGTAGGTTCCCGGTATAATTGATCGTTAGAGTTGGCATTGAAGTTTCCTGACATTTCTAAGTTGATAAGTACTACCTATCTGATCTTTTGAGCAGACTTAACCCCTGGTTTTAAATTTCTGTATGATAATGCACCTATATAGATATTTAAGTTTAGCTTGTATATTAGCTGTCGCTTTGGCAGCAAACGTCGAGCCTTATGTTGAGGGATACTGAGTGTGCCTTTTCTATCGATTTTGTCACAGAATCCTACAACATGCCGATTTTAACTGTGAAAAGTTTATAAAAATTTTCGTGCACATTCTTTTTTCCATCTTTAATGTTTACATCGTCTTATCCAGTAAAGGTTAGTGTTGGAAAGTACATGATAGATTTATTGTGAATTCGAGGGTTCAAAAAACTAGACCGGTCATTAATAAATATTAAGAGTAAGGCTGGTTTGAGGACTCAGCTCTGTAGTACACTGCTGATCACTGTGAATTAGTCTGATAAAATAGAGTGAATTCTGATAAACTGTGGTACTCTTTATAAGTCAACTCATCAGGTATCTAACTGATACGATGTCAGGTCATACGTACCACAAACCTAAACGAGCCTTACATCAAAAAAGGAGGGAGGATGGCGTTACTGACAAGGAGATAAATTCAATCCACCCATGTCTGTAGGGCAGAACATTTTGTTTAATTACGGCTCCTTAGGGCCTAGTGGAATGTCACGAATGAACGGTATTGATGCTAATTTATGCTAGAAACCTTTTCAAATCGTGTTTGTAACGCTGGCCTTTGTAGCAGATAAGATAATGGCATGGAATAGCACTCGAGACAACTATATAGTTGCCTCAAAATAACGTTCGAAAACCGATCTCGACGCTAGTCGACCTACAGCTCATGGCGATGGGGATAGCTGTATTCATATTCTTCTCAGTTTCTGAGACCGAACTAATATATCAGAACCCTACGCCCACCGAGCCAGTTCACGCTCTCATAAAGCCGTAACAACTCGCCCTAAGTGGGCGTTTTCCAAGCCACTCAAAAAGGGCGCCTTCGGAAGCGATTTCCGGTTGATGCTGGTTTCACCGTGTTTTCGGGCCTGGCGCCCGTCATTGTCGAGCCCCCTGTTCATACAAAGTGGGAAACTCCTGAGCCGGTGAGTAAATGCGGGCGTACTCACCGGCCCTTCACCTAAGGTTGACCGTTTATTTTACATGCACAATTATCACGTTAACGCTAGGTACCTAGTAGATACAGGTGCCCAAGTTTCTGTCAAGCCTATTAGTAACAGCAAGTCTCAAGTTACTGTGCTTTGACTACGCGCCGCGAATATCTCAGTCATTCCTACATATGGTGCACGACAGCTTATGGTCAACCTGAGCAACCGACGACAGTATCTGTGGATGTTCATCATTTCCGATGTTCCCACAGCCATACTCGGCATCGATTTCCTACAGCACTATGAGTCACTAGTCGACTCACGCAGGCTGCAGATAATCGATACTTTGTCGAACAGCAAGTTCATGGGCTTCAAAGCTTACACAAACGCGTACCGAATCACAGGTGTATTTCGTTCGTATGACGATTTATCCCATGCTTTATTTCAGAAATTCCTCAAATTAACTAAACCTCTCGAGGAGATTCCATCGGTGACCACTTGTGTGGTATACCACATAGTCACCCACGGACCAGGTTTGGTCAACTTCCACCGACGTTTCACCCCACAGGTGGCAGAATGGTTACGACCATTAACCGAATTACTTCGCAGTAATCCACGCAAACTCTGATCGCTACTCACTACGAGAGTGCAGACATTTGGACTGTATCTCTCAGTTCACGACAGACCTTCGTCACGTCAAAGGTGAGTCGCGCTATGTTGCCGTGCTCTGTCACGTATCCAGGTGAATGCAGTTACTTTACCGGTGCTCAATCTCCCTGCTATGGCCGTCGCCCAAGCAACTGATGTACTCATGTACAGAAGCACAACATTCTACATCTCTTCAGTGTCGAGAAATACTACTAGCACAGGTACTATCCTATGCCATACTTCTACGGGTCTCCCTCGACCCATCGTACTTTCTGCTTACCGTCGTCTCGCCTTCGATGCTCTTCACGGTTTATCTCATCCAGGTATCGCAGCCACACTACGCCTCATCGCCGCACTATACGTCTGGCCGTACATGAGTAAAGATGTCCGTATGTGAGTAAAGCAATGCTTACAGTGCCAACAACCAAAAGTGCGTAGGCACGTGGCCTCCTCCATCGGCACTTTTGTTACGCCTGATGTAGGATCATTGTCACCATCGCACGGGTATAATCACCTACTCACGTGCATTGATCGTTTCACAAAATGGGTCAAAGCTACTCCCATCACGTCCACTATGGAGGAGATAGTTGCTCACCGCTTCATGGAACGCTGGATAGCGCTGTGCGGTTGTTCCTCGTCTGTCACAACTGACCGAGGACAACAATTTGAGTCCAAATTATTCTCCTCGCTAACCCGGCTGTTTGGTAAGGAACAAATACACACTACCGCCTACCACCAAGCATCAAATGGTTTGGTTGAACGGTTTCATCGCCGACTCAAAAGTGCTCTTCGAGCACACAAAAGCAACAATTGGTGTGAAACCTTACCGCTCGTCCTCTTGGGTATCAGAACGACTTTAAAGGCAGATATTCAATGTTCCACCGCTGAACTTGCTCACGGAACGTTATTGCGTCTGCCTGGGGAATTTTTCACACCACGGAGCAGTAACGATTTCGGCAAATCAGACTACGTCTAACGACTGTCAGAATTTATGCGAACACTGCCTCCGGTGTCAACTCGTATACAACATCAACAGGTCGCTCTCCCTCGAGAGTTATCTACCTGTTCACATACTTTCATACGAGTAGATTCGGTACACTAACGCTTGCAACAGCCCTACGAAGGACCCTTTTCACGCGACTTCCCATCACGAAAAGACTTTTAAGGTTGATCGAAATGGTCAAGTCGAGATAGTCAATATTGATCGTCTCAAACCAGCACACATCGATGACTGTGCCCTACCTGATAAGCCGAGACTCAAGGCTAGACTGACCAAACCTTCTAGCGGGATCTCTACATCTACCTCAGATCCCACGCTAGATTCATCAGAAACTGCATTCTCATGTCCCAGTCAACAGTATTATTATTATTATTATTCACAAACACCTTATGGGTACATAAGTGCTGTGAAGAAACCATTTCGGGTTTCCTCAAAAATGCAATAATACACAATTTTCAATAATGTTAACATTACATATGCCATGTTTGAGAAAGGAAGGAAAAGGAAAATAAAATATTAATAATAGAATAGTAATAATAAATCAGGTTCTGAGTAATTAGCAAGAATTTTGAATTGATTTTGAAGAAGGAAAGGAAGAAACTAAGGAAATAGAAATAAAGGAGATGCGGAATATGTAAATATCTTAACGCAGAACAAGAATAAACAACTATGTATGTATAGCAAAATGAGTAATAAAAATAAAATAAAACAGAATAAATTAATAAGTAAATAACTTATTATTGCGGTAAGATATAACGTTAGAATAAATGTTTGTGCGTGTACAGTCATAGTTTTGGGTGATGCTGTGAAAGTCCCAATTAAGTGCAAAAGATAATCTATATGTATGAGTCGTGTATATACATAGTGAAGATAAAACGGGTCTGATAAGTTGAATTCAACGTAACTCAAGTTATTGTCTCAATCCAAAGCTTCGTAATCTTAAGAATAATATTTATTTAGAAGGAAAAAAAAGGAGAGAGAAAAGAAATGAACACATGGTGAAAGGGTCCAACCATGATCATAATAGTGTAATGGGTATAGACTTTTGAGATGAACGAATAATTTTGAAATAACAAGATCACCTGCACCATGTACGGACGAGACTTCCGTCTCACGTCCAGCTCAGCAGACCACGCCGCCCTTGACTTCGGATGAGATTTCAGTCTCACGAGGTACGAACGAAACTACTGTCTCACGCTCCGGTCTTCGAGTACGCCTACCCGTACGTTTTCACGACTAACCGCACAACCAACAAAGGATACGGTATAGGACTTTATCCCTATACTACATGCATGCTTCATTTTGTCTTCGATTTTTTACTTTACCCTGTGCCCACGCCTCCGACCATCGCCCCGTTGGTACTGTCGACTTCAGTCAACCTTGGAGAAAGCTGGCCTGATCACCCACGCTCTAGTCAACGCACTCAGTTTATGTTTCTGACTCCAAATTCGTATGGCATGCATTTGGTTCCGAACTTAGTTATTACAGTCGCTTCTGGTTTCTTGGCTCAATATGGTTCCGTCCTACGCCTGCAGCGTTTTCTGTTCCTGACGCCTACGAACGCAATCTTCCGATTCTGGATACAAACCATTCTGGTGTAGCACGCTAGCTCAAGCAACAAATACAACACGTTTTTCCTGGCACCATTCTACGTAATAGACATTTGAAGGCAACTCGAGGATCAACAATCGCTTCCTGTTCTGTCAACACCTTCGTCCTACAATCGCATGTTTGCCGATCAGTCCCACGAACGAAACCGCTACTTATCGAAAGTGTAAACCCTTAATAGCGGGGGCTCCTGTATTGATCTACTTTTATGACGATAACGCGATTAGTATAATGGAAACAATTATTATTATAATCAACTGTACCAGTGATTGATTTACTGTACTTAGTTGTTTAACTGTACCAAACACACTTTTCCTTCCGTTGTCTGTGACTGTGCACGAACTCGCTTACTCTGGGCAGTTCCCCCAGTAAACTTTGGCACGTCCCGGTATTCTTTCGATACCACAAGATCGCCAACAAATATATCTTATTTGGACCATTAACAGTCTTCTAGTTTTTGGTCTACCGAGGGATCCAAGTCAATATATGGCACGTAATCTTATTGTAGTGGTGATCATAGTCAATCGCGACTCGACGCCATTTACAGGCTCATGAGCTATATTCAAACCAGTGTTCAATCAGAAGATGAAGTTAACAAATAGATTCTTTCCGTTGATTGACATTCTTCATCATCAAAACTCATATGATAATATGTATCTAGTACTAGACCATGCGGTATATCGAGTAGAACTTTATGATGGGTACAGAGCTGAGTGACAGAAAACCTAAGAAACTGGAGAATAATTAATTATTGAGGAACAGTAAAGCTTATCTTGGCACGTAATACATCAAGTTAGAGCTTACAAATGCAATAGTATGCAGACATAGTAACCCAAATGCTTAATAAATATTGAATAAAAAAAACCCTATTTTTCCTTAAGATAGTTTTGAAGGTTTAACATTTCTCAAATCCTCTCCGATATAGCAGTTATAGTGAAGAATATCTTGGTATCTTGAATATTGGCTCTGACGGATTTTTTAAAAAACTACTTTCGTCAACTACAATCGGAGGAATAATCATTTAGTCGTGAATAAGTTCACGAAAGAAAGAATTTAGAAGGTATTTGTTGAGGGAATCCAGAATATTCGTCGAAAAAATCTCATAGATGCCCCGATAACGCTAGGAAACTGTTATATCCTAGTGCAGATTAAATTACGGGTGACTTCAGAGAACAATTAATGGACTAATATTATATATATTCCTATTGTATAACTAGATTATGTATACCTATATTCCTCTTATTATAAGCTTTATCTTGACCTTTAGATTATGATTATTATACTATTTACTGTTCATAAATTATGTTCAGTTTATTAATTACCGTCTCCCACGTTGACAGCCATAATTTGGATTGAAGTTGTATAAATGTTATTTCTTATTTTGTGGTGTAATGAGGTCTGTTTGGCTGGTATGTAAAACCAAGTATGTTTGAAATAAATAATTCTCATGATGAGAGTTCTTATTGACGTTCTGGACTCAGCTAGACAGGCTGGGTGAACAAAGGACCAACAAGCACGCTAGGCTACGCATACCAGTTGAATGTCATTGGTTTAGCACAGTACTAAGATTGAGTAAGTCGTATTTCGATTGGCGAATAAATCACGTGATAATTTGCCGGGCTTAAAGTTAAAACAGAATAGGAGTTTCGCAGGAACATCTACAAAGTAAAGAGTCATGTGTCATATTTCTGATTGGATTACCTGTCCTACTACTATGTGCAGTCGAGTTCCAGAACCTTCCAGAAACTCAAGCCTTAGTTTATCCTTGGTTTAGTGTACATAAGCTGACCTTGGAGTAAAGCGTTTTGTCCACATTTCGCGCCTTTTCTCTCGTGTACAAGTTATCGTGTAGAGTTAGCCTGGGGTTATACGAAGAGCTTAGGAAACTGATTCAAGAGTTCATTTAGAAGATTTATCAGTATAGACCACTGATATTGACTTCTTTTCCTTTATTATGAATTATTAGCATGGTCAAGCATCCAAGCAACTGCTTGAAACGCCATTTCATTAAGTTTGATAGCCAAATTTTTAATCTCACTCTCATCTATTTCTGAATCTGAATAAATATATTTACTCACAGCGGGTGCTGTTTTTATTTTCATTAAGGACATTTTGGGTTTAGATATATGACCTGAGTAAAATATTTAGAGTAGATTAGTATCAGGATTATTAGATCCCACCTTATGAATTATATTCATAGAACATGAATAATTCCAATGCGAGGCCGGATGCGATAATGGTGTGGCGGTTGCATGCTGTCTTCCTTTCTAGTTATTTCTTGTACAATTTACCGACCGCCCGTTACGAACTACCTAAAATGCTTCCTTGCAATGGATGCTATCAAATTTGTCATCTGTTTATTTCTTGGTTTTGTATCAACATAATCACTTTTTTTAATAAGTTTAGTGGGAAAAGCGACATATGTTCTGTCTCACTTTTCCATTCGTTGTTGCTAAGCTATTCACTTTTTTTCAGTTGTATATTTTACAAGCTGATATAGATCTGTCTCACTGAATTATCAACGACACACTTCTGGTTTAATAAATTTCGTTAACTTCATCAAATGAGTTAACTAAATGGTTGAAGGAATCAACCTAGACCGCTATGAAATTTATTTTTTTTTATTTCTGGAGATTGGGGTCTAGAACTACCTAAAAATCTCACCATTTAATAGCATAAATAATCATATAATTAGATATCAACACTTAACTGGTTACATTTAAAATTAACTACTAAAGAAATCGATTGAGTACATTTTGTGAGTTCTTTTTACGGCATAACAAACTGAATTCATGAAACATTTTATTGTAGTAAATACTTGAGTTCATTCATTCTGCACTTCATAAATAGATGCATACTTAGAAATATAACTTAAAAATTACAGATATATAACTTGGAATTTCTCATGTGTTCAACGTAAACTGTGTACAAGGACAGGAATTTTGAATTGATTTTACCAGAATTAAAAGCTGCTTCATTTGCACTGTATGACGGGGGATAGGTTAATTAGTTTCATTCTGTTGATGTTATCTGTTCAAGAAAAATAACAAAAGCAACTTATATACAAAACATCTTCCTAAAAAACCATAAGTTTCTCTTCACTTAGATGTAAAAATTAGATGAAATTTCAAACTGCATACACTTTGCTGTGTACGAAATCTATTTCATGATGAGATACTAATCAAAGGACAAATGAGTATTTGGTTCTATATGTAACGTAAAACCTAACCCACGTTTACTTTTTTGTACCACTGGTAGTATGTAAATTAACTTCGAATCACATCTGTTGCATTATTCTTATTCATTTGATAATAATGAAGCACAGGACTAACAGTCCTCCCAGTCCTCTATGTTTTCTAAAATAACATTGGTTGTCATAAATGTTCTACAAATATGGAAGTTAGAGTTAAAAAATAAACTTATTTTACCACATGGTCTCAAAAAGTAGATACTGAATCGTTGACCAGGAGTCTTCTTGCCTGAGCTACAGAATGCAACTATAGATCATGTCATATTTTTCAAAGATCAGTCACTATTATCTAAGCTGTTTCATGTGAATGTAAAACAAATATCTCACAATAAAACGGAAAAAATAATATCGTGCAAATAGATAATTCTTACTTTTGAAAGTTACCTTCTATGTATATAGAAGGATGTGGATTAATAGTAAATTCTAGTATTTATTCCTTACTTACTAATGTCTTTGTTAGGAAAGCGTTACATAGGATATATATATTTATAAAATCATACACCGTCTTAAAGCCTTTATTAAACTTTATTCAGATTTCGAGATCTCTATAGACAAAGAGAAGGTGCAGCGATGAGACCCACAGTACCTCCAATCGTTGCAAACTCTTTTATGCATTCACTGGAGGCAACAGAACATATCAACTGTATATCAGATAGTACCACGTTCATCAAAGACACCAAATTACTATTTCTTTACTGTTTAGTTGAAATAAAATATAATAATTGTTTATAATCAGAAGGGGTTTTGTGGAGATTTTTTAGTATTTTTATAGAGTTGAGATCATGAGTCAATTGAAGCTAGACTACCATGGAAAACCTGGAAGCACTGGACGGCCGTTTCGTCCTATTATGGGACTCCTCAGCAGTGCGCGTCCACGAACCCACTCTCGCGGGATTCGAACCCAGGACCTACCAGTTTCGAGCCGAAGCCCTTAACCGATAGACCACTGAGCTGGCATCCAATTGTTTATAAGTTGAGTATATTTCGAAATTCATAGCATTCTCAGAAATATCCAGATTACAGATCAGAAAATGATTTATCAGTTAAACTGACAGTCATTAGGAATCTGATAAAAAGAGTTCATCAACTTGTCACAGAACTGAGAAACAGGTAAAGTGGGTTGAATTTAGTTGTACTCACATTGACGATAGATAACTATCCTAAAGACTGAAAGCAATAAATAAGAAGGAAGTTCGAGCAAAAAAGAAGGGTCAACCGAAAGGATTTGTTAAATTTACGATAATCCATACCTCAAAGGATATTCAGAAGAGATTAGGGAATTCATAAAAACTATGTTAATAAAAGTTTAAGGTACAGTCAGTGGAAGGATAGCAGAAATGCCTATGAGATCAAAAATACTAACTGCAATCCCGTATATGTAAGTGAGATATTGCAACGATCGAACATAAGGTGTAGGGACACGAACTATACTTGAAGCATATTTCCCAAGGAACTTGAAAACAGAACAGTGTTATTATTACATTTAAAAAATGAGATAAATAGTTGACTGAAAAATTCTTCCCGGGAGATGTTAAGTGGTCAGAAGTAATCTATAGGAAGCCCTAGATCTCAGTATTTTGTTATTTGGCACTCGTTGACAAAGTGTAACTGTAATCTTGAGGGAACTGGTGCTTCCTGGTAGATTCGAAGTCGCACATATAAATGTATATGAGTAAACCCGTACAACCCAAATAGATGAAATGGAGTACATTCAGCTGCATCATAGCAACTAATGATTAATAAGTGAATGTAGATTTAATCTACTACTTCTGTTTGATTTCATGTTATGTGGAAAACAGGGGTGCACACGCATTCGTTTTAATCACCTAGATATATATTAAAAAACCAGGCTATTTAATATTGGGATATGAACATACATGTACTTATTAATTTTCATTCCAATTACTCCGAAAAGTTTCATTTGTGACTATCAATCAGACTAACCAATTTTATTCCGACCATAAATCAAGGTGATATATTTGACCAATGGTTTTTTCACGCCATATTTGGACACTTCTACATACATTTCCTAGCATATCACAATGTCACATTTTAAACTAAATAATTCGACCACACTGTCGAGGAAAATGTTGGAGTTATCCATAATTTTAGTCGCAAATACGATTTCCTTATTATTACTACTTATAATGTTCGGACAAAAAAATTTGTTTCATAATACGTTATTAAATATCATATGTTTTATCATTTATATTGGGTCAAGTTTTTCAATCATCTGATCAGCACGAAGAACAAGACAGAACAATGTACATCCATTTCATCTCAAGGACTGTCATCAGCTGTTTGCAAACTGATAGTCAGAACTAAATAGTATAACGAATATCAAAGTGTTATTGTGGAATGGGTGAGAAGTTTCCCTGATACTACTGAATTGAATTCCGTAACCAATGACAATTAAATTCCTATTTCCTTATGTTGTCCATGGTGAAAAGATGATTAGGTGGTTATTCTCTGAAAACATGACAATTACTTAGAGATGCTGTCGCACAGAAAAAAAAAGATTCTTGTATTGATAATCGTGATAGTAACATCGCAAGAGCTGAAAATAGCACATGTTTATCAAGTTAGCACCAAAATTATCAAGGTAAAATATACATTCACTCCTTACTTAGAAATCATGTAACGGTAGATGACTGTGTTCTTCCAACTTAATGTCATTTTAAATGCGACTATGATCTGTCCCTATCAATGGTATTGTAGATATATTTTCTGAAGAAATTTCATCGTCATTGCTGGCAATTCTCTGGTTCCATAGAACCATTGCGTATAATTGGAATATTCCTTGGTTCTGATTGACGCTCATAAGCTTTTGATTTTTCATTAACGACTGACGTGTGATTACTGTTGATAGTGTTGAGGTCTGACTGTTGTGTTGGACTAAACACTACCGATCCTGTGTAAACTAATCCAGGTGTTGGCGATAAGTCATTCGTTGGAGATAATTTCTGTTTTATTGTTTTAGCTAAAGGCTTTATGGATTCTCTGTGTGGCTTGACAAAAGTGTTCTGGCACGCTTCTCGATGTTCTTCTAATTGACAGCGTCCACTTACTGGACTAAACTTAGGTCCGACTTTTCTATGGCTTTCATGTTCTTGGTAACACTCGTGATAACGTAATTTGTTCGAAAATGCAGAGTCATCTAACTTCATCGAATTTTCACGACGGTAATCTGATACTTTGGATGGTCGAAAACTTCCTACAGCATAACCATTGTGTTTCTCATTAGGTCTACAAAGTAAATCAGGTGAAGGAAGAGGTGTGTGGATTGATGCATTGGGTGTAGGTAAGTTACCTTTTTCTGTCCAACTACACTGAATGGCTTCTTTTTCCGTGGACTTATTCATTTCCTGAAGTTGATCATGTGCCATAATCTGCGACTCACTTGGAATTTTCTTTTTGAAAAATGAAATCTTTTTACCGGAAGACTACAAAGGTAAACATATTATATGGATAAAAGATTATGTAGTTATTCAAGCTGTCAAAAATATTAGTCATATCTATGAAATAGGAGATTCAGCAACGAAGTATCAATATAACTCATTTAACAATTTTTTTTCCATTGACTCAGCATATTGTGTATACCTTGTGCCTGTAACTAATAGTACAGGGGTATGAGGTCAGATGTGTTGTAAATATTAAACTTTATTATTGTCTATTGAACTCGTAATATTATCATTCATATGATCAGAATATTATAAGAAGAATACAACTGAAAATAAATGGCTATAATTTAATCTAATTATTACAAATTTTGTTGAGATTACGAACTGATTTAAGTTAGGCAACTGTTGAAAAGCTGGATTTTTGGATGGTCACTTCCTCGAAGTATGGGACTTCTCAGAAGTGGAAACCCACGACCCGCAACTGGAAATCAAACTCAGGGTCTGCGGTCTCATTCGATATTTATAAACTGCTTATTTTGTTGTAATTGGTGAATTCATAATTACCATCTAAATGTTTGTTTTGAAATTGAGGCTTTTTGATCTTTAACTTGTTATCGTCGCGATGTTCTCTTCTGTTAGCATTAAAACTATGAAACGATTAAATGTGAACAGCTATAAGCTAGCTGAGAGAGGTTTTAAACCTGCTAACTTCAATTAACAAGACACACATGAAACTACGACTAGTCTGACTCTCCTTTTACTGTTTATATTTATTCAGCTTAGTGCTACCTTTATTTGTGTCGAGAAGTTTAACTCGTAAATCAACTCATGTGCTGTTTATAGATTATATCACTTCTTTTTCTGAAAGGATTTGATCAGAGACCATGGAACTGGTTACATAAGAGCATTTGAATTTATAAGTACATGTTGAAGTGTTCAATTTGAGCTTATATAAAGTGATTACCAATGTAGACTACTTTTCCTGAGTTCTAACTACTAATCTCATTCAAATATCAAGTACAAAACACAAAATGACTAGTCATCAATAAATCATCGTAAAATATATAAATTTATTATGAATACCAGTTGTCGAAAAATCACATAGCCGTCAATAGTTTTATAACGAGACAGAGTAAGATTATCATGGTTACCATGTCTAATTTTTGTGACTCACTGATCGACAATTAATTTTAAAAAATAACTGTCTAACCAAATTATCCACCGCTTGATATTAAGTTACAATCACTTACTGATCGATATTTTGTGAGGTCAACAGGACTGAAATTTCGATTTCGTGAAAAAACCTTCAAATCTTTTGGCCTCGGTGGTTTAAAAGAGCCTTCATTTTCGAAGTTTTGTATCGATCTGTTTTGATGATTATACGAATAGGTATTACAGTTATTATTACTATTAGTAATGGTAGTAGTAGTAGTAGTAGCAACAGTATCATCATTATTGTTTATACCTTTTTGAACAAATGGTGTATCGGTTAAATTCTCATTTGTAGAGTAATATTCGCCTCGGTGTGTATGCTGACAATTGATATTATTACCATTATTCATTCCATTAAATTTTCGTTTTACATTTATAGGCGGTTTCTCATCATTTTTTAAATCATGCTCCAAATGTCTTGAATAAATGGATGAATCATTATCATGATAACCGTTTGTAAACGGTAAACGAAAAAATAAATTCATTGACTTATTATTGATGGTCTTATTATTACTAATACTGTTAGTGTTACTACTATTATTGTTATTTCGGTTATATTGTTCTAGCAAATCCCGTTTTGTAGGGGACTCATGGAATTCACAACAACTGCAATGTTCACGTTTGTAATTTTCTGAATAATTTAAACCGACTGAGTTTGTACTTTGACTGTTACCATTGTGATATTCTTTTTTTACAGATAGTCGCCTCCTCGAAGACTTAGTAAAGTTTTTCGGTTTTGGTTTACGAGGTATAGATCGATGAATAATGCTACTGGGCTCTAAACTACCACTTCGATGATTGCGTCCACTTTTATGTCCTATTACAACAGATGTATAGCTGGGTATATGAAAGTGATGTGGACAATCGAACACTGGTTGAACATCTAAGGAAGAAGTAGAGAATGAGTAAGAGGATGCGGATGATAGACAAGGACTACCTGTTGGTGATGTATTCATAGAATTGCTCACATCATTATGTGAATGGTAATCTATTTGTTCACAATAACAACAGGATGGGTAATTAATACGATTTACGCTGATTGGTATGTTTGACGAGATAATATGATGTGACTTGCGGTTCAATGATTTGATATGCTTCCGTTGATATTCTTGAATATTACTTGAGGCACTTTCACTGGGAACTACACCTTTACTGGCATCTCCAAAACAAACAGAAGTATAATGATGTTCGGATGGCTTAGCATTAATAATTTTGGAAAACGGTTCAAAGGAGTGAGCTTTCTGTTTTATACGTCTATATCCAGAAGGATTTGATACATCTATCAGACTTAAATCCTTGGTTTCTGTTCTAGATGAGTTAGGTTTGGTGGTTTTAAGGTGTTCAACAGATTTATGACAGCTACAATTGCAATATTTAATGCGTTTTTTACCGCAAGGAGTAATAACAGTTGAAAACATGTCGTAATATTGCACATCTTTTCTGTGGTTTCTTTTAAATTTTGTTCCTCCTTCTAAGTAGCATAATCGACGCCATGGTGAAGAATGTTGTACCTCGTTTCTTGCGTTGAAGGATGTTTTACCAGCTGAATGTTTTCGTAATGAAACTCTTTGAATTGTATCGATACATCCTAAATCTGAATAAGGTGAAGATGAAGATAGCGTAGAGGACGATTCTGAATAAGTTGATGGTGAAGGAGATGTAGATTCACCTGAGTGGGTCAATATCGTTAACGATTCTGGAGGAGTATTACAAGATGAAATCACATTTTTGCTCGATGTCCTTTGTGGTTGAGAATCATGTGATATGAAGTGATTACCATCATGATGTTCATGTGTAGATCTGCACAGTTGATCTGGTAACTGTAGGGGAAAAAGTGATAACTAAAGGGTCAAGGGTCCAAAATAGACAAGTTCAATAAAAAAATAACCTTTAAACATTGATAACATCCAAGGCTTCAAACATTTTCAAATGGAGTTAAAATTAACTGTTTGATATCAACAGTTCAAAAAAAGTTATACATAAATACCTTTCTGCTTCGAATTCTTCTGATTGCACACTAAATATAGTTGAATTCTTTCTGTACTACATATTTTAACAAAAACCACGAGTATTTAGTGTTAGCAGGTCATACACGGTTGTATTTTGTTGCTAAGATAAGTAATGTATTCGTTAAATAAGAAATGAAAGACAAGACCTTTTTCCAAATACTGTTTAAAAACAAACAATTAAAAATGTTTCCAAATACATATGGAAAAAATATGGGGTGGCGTTCGATTTTAATAAACAGGTATCCTAAGGTAAATAGCCCCACATGTTGCTGGTTTGAAATATTCTTCAGAAGATTTGTCTTAAAAACGTTTCATTACTGTAACTGAAATGAAATAAAACCTTGATTTTGGTGTATTTTTGTAGCCATTTAACTATTTATGGTCATGATTGCCTTCTGTACTTTAAACAAAAAAAAGTTTATAGAGATGTGGTATTATAGCTTTAAACGTTGCGGAAGTAGATATTATTATAGTGTTACTGGAATCATGGACTGAGTTAAGTTAGACAACCATTTAAAACTTGGGAGCACTGGGTAGTCGTTTCTGTTGGGTATGCAGTGAGAATCTAGGAACCTGCAAACTGGGATCAAGTATTGTGCCTTACGTCACGTCCGCAAACGCATAACCTCTAGACAACTGAGCCATCATCCAATAGTCTGCAAGTCTAATTTTAGTCATTTCATGATATCACATGACACTCTTCCATTATTTTTGGTGGATACCCTTCTCACACTTAACACGGTTGTACTCCGCTGATCACGACTTCTCACTAGAAAACCTAAAATTTACTCTGGAAGCTAGTCACTAGTGAGCACATGATAACTGTCAGTATTAAGTTGTGGAGAGTGTTAGGTTTTATCGAAATCACGAACCGATCTAGGCAACCATTAAAAATCTGGAAGCAATGAACGGTCTTGTTGTCCTAGCATTGGTTGTAAACTCTCATGTTGAGGAGTCACGTACTAGAAACGGTCGTTTAATCCTTCAAATTTTTCAATGCTTGTCTAACTTAAGTCCGTTCATCATTTTGAAAAAAGTTAACAAAATCCACAATCTCATGCTGTCGGTGATTACTTATGTTGGTTTGTTTGATAAAACGTTTGGTGGGTTAGAAAACATTACAAACTATAATGCTTTACTACCATCAACACTAGCATTTGAATGGAAGGAGTTTATCAAGTAACCTTTGATATAATTAGATATTCTTTACGATCAGTAAACATATGAACCTTAAATATCTACACATCTAATTATTCAAGGATAATGTAGGCATTTTGCCTATCGTTTAATTTACTGAAGAGATATGCTTCTAGGTATTTTTTATCCACTTTTGTGAATTGTTGACTAACGGTATGATTCACACAAGACTATTTACTACCTGTAACAGAGCAAGTATAATCCTCAGTGGTTCACTCAATATGACTTTAAGACTAAGACACATGGACTTTAAACGTGACGAAAATGCATCGGTTTGTATTACTTAATCGAAAACAGTCGAAGAGTTGGTTATGTCTAGGAGGGTAACTAATTTACTGATTATGATATTATAGGTAGATTTTCTGGTAGAAATGACAAATCTATTGGAGAGGTTGTACACTTTCACTATAAAAAAAATAACTGAGATATGTGTTATGCCTAATAAGTCACCAGTGGTCTCGATGCTATATACCAGTTAGGGTCAAAGTGAACTAGGAAAAGAGAAATGAGTACCAAATCGACACGTGATTTCCATCAATAAAATAATTGAATATTGATTTGTTTTGTGTTTGAACGTACAGAATTCCTAGTTACTATTCACAATATGCCTGTACCCTATGTTTGCAGATTTTATCCAGTGTAGCTCAAAATTAGTCAAAATGATTGAGATACGTCCATTTTTAATCTTCTTTTAAATTTCGAAAATATCGTGTCCCATAATTTTTCACTTTTTTCTATCTGTATTCATAAGGCTTGGTTTTCTACTCATTTTTCTCTTCCTGGTAACTTCCTGTCTCACTATTCCAATGTTAGATATATCAACCTGTGCTTATTTAAAATTTATGCCATGTCTTACATTCTTCAGTTTTGTCTTCCTACTAACAAAAAACCTATTAGTAGGGAGGTGAATATTCAAAAATGAATTCCGTAGTCATTCAATTGTCTCCAAAAGAAATAAAAGCAAAACAGAACTTGGATTACAAGATAAGAACTAAAAACTTCCTGAACATGGTCTTCACTGTCTATAGAAATATATACTAATTGAGAAAACATGAAATTTAGAACTTTTTTAGCGTGTATGATAAAAATTTCTCGGAAAACTATGGCTTCTCTTTACAAATCTAGAGTGTAAGTAATGTAACCAAAAAATTTGAAAATAACCTACATAATTTTTATTGTTCTTTTCACAAGAAATCGCTTCGAGATTTTCATACTCTCCGATAACATGACGTCTTTGTGAACTTATAGAGTTAAGATGATTACACTGAACTTTAAAACGTGGTTTATTTAAACATTCTTTAATTGAAAATAAAGTTCCCTTTTGTGTCATGCATAAATCAGGAGGTTGACCACAAGTATTCAATTTATCTACGTCTGTACAAGTTGAATCCTCCAGTGGACAAACTTGTGTATTGGAGTTGTTATCTTTATGGTCTTCAAGGTGATTTTCTTCTGTTATTAACCTTTGTTCTTGATCCCAAGATTTATTAGATGAATGACTTGTCATATATTCTTCACCAGGTTGGCTATCAGGATTTGTTAGATCTACTGATAAACCCATAGTTGCTTCTTCACTTCCTATACTACAATTTGTAAGTATAAGATTACCAGTGGAATAGTTACCACCACTGCTTGTACGCATTTCAAAACTTGACAGTACACGAAATGTTGCATTCGAGTCAATATCTGTCGAACTTGCTAAACTTAGCTAAATAAATAATATATTAAAAATGGGGTGGTAGCGAGGAGAATTGTAATGATTACAATATTAGTATAGAAAAATAGATCAAGATTAAACCAAACTAGAATTAAATGTAAGCACTTTGATCTTAACTGGTTTATGTTGAACAGGCCATTAGACCAAAAATAACTACTCATTTTTCTAAATCTATTATATTAAAAATAACCTGAAAAAATCAATCCTAATTCTAGACCTTTTAGATGGCGATAGTAATATTGATTTGACACAAAGGGCCAGAGTTCGCTTAAAAACTTTACCTTCATTTCTGAATCCAATACTCGTTTTAGTTATAAATTAAGCCACTAAACTAATGTACATGTCCTCTTTCCTTCTACTTTTTCAGAAATCGAATTTCATCTACTTGGGTTTAGTTTCTTTCTGCACATGAAAAGTTTATTTAAATAATCTTCGATCGGGAGTTTGATATAGTTTTTAATTATATTACTATTACTTTTATCCTAATTTAACCAAAATTATTATTTTGCAAATTTATTTGACTTACTGCCTGACTCGAGTAGTCATTATATTACCGATCTTTCTGACATTTAAAAGCACTAACAAACGTCTATTGTTTGCATTTGTAATGGCTTCGTAATTTTGCGATTCCCGAAAAGTGGAATATTTACTCTTGGGTTTTTTAACAAATATTTTTTGTGGATGTAGCGATCTTTCTATGATTTAATTATATAGAATGTCTTCAACAGGTGCTAACAAATATTTGTAGATTATAAAGACAAAAGAAAGTATCCGCAACCAAACAGTAATTTGGTGATGGTTAATGGCTAGCTTCGAGGTGAATTTATGTAGTTTTAGTGAGAATTTATGATTGCTGGAGTTTATTCATGTCAGGAGTGAGATAGATGCCCATCTGTACCATTGGATAGTTATTGCCTAATACTATAAATTAACTGAAACTAAAAACAGAAACTATTGGATTTCGATTCAGTGGTTTAGATGTTATTCGTTCAACTCAACAGTCGAATTATTTGGATTTCATAGAAGGTGGGGTCGTGGTTATAGGTATAAGTCATATATGTAATATTGCACATCGTATTTCTGAACGGCGAACTATATAATTTTATAAATTGACAATCGATCCTATTGTTGAGTAAGGATTCAAGTATGGCACAGTAATGTCTGTAATTGTGATATACTACTTTGGAGCTATTCAATGAGTTTCCAGTAGTTTAGCCAAATAAAAAGTATTATTATTTATAACAGACATAATCTTTCTGCCTTTTAGATAACTATTAATCATTTGTAACAGCTATAAATTATTAAAACACATACCGGTCTATCATTTGTGTGACGTCTATCGTTTCTAAATGCGGCTGCATTTACATAATCAGGTGAATCGATTGACTGAATGTCAATATTACGATTACATCGAACTTTTAATCTCGAGGCCGTTTGGTTGCTATGCGATACTTCAGATGGATTGCGCACTGAATTAGAAGAAATATGATTTGTTTCGTGACTCTTTTTTGAAGTTTGCCTGGACCCATCAAACTGTTTTTTAGAAGTTTTGTATCTGTATAAAAGTGGAACACATTATAAAATATTAGTACATAGCAATTATATTTTGCTAGAAGCAAATAAGTTCACTGAGTAACTTTCGTTAAAATTAAAGTATCGAATTTCTGCTTATTTATAAGCAATACAATAAGGGTGTGAAGAAACAATTTTATTTTGCTTTGTATAACTCTTTAAAACAGAGTAATATTACTCTTTGATAACTTCATATGTACATATAGACAATGTTACAACATTGTGTAAGATTGCCTTTTAATGCTTCCTTGTAATTGACACTTTTTCTGACGGGTGTTAATATTCCCAAACAAGACAACATCGTTAGTGTGGATTTGAAGACGGTGACATTTTTCATTTGGTTATTCTATTTCCTAACACGCCTGAAGCCTCTTCTCGGTTTACTGTCAGTCCCTAGCTTGAGTAAAACAGAATTGTTAATTAAATGTTAGTAAACCTACCCCAAAATAAGGCAGGAAAAAACTACATAAATGTATTCTAGTGCCACGCTCACACTAACAGTGGTAGTGAAAATCATAAAGATCAACTTTATGAGAGGCTGGTGTCCTTCGTAGAGAAATGCCTAAGAAAATACCTGGTTGTCCTGATGGAGGACTTAAACGTCAAGGTAGGGATAGATAAAACAAGGTATGAATACGTCATGAGGTGATATGAACTGAGATAAAGGAATGAGAACGGTGAGAGATCGGTAGATCTGTTTAATTTTAACACCATGGTCACAGAAAACATGGCATTCCCTGGTAAACGAATACACAAAGCTACATGGTTTTCACCCGATCCATCACGTATGCTTGAATCGGAAATTCGGATGGTTCATAGAAAACATAAGAACAAAGAGTGGAGCTGATATAACTTCAGATTATCACCTGGTGGTCGCCAGGGTAAAACTGAAGATAGGGAAAAGTATTGGACAATTGGACAAGCAACGCTAAAATGTCTAGGTCATAACAAGAGCTAGATAAAAGAATGGATCGCTACAAACAACCAGGATAATATTCAATAAAGGAAAACTAGGAAGAAAGCAGTTCACAACAATTAAACTAAAGTAAGGAAGGTCAGGGCACAGGCTGAGTATACGGAAGTAAATAAACGTGTGAAGAAGAGCATTAGAGCTGACAATTGGAAATATGTAAGTTTGGCAATTACAGAAGAAAAAGCTGCAAGAGAAGAAAATATGAGAACAAGAAACTTGTAGGGAAATAAAGAAGACCAAGCCAGTCAGTCAGTGGCAGAGAAGGAAAACCAACCATTTAGAATTGTAAACAGTATAATAGGTGGGTAGAGCCCTTGAAAGAACCCCTGAACAAAATAGTACTTCTAAGCCTAAGGGACATCAAAGCAGCACACAAACCTCCTTATAAATGATATTCCATTAACAACATTAGAAGGAGTTAGTACTTTCATCAGACAAATCAGGAATGAGTAAAAAAATGGACCAATAAACACACCTCCTGAAGCACTCGAAATCATAATGGAAATTTGACATGAACAGTACACAAACATATTTCCACTTAGTAGCTATTGAAAATAAGTCTTTAAGCTGTTTCTTTCAAAATGGTAAAAAGTTTAATAGAAAAACCAAACCTGGATTTTTCTGGAGCCGAAGTATTTATCTGATCTTCCTGACCTTCCATATCTTCTGCTACAATTGACGAAGACAACACTTGTAACTCTTGACTTGCACTCAAATTAGGTGTACTAACACTATTTGTGTGTAAACACTGTTGCTGAAGTAAAGCTTGACGATATTCAGCAAGCAAACGATGAGCAAGTTCAGTTTCCTGATTCAATTTAAAATGAGGAAATCGAGATTGAACATGACATTTGAAGGAAATATAATATACAAAAGAAAGCTAGAAGTATATTAAGAAATGCTGTGGAGTATGTATAACATCCATAGATCAAATATTTTAAAAATCTGTACTTCACAGAGCAGATTTTAATGAAGATTTGTAAATCTCTCCAACTTATGGGTTATATACTAGGTAACCTCTATGAAAAGGACTAACATATTTTAGTTTACAAAGTATGGGTCAGACCACTCCTAGAATACTGTATGTTGATTCTGAGAAGTGTTAGCATTAAGATTAAACTTCGGTTGGAACTCGTCAGGCGGCGCTTTACACTCTATATTCCTGGATATGAATGCTCATTTGTTAAAGCGGAGATAGACTTATTCTAATCTTTTTCTTCAACATACTAAATAAACTTTTACGTCTATTTATGCGATCCAGTACCAAGAACAGGATTTGAAACTTTATTAAAAGTAATGTTTTCTCATTTTAAATACACAATCTACATAAATTATTTTGCTAACAATTTTTGAAAGTTGAATAATTTTGCTACAATCTGTCCGTGAAACAAAATCCTTAGCATAGATTTTTACACTACATCAACGATTACCTCTCGCATGATACTGCCTTGGAAATGCTTACATCAGTGACAGTCTCACTATACTAATAAATTCATAGGGATACTGAACGTTTGATTACTTTTATTAATAAGTAAACTTATCAATCTTCCTTTCTTGCTGATATTTTTCTGTCCTTAATTAATTTGATTAGTTTAAGTGGAATCTATCCCAATCAGTATGTCATGAAACAATGTAGCTTATATATAAAGAAAGACCTATCACGTTACTTTTTGCTGATGTTGTGCTGTGCTATCTTTTTTACTCTTTTCGTCGCCAGTAGTAGATTATTGTAATTGCCCAATGCGACAATGGAATTACTCTTTGAATCAATTTACAAAATGGTGTTCCAGTCATTCTACTAAGAAAATAATGGTTCCCAGCCGCTGCATCACATTGCGATAATACTTGTTACAAATAACCTCTCAAAATAATTTACGATCCACGTATTTTCAAACAATTTATCCTTCTATCTTTGTCCTATACATGTTACATATTTTAATGTATCAACGTCATCGTACCCACATACCGGTATCACTTTTGTAATTATTTTCAGAATATGGTTTATTTATTGATATATTTTACCACTGACCTATTTCATAGGGAAACTTCATAACTAACTAAATCGATTGATAATTAACTACAGAAGTAACATTATCGGTTGTAAGTGTTTGTATATCTTAGTTATTAGTATCCAGGATTGAAATAATTTATCTCTGTTGGGATAGGGATTCTTGGGTGTTATCTGCTTTTACAAACTGACTATGTTATGTATGATAGTTTACAGAAGAACTGAGATCTTTCGTTTTGCCTCATTTCGTACTTGTTGGCTAGCAAGACGTAAAACAAAACTAATAGATTCAGTCCTGGGTGTAAACCATGGTAAGATTCGAACTCTAACAGTCTATGATAAATATAATAAAAATTGATCAAACTAGTAAACTTCATGACTCATTGGCTAAGTAGTGAACAATGTTTTGGCATTTGAAATGATGGATTCTAGGTTTGAGTCGTATATAAACATATGGTTAAATTAATTGACGAATCTCTAATCTCCTTTTTCACTAAAACTCGCTATTCAGTATATTATCATGTAGTTAACAGTGATGGATATGAATTATGAATAATTTATTTACAACAAATTGCATTGATAAGCGTTTTCTTCATCACTTTGATGTAAATAAGCTGAAGTTGCGTTATAACGGAAAAATATAGTAATGGAATTGATCTTTGGATGATATTCAAAATAATGATGGGCTAGACTGGATACTCAAACGATACACTAATACAGTCTGAATCACGTTATAAACACACAAGCGATTCTCAACCAACAACTGAGAGCTCGGTTTTAGGCCACATAATAATTTATTTCATATGAATACAAGCAATTCACACACAGAGAAGTCTACAGCGAAATTTATAATTTTGGTTCTTAATCAGAAGTATGTTCACACCACTGTCGTAAAATGTAGCGAAATTTTTGACAATCCCCTAACCATTATGTATAAATAGTAGTTTTTTATGTCAATAATTTCTAGATGGACTTTATATATATCTACGGTTAACATGCTTGTGTTATTTTAAGAAAAATACTTTGTTGTATCAATTAATAACCTTTTATTAGCGTGAGACAATAGTCATCAGTCCCAGTGATTTTAGTTCAGGTTTATTTTTCTCATCACACGTCAAAAACCTTATCTTGACAATCCTCGTTAAAAATCCAAATATAACTACATTATTCTAGTCATTAAGAGTATACTTACCTTTAAATTAGTTAAACTCAATAATTGATGAATATCAGAGTTTGTAAGTAGATGCATGGTGCCAGATGATGGACGTGGTATACTACACTGATCTGATGAGCTAGATGTTGTTAATAACGTGTTGCTTGACGGTTTATTTTCGAGTTCTTGACTATTTTCCATAGTATCAAGTATGCAGTTTTCATCATCAACCACAGATTTACTTTTCAGTTGATTATTAGAAGACCAAGTATTAATTACTGAGCTACCTTCCCTATTATTGTTTGTTGGGCTACTTACTGATCCATTCACATCCACGTTAGTTTGTCGATCGTTATTACATTCATCTTGTTGACGTAATGAGTGAGGTATTTCTCGAGAACTTCCATGATCGCATGATTGGTCAGATGCTTCCCTCCATAAGAGATTAGGTCGACTGACTGGTGTAGTTGGTGTCCTGGAAAAGTGTCTCTGGCACATATTATCATTCAAGGTATTTTTTATGATTTGTCGCTTTCCATCCATCTCTTCTCTAAATGTAGCTTCAGTAATTTTTGTAGGAGATATATCAAGATTAACGCGTGGACCGTGATTGAAATTTGAGTGTTGATATCCTGACACATTATACATAGGTCTATTAGAATGTAGTTCGGTAGGTGATGAGCAACAGTTATCTGATACGGAATTAACAAACTTTCGTGGTGGAGTGACAGCCAAACGATTAGCTTCGTTTAGTGTAAGGGGACAGGGAAATAGCCGCCAGGATGAAGAGGAAGAAGTACGAAAGTTCCCCTGTTCTTGTTGTGTTGATTGATTTAACGGCCTCGTAAAATTCCTCGGTTGTAAGTTGGACAAAAAATTACTTTTCGGTTCAGAAACCAAATTAACTTTATTCACGTTAGACTTACTATACATCTCATTACCTTCAGGATGTTTTTTCTGATTGTTATTTGATTCTGGATTTGAATCGACATTGGGACATAATTTTAAAAGAACATTACTATCATGTAAATCACCTTTAACAACATTCATTTGTTTATTGCCGTTAATCTTAAATGATGGTCTTGTAGGACTGGGTGGTAGTAAATGAATTGTTGGTGTCAATATCTTAGTCTCATTTGCAGATGTACTATTTGAATCCTTTGTTGAAAATTTTAGTTTTTGTGAATTTGCATCATCCATACTAGATTGTTCCAAATTCACCAGAACAATAGTCCTGGAGTTATTCAAGCTAGAACTGACTGAACGTGAATAGGATTCACTAGCAGATCGTTCAAGACGTCCAGTTTTTGATGTCGACTGGTTACTAATATTTTGATGTGCTGTGGATGATACAGGGTTAGACGTAACGCCTAAGCACTTTTCCTTTTCAGATCTAGTAACGTGACTTTCATAGCACTAAAGGAATACAAGAACAATAGATGCATTCATTTTTTGTTGAAGAAATTTGCAAAGCTTCTTATCATATGTATTAATTACAGAATTGATAAGTACGTTGAACATTTACTTATTTTATGAAATAAAACAATTTGAACTAACCGACTGCTATGAGAAGCACAAAGATTTCATCAAAAATCTTGTTTTAAATTTGGGTAATTCTGTGAATTACTATTATTTTTCTCAATGGACTTCTGTAATATAACATGTTAGTTTAGATTTGACAGGTAGGTCGTTGAAGTAAACTGTTGATTTTAATTTCCAGTGTTTAATGATGGGAACCAAATAATTTGTTAACCAAGGAAGACAGGTAAGTTTGGTGTAACAACGTGATGTACTAGCCTATAGATTCAACGCTACTGAAGATACGAGTGCACTACAATTTGAGAAGTTAGTTTTGACTCAACTCTCGTAAACTTCTTTTATTACCCGTCTATATGTTCATAATCCCTATTAATACTTCAAAATTACATATTAAAGTTGCAATAAAATAGGACTGATATCTCAAAAATGTGCCACTATTGGGTGAGAGATACAACACAAAATGGGACGGTTCACATTTAATCTTCTCATTAAACTTTTATTTATTGATTTGCTGCGAAGCTTTCATTAAGAATTCTAATTATTACAGTTGGATTTCACATCATAATGAAAAATAATCATATTCTGCTAATTAACCTACATTTCCAGATGTTTGATAAGGAAGAGGAGCTGAAATATTCATTGAAGTTCCTCGACTAGTAGAATTGCTTGCCCATCCAAACGGAATGCGATGTTTGGCAGATGAAAACCAACGTTGAAACTCCTGAAGAGGATTATTTGATGAACTTAACTGTGTACTTGATTTATGGATATGTGATGATAATCCATCAACTGTTCTTTTAGAATTATGACGGTTTTGTATATATCTAGTAGTTACAGCTTCGAAATCAGGCTTCTGAACATTGGCTTCCGGAACTATTGAAGTTGAGGCTTGAAATCGTCTAGAAATAAATGAGTTCATAAGTTTTGCAATTTGAAATTCGTGAAATAAAACATACTAGGTAACCATTTTATTAATATCAAGAGTTGAATTTATTTTGTATACATTTTAAGACAAAGTTTCGAAAATACTCCCAGCAGAAAGTATACGTAGAACAGCTATTATAAAAGGTAATATGTAAAATATTAATGATCACTTTGAAGATGTTAAATATAAAAATATGACCTTTATCTAATATTTCCTACTTTATCAACTTCGACGCCCTACAAGTTCCGGTTTACACAACCATTTTAATTAGTTTCCTGGAATAAAGTTCTCAAACCTAAGTTATATCTTTCATCATCTGAATATTTGATGTCAGTTTGCGATGAAAAAACTGACTTCAGCTGGATAATTATCGGGACACCAGGGGACATGAGGGGATTGTTTCCACCAAGTCCAATACTTCATAACGGTACACATCCGTGACCTTGAAAGGAGTTGAACCTAGAACCTTTAAGTATGACGATGAGTGGGTTAATTTTAGACTAAAGATAAATTCGGTTAGCTGACGGAGATCAAAAAATATTGTAATACCAAAATACTTATAAAGTTTATACATCTGCTTGATTTTCATATATCGATTGCTATCAGCCGGATTGTTTGACAATAGATGTAAACGATTTATACCTTCGATAGCTAATGAGGAGGAAAGTAATGGACGACCATTTATTTTATAACCAGTCCTTAGCTTACTATCGTGGATATAAACCTGAGTACAAGTACTAATGAAACATTTGAAGAGCATAGTGAAAAACCAACATTTGTTTCGAAAGTGAAAATAAGTGTTCAAACAAAATAAGAATTAGTTAAACAGAATTAGAAGTGACTTTTCTTACTTCAGAATCTCTGATTGACTTAGAGGGTTAAAACACATTCTCTTGTTAAATAAAGTGTTAATAAAATTCACTCTTTTAAATCTCTAACAAAATTTCTAAAAACATTTAAATTGTATTTTTGCCAGGAGAAATGTTGAAGGAGGATTGGTTACTTGTGTATGAAATTTATCCAGCTGCCTATAGTCGTGTACAAAGTAGATAATAATGTATTGTTGCATGTAATATTCATACACAGTTGTTATAAGGAGAAAAAACAGGAAGGTCATAAGGAATAGCCAATTGTTTTAGACATAAATATACCGTCTGAATTTAATGGTGATATGCTATAGTGACTGAGGTTCTGAGGAATATTAATTAAAATTCAAAGATGTCAGTCAGGATATTACTCAACTGATGTCGCTAACGTATACTTGTTTTATCCAGACAAGAATAAATGAGTGATAACCGTTAGAAATTACTTATGGACTAATATTACACGTATATTCTTGTTGTATAATCATTAAGTACTTATATTATATGTATGTTCATATTCCCTTCATTATAAGCTTTAATTTGACCTATTGACTACTATCACACGATCTACTATTCTTGAGATATTCCCAGTTTTTTATTAACAGTTCCACACAATGACAGCCACTTTCGGCCTGATCTTGTATAGATGTTATTTTCTATTTTATGGTGTGATTTTGTCTGATTTGTTTGTATACAAACCCAGTATGTTTGAAATATACGATTTGTATCGCGGAGGCTGAGATTGGCGTTCTGGGGTTAACAGTCAGGGCTAGCCGAAAAAGGACCAATAAGAACTCTGGGCTGCTAGTTATGGTGTATGAGTCATTAGTTGGTCGTATAAGTCAGCATATCTAAATTGACAATCGTATTTCGCGATAATCGTATAGTTAAGAACATAATATTACTTATTAATTTTTGACCTTGGTTTGGAATAACTGCATCTTCATCTAGTCTTTTCTGTCATACATTTTCATTTGTTGAGCTTCCCATTAGAGTTGATCAATGTGACCATTAGAACTAAGCTGCTTAAGTTTTGTTTGCTGTGATGATTAAGTTGGTAATAAGTATTATCTAGAACATTTTTTGAAGATAAATTTCACTACCAAATACTAACAAACTTTAGTGAGAACAACTTAATTTCAAGAGTTTAGTAGGAGTAAATAAAACGTTTTGTTAAAGAATCGACAGCTTAACCAAATAAATTTTTTCTTTAGTCATACTTAGACTGAACGGTTATTACGATTAAATCACATAGATTTTAGAAATTACTTCATTTGAGACTGAGGTCTGTAATGTCGTTGGCTTAACCCGCTGAGTAATGGTAGAATTCCACCACTATTTGAATGAATTAACTCATGCCACAATTTTCGACCGCTTGGGAATGTAGGACCTGAACTTGAACTTAATCCACGTGTATTTGACTTTGATGGACTTTTAAAAGTAACGTTGTTAGCAGAAGTACATAGAGAGGCTGCGAAACCAAATGACGTTTTTCTAGCTTCGTTTGCTTCGAAATCAGCTTGCGTGATAGAATTACTTGAACTACTTGAAGTTGATGAACTGCATGATTGATGTTGTGCAGCATGAACAAGATCAATTTTCTTAATACTAGCTGTACAACTTGAAGAGGAAGAGGAAAATGATGCTCTTGGGGAAACTAACACATGTTCAGAAGAGCTATCTGAGGAGGCTAGAGATGAAGGAGATGATTGTTCAGGACATACCTCTTTTTTACCTAATACAGCGTTCACTGCTGATAAGTGAAGTGGACTTAGAGGTTCACAGTAGTTTGTATTCTCATGTCTGTTTGTCATCTCACTTGTAAGAGCTATGTTTGGTTTGATTTGTTCTTGATGATGACGTTTTGTTTGACGATGTTTATGTGAACGATGACTTCTAGTAATTTTATGTTCTTCAGTTATTTCACTTGTGTTATGTTGTTTATTTTGGACAAAAGAGGAATCTTCATGATTATTCTGCGTTTCTTTATTTATAAGAGGTGCTGAAGAAACACCAGTTATAGAAGACGGTGGATCATTGAAAGTGGTTTTCGATTCTTTTGATACCGCAGAATTTATGTTTGCTCCTCCACTTTTGGAAAGGAACCATCCAGTTGGCTTTAGACATTCACGTCCAGGAAGACATGTCACACAGCCTTTGTTTAAGAGTTGAGAGTCCAACGTTCCAGCACCACTTTTAAGACTCCAGTGACCAACAAGAGTTCCGGACTCACTATCTGCATTTTGTTCTTTAAAATCTGCGTTTGTAGTCGTTATTTTATTAACAAAAGTATTCTGGATGAAGTTCGAATTACATGAAACCATGCAAGTAGCTTCACTAGGTCTTCTTGGAGAAGGATTAATCCTGAAAATCTTGTTATCACTAGTCAGGGCTGTAGTGTTCGACTCAATTTTAAACGGATCCATTGATTTGCAAGGATTAATTAGTCCACCTATGTGTTGTGGATCCTCATTATTTGGTTGTGTTCTTTGCGATTCATCATTGACTGGTTCCATATCATACTTAGTATATTGCTGACCTAGGAAGTAATGAATGAACTCAAATAATTTTGGAAAATATTGACAAAACATTTAATTAAGCTTATATAAGAAGAAATTTACAAACAAAATCCGTTATTGAATCTTCCAGAAATAACTTATCACACCACATTTCAAACGGCGCCTGATAAGATAACAAGATGTCAAGCAAAACCAAACCAAAATTTGAATGAGGTTTGGGAAATATTTATAGCCTTCAAAGTGTGCTAAATTAGGGGAACTCATTTGAAACCAATAGAAGTTTCTGGATGCAGAAGGCAAACTGATAGTCAATAAACCTAAGAAAAAATATGATATAAACAACTATTGAACATTTTTAATTTACTAAGCAACAATTTATCCAGTCGAATGGATTATTTCAATTCTCTAAAAGTTGTTTCATTTGAGTAGTTAGGTTGTAACCCATATAGTGATATTTTATACCTTGAAAAATTTCTTATTAAACCACCCGAGATTGGCAAGTAACATCACAATTAAGTTTCTGTAATTTCTCATTGTATAGTTTATCATCACAACACAAAATAGACATGTTGTTTTGTGTCATTAAAAGAGATAAAAAACAAAACGTGAAATCAACTGCTTTTGGGAAATCTAAAAGTACTTATTAATTAGAAGCTCTTTATTAAGCTCAAGAGGAAAATAAATAACAATGTTAAGAAGAAATTCCTTAAGTGAATACTTAGATATTGGACATCCAAAGCGCAGCATCAAAAAATAACACCAATACGATCATTTTATGATTGTTGGACTATGAGGACAAGGTATACGTCAATGATAAAATGTCATCGCTTTTACTTGAAACGTTTGACCTTAAGTTTCACTGGATGTTACTGAAAGAAACGGTATTTGAATTAACCAGCATTAATTTACAATGAGAGAGCATTAATAGGTTTAATTTAAGTATAGAATACTTACATCTTCTTGGTCCGAACTGAGAATACCAGTCTTTTGATGAACATGCTATAATTGAACCAGCGGGTCAGATTAATTCATAACTTACAGCATTAGTTAATTTGTCACTATCATGCCCTTGCTTGTAATAAACTGAAAATTATCCAAGTAAGTTACAACTGTCTACCATATTTTTACGAGTTGAGCCTGTTAGAAAAGTCACTACACAGCACTCGATAGCTATTTAGACAATAAATGATTGTTAACTATGTTTTTTACTAATGGATAACACAAGTTAGTTAAAGTTGAAAGGTTCTGGCTGTTACACTTTGGAAAAAATAATTCAAATTTAGTACGTGTCCCACTACAAAACGTATTAGTCAACGGATATTTGCAAGTTGTAAACATTAAACTGAAAAAACGTTTCTTTTGGATTTTGGTTTTAGGCGTTTTTAGCTGTAAACAAACACCTCAAAGCTTGTAACATGGTGAATATTCCAACTATATAATAGATTATAACTCTGACAACTTAAAATCGTAAATGGATTAGCACTTTTTTTAACTCAGTTTATCAACAAAGTTGTTAATTAATAATAGTAATTATCAAAACTTTTTATTACTTGGTTGTTGAGAGGTCGATAACTCTGCAGCAAAATCATTTAATACCTAAGGATGAAAAATAGGATAATATTCATCTATCAAACGTTTTCACCTTGATCATTGAACAAAAATATAGCAAAATAAATTATGAATTGATAATAGTAGACTATACATATAATATCAAGCTATTGTCCATTTCAATAATCAAATAATTTTCATCAAAAATATATAAAAGCTTAGAATTCAGAGAAGAGACTTCATTTTTATGGGATTTACTGTCAACCTGTGCATTCCTTATCAAATCTAAACTATCTGTAGTGTAAAAGGTGATAATGAAGTTAGTTTCTCTGAAAAAACTAGCTGGAAGCAGCTATCTTAATCGACAAAAGCATGAAAGATGTTCAAAATAAGGCTTAATTTCATGTATATATATATATATGCTTCCATTTAGTTTTATCTAAAAGAAACGGCTTCTTCATTATCGCCTTCTGTTATCATGGATGGCTCATATCTGATAACAGTAAGTTAATAAAATCCTTTTTCTTTTCATTGACACCCAGAAGTCTGTTAGCTGGTCAGTTCATATTTACTTCCTGTAACCGAATGTTTTTTAGGGAATCGTCACCTCATACCTTATAAGAAGCTCTTTGGGAAATGAGATATTTGAGACAAATCCCCTTTCAGCCATAAATCCCAGGGTTAGATGAAAAATGATGAATGAATGTGGAACGTTAAGTTTATCAAAGTTCTCATCCCAAACGACAAATGTATGGTCTTTACATTTTCGGTAAAAGACAAAGCTTTTATCAACATAATCAAGTTTGTCGTGTTCAAAAAAATAACCAGGAGTGGGCCGAACAGCAGTCATATCGCAATTTTATCTTTTTATTCATTAACTTAGTTGATGAAACTAAATTGAACGTTCATGGTTTCCTCTTTTCTTTAAGAGCTACTGCACTAATGAATACAATAGTACTTTCTGAACATACCTAGATATTCTTATTTCGCCGATTACAAGGGGTTTATCAAACAAGTGCATCATCTTACAACGGATGACGTTTAAGTATATTTCTAAATCTACTTAACGCTCATTAAAAAATTTTCAAGTAACTTTTACACTTACCGGTGAACCAGAATAAGTACAACGCAGTTCTGTACCTCTTAGTATATCTCTAGAACAAAAATAAAGGAAGAATCACTCAGTTGATGACTTTAGTTTCAAATGAAATTCAGGCAAAATGAAGGATAGATATCTAATAATCACCGGTCTTTAAACCAAAGCTTTTAGTTGTTATGAATTATAATTTTAACCTAATGAAGTTTAGTAAACTAACCACAATCAATAAAGTTCAGTGTTAAGACTACTTTACGGCGAAAGGATTTCTTTAAGTACTGACTCAAAAATATCATAGATGAATTCTTTCGTCTAACCTATATCTCACAGACAAAATACATTTTGGATGTGAAAGAAAAACAGATAAATGAAAACATCGATACCATTTGAAAGAGGGACACCAAACTTAGGAAATATGGCCTACAATAAATTAATGTGATTGAGGAAAGAAAACGATTTCTACGGAATCGCGTCCGAAATTCAAAGGCAGATGACCAATTATTTCATCTAGAGCACTGAGTCTATTTTTGAGCAACAACAGTGAATTATCTTTCTTCTATCTGATAAAATATGCAACAAAGTTCCTCCTCTTTATTCTAGCTTACCAGTTGCTTCTGCTACATAACAAAAATTCAGTATATAAAAGGATAAGACAGTTCTTGACAAGAGAGCTTTATATTCCTAGAAGTCAAAGATGTGAAACAAACAATGCTGTTTATATTTGTTGTAACTACAGCACTGGGAACACAGGACAACACAAAATACCAAAAGAGAAAGTAACTAGTTAGATAATGACAAAGGTCAGTATGATAATATGAACTAAGTTACAGAAAACACACGTATTAGCTAAAACTACAATTTACTAAAAAAAAATGGAAAAACTAGATAATCTGAGGTATTTACACCAGTCGGCTAACACTTAAGGTCATGATATTTGGCTACTGAGTGTAACTACCAATCACACCGCAATAAGCAGTGACTGCTAGACGATACTACCTCAAATTATTTACCTACTAACCTTTCATTTTAAAAAAGTGGTTCAAACAATTAAGTAACGTTATACTGGATGGAAACACTTACTTACAGAATCATACTATAAATTTAATTATTTACGATATTTATACATGCATAGATAACTGGAAGTAACAACTTACGGAGGTTCCGAGATATGAACCGCGGGTTGTGGTGGGACCGATCTAAAATAAAAGTGAATTACATAGGTTTTTGTCTGGAAGATTATGCTCAAATTTCAGACGATTAGAATAAAATGTTATTGTTGAACTTGAATTAATGTTATTTCAGCAGTTCTATGAAGCTATTGTTTGTTCAAAGTCCATAATAACTGGAAATTTGAACCAATGTGGGTTGGATCAATGATTCTACACTTGGCTCCAGACGTGAATGTTCTCTGTCCAACCCAGGATGTCACTGAGGTCACTAACGGATGAAGAGTTCCAAGTTTCAAAAAAGCTACTTTCTTATTTTCAATAGTTCTTCGTCCGAGATCAGTTGGTAATTAAAAATCAAATTCGAAGGAAAGTTAAACTTGGACCTAAGGTTGCGAATATCGTTTTCAATAAATGAAATTTATTAGGTTACCGTATGACAGAACTTTTTCAATATGTCACTATATATCACGTAAGAAATCCAGGTTAACAGCCGTCAATGATGCATATACTTGTTAAAGCAAAATATAAAGATGTATACAAATTGTACTGCAACATTCGATAAAGGCCGTAATTTTATTTTTATCGCTGGAAAATTCCCATTATATTAAAACACAATTATATGAACGAAGAATATTCTTTTCAATAATTTCTCATCAGGTTCTACAATTATTAGGCAGGATACCCTGCCTTAAACTCGGCCAATTTTATATGGATTATTAATTTATAATTGTAGAACCTGATGAGAAATCATTGAAAAGAATATTCTTCGTTCATATAATTGTGTTTTTATTTTTAGGATAATATGGAACTATTAATCGTCAATACTTTATATATTCGGACAACGTTCGTTTGTTTAATTCATCTGTTACTTTCTCAAACTTTCGTTAAATACACTCGTTTAGTATTCAGTATTTCACCCAGCTTAGTACTGCTTTGATGTGCTCTTTTTCGTAAGTAATTAATAATTGATATCATGATGTTACTGGAACAGTAAAATATAATTAGGTAATTCGATCTGATCTCTTTAAGTAACCTTAATTTGCAAAAACGAGACATATTGCACAACCAAGAATAATAACAGTCAACTGGACTTCAGTTGATCAATGTCTTTTCATTCTAAACACAATCTACAAGATTATTTTCTTGAAAGTTTTGAGAGATGTGAATCGTTGAGTTAATCAGGTCGGATGCAAAACGGGTCCACGCTTATAAAATAGCTAAGAGGTTGGACTTTGCTATGTATTGGATGACGTTGAAAATCTAGTGCTGATTTGTTATCATACGTGTAGCAGAATATGGGTTTTCTAAGCTGGATCTTTCACGAGGTCGTACGAACATACAGCACACTCTCCAGAGAGGGCTAAAACATCTCCTATGGATTTTTCAGCTGACAATAGTTCGAAATAAATTTTTTTTCAAATATATTTGTAATAACACTATAGTATGGTTTTGTTCTTAAAGCCCTACGTGTTGTAGTAACTTAAATGATTACAGTTAAACTGAAAAGGATTGGTATTACATTATTCTATCTCTTCATACTGAAACATCTCCCAAATATAATTAAACCAATAAACATACTTTACATGTGTCCAATAATCAATATAGCTACTGTGCATCTGAATGCAAAACTGCCATAAATAACGCGCGCTTTCATAATCCTCCTATGATACATTGTGGGAAGTAAAAATATATTATATTTTCCTTCTGGATATAAATATTAATCGAGAATAGAAAAAGATATTTCAACTTCTAAAATTTACAAAATTTATGACTGAGTTTTTAATGAAATATGATTTCTTTTATACGTTATTCTACTGCATATTGGTGCTCTTTAATCAAGTTATGTATCAGTATTTCGGAAGTTCACCACCAAAAAAATAAGCATTGCAAATATTTCAGGAAAAAAATATTATGATAAAAATGTATACACAGTGATAAGAAGTGAGGATTTTACATTATGAAGGAATATCTACATTTAATTTTAATAAATGCTGCTATTTGATAAGAAAATCACAACAAAGTTTATGCCTTTTTACATCGATCATTAGCTGTCCACTAACAGTTTAATGAAAGCTGTTCATCAAATTTACGTCATTCAATGTCATGATGAGAGACGTTGCTAGCAGTTTCTTGTATATATAGTGTTGTGTGAACTATACGAAGATTCTGAGATAAATCTTGGTTTGAATTATTGCGATTTAAAACTTTACTTACTTACTTACGCCTGTTACCCCTCGTCGAGGAGCATAGGCCGCTCACCAGCATTCTCCATCCAACTCTGTCCTGGGCAATCCTTTCCAGTTCTTTCCAGTTAACATTCATCCTTTTCATATCTGCTTCTATTTCCCAGAGTAATGTGTTCTTTGGCCGTCCTCTTTTCCACTCCCCTTCACCATTCCAAATTAGGGCTTGCCTTGTGATGCACACTGGTGATTTCCTTAATGTATGTCCTATCCACTTCCAACGTCTTTTCCTAATTTCCTCTTCAGCTGGAAGCTGACTTGTCCTCTCCCATAAAACGCTGTTGCTGATAGTATCCGGCCAATGGATGTTGAGTATTTTGAGTAGACAACTGTTTATAAATACTTGTACCTTCTTGACGATAGATGTAGTAGTTCTCCACGTTTCAGCTCCATACAGTAGGACTGTTTTGACGTTCGCATTGAAGATTCTCGCTTTGAAATTAATTGACAGTTGTTTTGAGTTCCATATGTTCTTCAATTGTAAAAATGTTGCCCTTGCTTTGCCAATCCTCGCCTTTACATCTGCATCCGATCCTCCTTGTTTATCAACGATGCTCCCCAGGTACTTGAATGTTTCCACCTCTTCCAGAGTTTCGCCATCAAGTGTGATTGGGTTGGTGTTCTCCGTGTTGCATTTGAGAATCTTGCTTTTTCCTTTGTGAATGTGGAGGCCTATCGATGCGGAGGCTGCTGCTACATTTGCTGTCTTCATCTGCATTTGTTCGTGTGTATGAGAGAGGAGGGCTAGGTCATCTGCGAAGTCCAAATCATCTAATTGATTCTGAGCTGTCCATTGTATTCCGTATTTCCCGTCAGATGTCGAATTCTTCATAATCCAGTCAATCACTAGAAGGAAGAGGAATGAGGAGAGTAGACAGCCTTGTCTGACTCCGGTCCTTACTGGAAATGCATCTGTCAGCTGTCCTCTATGCATGACTTTGCACTGTAGTCCATCGTATGAGTTTTGGGTAATGTTGACAATCTTTTCAGGAACTCCATAGTGTCGAAGAAGTTTCCATAATGTTCTCCTGTCCACGCTGTCAAACGCCTTCTCATAGTCAATGAAGTTGACGTATAGTGATGAGTTCCACTCAGCTGATTGTTCAACGATGATCCGTAGTGTCGCAATCTGATCTGTGCATGACCTATCCTTATGGAATCCAGCCTGTTGATCCCTAAGTTCGGCGTCTACTGTGTCTTTCATCCGATTCAGCAGCACTCTGTTGAAGACTTTTCCTGGTACTGATAACAAACTGATGCCTCTGTAGTTTTCACATTTGCTCAGATCTCCTTTCTTTGGTATCTTGATGAGATATCCTTCTTTCCAGTCCATTGGCACTTGTTCCTCTTCCCAAATCTTCTTGAATAGAAGGTGAAGCATATTTGCAGTCATTTCAATGTCTGACTTTAGTGCTTCTGCTGGTATATTGTCAGGTCCTGCCGCCTTCCCACTTTTGATTTGTCTGATGGCCATCTTGACTTCTTCGACCGTTGGTGGAGTGACATCTATAGGAAGGTCTGTGTGGGCTGCTTCAATGTTCGGTGGGTTCAGTGGGGCTGGTCTATTCACCAGTTCCTCGAAGTATTCTGCCCATCTTTTCCTCTGTTCTTGAATCTCAGTGATTGTCTTTCCTCCTTTGTCCTTGACTGGTCTCTCTGGTTTGCTATATCTTCCTGCCGATTTCTTCGTTGTATCATATAGTTGTCTCATATTCCCTTCTCTTGCAGCTTATTCCGCCGTCGTTGCTAGTTCTCCCATGTATTTCTGCTTGTCGGCTTTAATGCTTTTCTTCACTTCCCTGTTTGCTTCTGCGTAGTCTGCTTGTGCTTTGACTTTCTCTGCTCGTGTTCGGCTGTTGTTAATTGCTAGTTTCTTGTTCTTCCTTTCTTGAATTTTGTCCAGGGTTCCCATAGAGATCCATTTCTTGTGATGATGCTTCTTAGGACCAAGAACCTCCTGACACGTTGAAGTTAGTGCTTCTTTTATCCCTTTCCAGTTGTCCTCCAAAGTAGTTTCTTGTTCATTCAGTAGATCCTGTAGAGCTTGGAACCTGTTGTTGAGAGGTATCTTGAATTCATTGAGCTTGTCAGTATCTCGAAGGAAGGCTGTATTGAACCTTTGTAGTGCTGTTTGTCCAGTTGTCCAATGTTTCTTTAGCTTCAGTCTCATCTTGGCCACAACCGGGTGGTGATCTGAAGCTATGTCAGCTCCTCTCCGGGTTCTCACATCTTCCATTGATCTTCGGAATTTTTTGTTGATACAGATGAGATTTATCTGGTTCTCTGTGGTTTGGTCCGGTGAGATCCATGTAGCTTTGTGTATGCGCTTGTGTGGGAATATTGTGCCGCCAATAACCAATTTGTTGAATGCACATAGGTTTGCAAGTCTCTCCCCATTTTCATTTCTCTCTCCTAATCCATGTCGTCCAATTACATCTTCATATCCTGTGTTGTCCACTCCAACTTTAGCATTTAGATCTCCCATCAGGATGGTGAGGTCCTTTCGTGAGCACTTCTCTATAATTGATTGCAGCCTTTCATAGAACTGATCTTTATCATCGTCGTTGCTATCATTGGTGGGTGCATAACATTGGATAACGTTCATTGTAATCCCCTCCTTCTTTGTTCTGAATGATGCTTTGATTATTCTGGGTCCATGAGATTCCCATCCCACAAGTGCATTTCGTGATTCTTTGGACAGCATTAGAGCAAATCATTGAGTGTGTGGAGCATTTTCCCCTTCGTCACCGGAGTACAGCAGCGTCTCTCCTGTACCTAGCCTTTGTTGTCCAGTTTGTGTCCAATGGGTTTCGCTGATTCCGAGTACTGCCAATTTGTATCTCCTAAATTTCCATTGCTATTTGGCTGGTCTTTCCTGTCTCCCACATGTCCGGACGTTCCATGTACCTATAAAGAGTGTTGCTCTGGTTGTTAGAAGGTGCATCGGTCTCGTGACTTCCGAAGAATTTTAGCTTTCATCATGAGACGTCATAATTATTCCTTCAACTCTCAGGGCAGAGTTTAAATGGTTTGAATTATTTAAAACACTGATAAAAATTTATTACTGAATAATTTATAACCAGTTTGAATAAAGCTAGAATAACGATTGAGACAGAATGATATGGATTCATTATTAGTTTTTATGCTTTCTCACCGGCTGCTTACAACCACATATGTATTGAAAGGTAACATCAAGGTATGATATAATGTGAAACCATGATATTGATGACGAAAAGAATTAATGTGACAAATGTTATCGATAATAACTATATATATATATATATATATATATATATATATACCTGCACAATAACAAGTTTGAGGTCATTTAAAGATGGAATTCAAAAGCATAAAGGAGTGGGTGATACAATAGTTAAATGAGGTTCAGAGACATAAAATAGATCGTGTGATAATTTTAGAGGTTGTAAAGGGTTTACATGAGACTACTCGTTGTTAATAAATTACAATTTATCAGTTTTAGTGAAGGTTCCGCTAAGACTCCATATGTTCTACATGAACATGTACATACAGTAATATTCTCCCTAAGGAAATAATAGTAGCAATTAACTTTTATTCTACATAATATTTATTTTCAAATAAAACGCAAACAAGTAATTCTTACAACGTTACAATTCTACAAAGTTTGGATAACACAAAAGATTAATTCAGTTAGTGATTGCTTATAGGGTGGTTAGGTATAATTTGTTTCGTCTCATGCAAATTCATTAATTAGCAAACAACATTTGGGTTACTGCTTCCATCTCACGCACCAACACTTCTATTTTGGTTTGTAATTCATTCATATCATCAGCTTACTTGAACCTTGTTCCAACTTCAGACATTTAAAACATTCAAGAAAACCTCATTTGATAAAGTTAGGATTAAGGTTTTGGTAGTTCCCATGGACTGCCATCTACTAACAAGTATCAAAATGATATCTTACTATCAGTTAAATTAATGCCATTGCATAAAGTAAGCCATCTATATTACATGCTCTTAATGTGATGGGAATCACTGAAAATGTTACTAACACTTCGATAAATGATCACGATCGCATATTTTTTTAACTGCGTTTCATAGACCAAAACGCCGCTTCAGTTAGAAATGTTTCTTTTTGTCAAACTCATTCCCTTAGTTGCGCATCTTCATTATATACTTTAAATGATCAAACCGTTATTGTGAATTTCTCATTGGGGAACTCACGTTCAATACTGTAAAAACAGTGTTCAGTAAACCTTAGTGGATCTAGTGGTTTTTAGTGCTTATTATTCCCAGTAAGATCCAATAACCATAAAACTCTGGATAGATGCTTTAACCTGTTTAGGAACCCTTGCCAATGTGCCGCCACGGACACACAAGACTTATAACCTAGGAACTTCAAGTCTTATGCCGGGTAGGTTACTATTAAATCAATGAGTTGATGTCCAATGGTTTACGTTTTCAACTTCACTCGATCCGTCATACCGTTACACGATGACATTATTAAGTTAGTCTTCCACCCAGCTACTAAATTCTGTGGAGTCATGGGTAGGTACTACTGGAGAGTCTCAAACTAGGAAGAAATAGCTTACTGGTACCCCTAGATTTCCAGTGGTCCTGCAGTTTATGTCAAACCATGAATAAAAACATCTTCAAACTACAAAATCCTCTCCACAAAACACTTCCATAGTATCATCGTATTATATTATTACAATATATCATTGCTTGTATTACTTATTCTCCCGCTCTAGGTAACATCTTCACAAATGATTCTAATAGTTCTATTAGTGTCAACCATAAAAACTTTTAAAGGAACTTTGAATATACTTATGTTTTGTCAGGCTACAATCATACATTACTTGATAAATGGTAAACACATCTTGAACGTTATTAGTTATAATTCATTTTCTTATGTATACATGATAAGGAAGCAAATTATGTTCAATAATCGAAATTAAGTAACAAAGCACTGATGAACTTACAAATATGAAATGAACGGACTTTCCTCTTTTTAACAATTGAATGGTAAATGTCTTTCGAGCATACGTAAGGTCTTTAATATGTTCCCATCTGTAAAGTTAAATTTGTACAATTTTCTTGTTTAGTTATTAAGTGGTTTTTTATTATTTGAACATCAGTAAATAATTATAATAGCTGAAAAATTCCTATCACATTAAAACAGATATATGAACGAAGAATATTCCTTTCAATAATTTCTCTTCAGGTTCTACAATTATATATCCAAACTAATAATCCTAAAAATTAACCAGGTTTAAGGCAAAATACATCATTTACATGCTATAATTTTAAATGATGTACTTTGTCTTAAATCAGGTTAGATTTTTTTACTTTTAATTTGGATATAAAATTGTAGAACCTGAAGAGAAATTATTGAAAAGAATATTCTTCGTTTATATACCTGTGTTTTAAATAATTATAATACTAATAAATAAAATACTCTGGTTGAATGACCAGTTAACCGATTAAAACAAAATTATATTCTAACATATCATTCTACTAACTGCCAAGTGTTACATTTTAAAACAATACGAGAAAATAACGATAAAACGAAACAAATTCTCACGCTTAAATAAGGAACAAGAAAATCGATGACAGGAATAGTATATTTGGGTATGTTTTACCATGCAATTCTCAAAAAACTTAATTTTTCACTATTTTTGGTTTCACCAAGACAGATCAGCAGTCAGAAACTTTATGGTGTCATAACTTGACGGTTAAACCTATGAGGGTTTTTCTATACCGTACTTTTAATGTTAGTAGTCTATGTTATGTGCAGTGAAAACGAATACTTAACGCATATGTCGTTTCTGATGATCTACCTCCGAAACATTCGGAGAAGATAATGTTTACTAATTTGTCACTAGAATACTAGGACTAAGGTTTTTAGCCCAAATCTATATAACTTCTCTTACTTATAGAAAGGTCCAAACCATTGAAAAGATACTGTAAGATGTAGTCAGTAATCTTGAGAGATCTGATCTTGTTTACTACATAGCTGTTAAAAACCATATTTGATAAATTTCAGCTGCAAGTCGGCGTTACTTGACCAGGTGAGAAACCATTGGTTAAGTGAGAGTGTATTTTCATATTTCTTTAGTAAATGACAGGGAAGATAAGCGACATTACGCCGATAATAAAGTTCAAAAAGGAGTATAATCACTCATAAGGCAAATAAATTTCAGTCATTACATTACTAATGATTTGGTGAAAGATAAAGAATTTGCACATTTGTATTGTGATATATTTTGAATTATGGCATCGTGTGTCTTGAGTGATTGATTTCCAAATGTCCGAGGATTTAAGGGGTTTTTAGCTTCTGTAGATAGCTCAGAAAGATAATCAGTGATATATTTCAATATAGTACCTATATATGGGTACGTGCTTTCACACAAGCCATAATCTCGATCTTCAAAAGAGAGAGGTTCATGATAACTTTAACAGGCCTATTTATATTACTTTTAAAGTTAACAGATAGTCAACTAAATTTGTTAATTGTCTATATTTCTATCTCTGGTCACAACCTCGCTCATCGGATGAATAGATTATGCATGACCAGTCTTTTAAAAATACATTCCTAGGCTGTATTTTTGGCCCAAAACTATTTTTTTGTTTAGCACTCTTACACTTTTTTAGCCATTCACTTGCATTGATAATCTACAACTGGAAAAACTGAAGGATCCATAAAAGTGACGTAAAGCTATACAGGAAATTAATTAATGTACTTTCTAGCTCTGAATTATGCCTTGAAAAAGATCGGCTCAGGGAATCATCATATTACATTTAACAGCCGTTAAACGCCCGCTAAACAATCATGTATATGACTACAAAACATACATGTTTTGTACATATCTGAACTGAGGATTATAGTGTTCATTTCAAAGAAAATAGGGATTTCTGTGAAGTAGATTTTAAATAAGAACTTATTTTAGCAATGTTTTCTTCTCACCATGAGATATATCACGTCCATTCATCGGTTTTATTAAGGTTAGACTTCTGACATACTTAGTGGATATAAAATTTCAATTAGTTCTTGTCTATAAGTGAAAACCCTTAAATAGATACTGCCATCCTATTTAATACAATTTATTTATGATGAAGACCAGAAACAATTAAACAGATTATCCTACACTTTAATCAATACATACACTTATATTCAGCATAAACAGAAATCATGTCATTGGGATACTACACAACCATATATACTGGTCTAAGAATTGTGTTAGTGCACACACGTACATATAGACACGCTCACTAGTGTTTCATTCAATAGAGATAGGTGTGTACACCTTTAAACAGTATAGCTTTTGCATGCACAGGGTAGGAATGAATTATATGACCCATGTTTTATTGATTTTCAGTAAGTAGAAAAAAATTGAAAGCTGTTGATACATACAATAAAGCAGATTTCTGTAATTTTCTATATTTGTTTTACAAATGACAGATTTTCGAAATCGTAACATTGAAAGTAGATATTACTTATAAAGCTGCAACTTTTATTGATATCGTTAATCGATCAATGTTAAACCACCACAACCCTTTACTGATATAAAGTTACAATTTGTCGAATACTACAATTTATCTAGATATTTGGGAATCATATTTTTAGTGTGATAATAGAATTTAAAGGTAATTTGTATTGCAAACTATTGCACATCGAAGAACACTCTAGTTTGTCATTGTTTGCCAGTTGACGTCAGTTCGTGAAGAAAACTACCTTCAAATAATATGAAAGTTTTATCATACAATCTGAAATGTATGAATAAATTAATATTTACATTAGTTTCTAAAACTTAAAAATATTTCCGCAAAGTTTAGAAGATCCCTATATATTCGAAAGGAAATAGTCCGTGAAGCAACAACTGAAGCCAAATAATATAGAACCTGGATCCACTTCATTTATCTACAACCAATCCACGGAAATTATGTGGGCCAGTTCAAATTATTTCTCAGTAAAATTCTGTCGTGAAATGAGATTTTGAATAGAAATACGTAAACAGCGCTGAAAATATTTTTCATCTCTATTATCCATAGTCACCATTGTCGATAATGTAAAACAATCGTTCAGTAGAAATAGGATGGAAACTTATTGAACAGAAGAAGTGATGTACATAGAATGGACGTCATTCTCTTTCGGTTCCCATTCTTGCTTTATTCAAGTTCATGAAGGGAAACAACTATATGAGATACTAGTGATTAGATGGGAAGATTTTGTACTTCAAATAACAAAATTAGTTGGTGCAGCACTGCTTTTCTGAGAAATTACTGAAGTATTAAAAGATACTACGAACTTAAATGAAGTACACTCGCACCTCATTGTCCATATCCTGATTACTATACATATTCAAAAAGTCATTATAAATTTGATTCGCTATAACGAAATTTAATATCCAAAACAGTAGTTTATGAGCACGTAAACACCAGAACATACTGAAAATTCTTTGATTTTATTGTATCTCAACAGTATGATGTTTTAAATTTTCGTCATTCTCCAAAAGATGTGTGTTAAAAGTTGAAAAAACCTATCATGTAGTTGTGCGTGAATGGTATATAGCCTATGTTAGTAAATTTCAAATGATGTGTATTTGAAATGAGATCCCCCATATTAGCAATATTATAATTCATTACTATTCACCTAAAGTACAGTCAAGATCCTAGTGACAAATGGTGGTTTTTGAGGATAATCAGTATTGTTAGTAACGAGTGAAATACATAGTTGGAACTGACACAGTATTATCATTTATCTGAAGTTAAAAGTAACAATTATTTAAATCAAACATGAAACATAACTCCCCATCGTATTTTTGGGTTATTTACAGAGTAACCAATACGTAAACTATAACGACATTTAATTTCAACACATAAATGCACGGATTGGCAAAACATGGGCAGAGTTTCTACAATTGAAGAACATATGGAACTCAAAACAACTGTCAATTAATTTCAAAGTGAGAATCTTCAATGCGAACGTCAAAACAGTCCTACTGTATGGAGCTGAAACGTGGAGAACTACTACATCTATCGTCAAGAAGGTACAAGTATTTATAAACAGTTGTCTACTCAAAATACTCAACATCCATTGGCCGGATACTATCAGCAACAGCGTTTTATGGGAGAGGACAAGTCAGCTTCCAGCTGAAGAGGAAATTAGGAAAAGACGTTGGAAGTGGATAGGACATACATTAAGGAAATCACCAGTGTGCATCACAAGGCAAGCCCTAATTTGGAATGGTGAAGGGGAGTGGAAAAGAGGACGGCCAAAGAACACATTACTCTGGGAAATAGAAGCAGATATGAAAAGGATGAATGTTAACTGGAAAGAACTGGAAAGGATTGCCCAGGACAGAGTTGGATGGAGAATGCTGGTGAGCGGCCTATGCTCCTCGACGAGGGGTAACAGGCGTAAGTAAGTAAGTAAAGTACATATATGCACATAGTTGGATACTAAAAATTCTATTAAGGTTTGAATGCCGATGGAAAACTACCGGAAATTCTATTTCACATCATTAATATGCCATCACACTATAGCACAAAAACTTCTTTCAAGTTGTACGCATGCATTTGATGTCGGTGGCTTCCCTTAAACATTCTCTTGGTATTCATGCAACACTGATTTTTGATGCATAACTTACTTTAAGTTAGCGATTGTTTGTCTTTGAGGCTCAAATGTAGTAATATTAATACCATTACGTGAAACACCAAGTTCCGCAACTTCATTACTACATGTCTTGAAATTGAAAAATGTATACAATACAAATGCAAATATACGGAAACCTTACATTAAAATAGAAGTTAAACTTCCGAACACCATACTTCATCATTCTCCAAAGTCCTATTACTTTAAGGCTGAGGATAACCACCCTTTTAAAGTGTTCAGTGAAAATGCGATATCTAGCGTTTCCAAGAATTATTCCGTTAATTTAGTGTGTCGCTAGTATGTATAAGAGACAAAATTTCACTGAAAACTTCTTTTCAATCATCTTAAGTGTCTAAATGTATTTTTCGTGAACACACTACTGTAGCAATTCCAAATTGCCGGATTAAAAAAAAGCAAAAAAAAAATGAAATTCAGAGCTTATAATGAAACCCTCAGTGGAAATTATGCTCTTTTAAGCACTATTCACACACTAAATGAACGGAAAAAAAAAGCAAGATATAATACATGTATTGACAATTGAGATGCAGATGTGCTACAAACTCACATACACGCATCCTATTCCCGTTTTGATTTGTTTTGGATCTGGATCGCATCAAATCGACGTTGATTATTAATAATGAGCGAAGTGAATGAACGCTATCAAAGTGTGTTTACTCTTACAACATGAAATCACCAAATAAATAGACTAATTTCGTTAGAGTTTGTAAATGAAGCTTGAAAAAAGCCAATCGATTATTTTTTATCCTTTATTTACTAAACGCTATCTACAAAACGAACATATGAAACCCAATAACGTACAATCAAACAGTAAATAAAGCTGTAGTTTTTTTGATGAACTAGCCCACGAACTATTGAACTGTAGTCACAATCAACCATTATATACATAATACGTCTGTCACTTTCAGTGTAGCCGTATGTATTTAACGAGTACTTGGAATAATCATTTTCACCCTTCGAACAACTGAATTTGTGAGTATTCGCATAGATATGCACTTAACGTTCCTTAGTGATGCATTATGTGATGTGGGATCATTATTACACTGAAGCCTGATGTAAGTAATATTTAAAGGTTTAAATGTAGTCAAAAAAGTAAATCTAACCAAATTAAAGCCGCACTTTCATGATGACTAAAAAACAGCTTATTAATATGTGCAGGGAGTCTTCTTTTAAGAAATTTAAAGCAATTAGTCCCATTGATAAATTTCGATAATGTAATGAGAAGACGAAGATTATCAGAACTATGTGATATATTAGCGCAATACATTTCGAACAATCTGATCACACATATACTTGTTAAGAACATTTATATATAAAAATAAAAGGTCAACTAGACTGGAAATAGGGGTAAGAATAGACAAGGATAATAGTGATAAAATAATGTGAAAACAATTTGACACCTAATCACTCTGGATAATAAGCATATATTACCAGGGTAGGTTTAAAGAGAGAACAAACTGTTTTTGAATACACAAAGGGGGTTTGAATTTTCGTATGGCTAAGGCTTCAATAAACCTTAGTATACGCCCTTTTACACTTTTAAACAACACAACAAAAGCCGAGTTAAGATCAATCTTATGACCTGTTTCGATTATATGTTTAGCAATGGAGGATGATGGATGTTTATCCTCTACTCTTATTGGGTCATTCGACTGTATTTGTTTTTGCAACCATTTTGGTACATGTTCACCCACCCTAGTTTTCAGATCACGATTGCTCCTCTCTATGTATGTGTGACCACACACACATTTAAATTGGTAAACGCAGTGGGATGTGACACAATCGTTTTCATGTCGTCTAGGTTTTGAATGAAGCATGGACCTCGTTCTTTCCTTGATTATGGCTTTCGCAGCACAATACGTTTTGTTGATAACAGATTTAGGCCTTTGTTTCAATAAAAGGCAATTTGAATCACATCTAAATGGTAAGGTGATGTAGACAGGCTTTTTCTCTACCAAGGCTACAGTAGGTCTCGCTGTGCCCTGAACTTTCCATCTATTGATAAATTTAGGTGGATAGCCATTCCCGATTAATGTCTTGGTTAACAACCTAACATCGTCATCAATAGCGTCATTTGTGCAAATACGACGAAGCCTGTGAAAAGGCACTTTACCAAACCACGTTTGTATTGTACAGGGCAATAACTATAGTAACTAAGATATTGACCC
>NC_031502.1:40726654-40780994 GCF_000237925.1 Schistosoma mansoni
AATAATAATAATAATAATAATCATTATTATTATTATTATTACTAACATCACTAAATGAACAATCAAAATGAAAAATTCATTAATCATCTTCATATTAAATGATAATTTGTGGTTTAAACATATTAGAAAAAAAAGCATATTTACATACCAAAAAATAAAAAAAATTAATTTAAGTCTACTGACTAGAATGAAAACTGCAAAAAAAAATAAAATTAGGAGTAGTTAGATATATATTTCATAAAAGCATCTTATCTGATTTACACTTATTAATGTACATGTATGAATGTGAGAGTATTTGTAACTGTTAGCCTCCCCCTCTCTCCCTCCCTCCCTCCCCCTCACCCTCTCTCTCCCTACATATATATATATGCATGTATATACTACATTTGTATATACTGTTATTACTATTATTGAATATCTGTATATATATATATATGTGTGTATATGTATATACTACCCTGATAATGTTTAAGTATTGAAAATGAGCTTATAGATAAATGAAAAGACAACAATAAGGGTAGTAAGAAAGAGTAGTAAATTAATAGGGAAGTCAAAAAAGAAAGAAAAAGCAAAAAAAAGTTAGCAACTGTAAAGAAAATGATCAAATCTAATAAGAACATGATGGTTTTTACATTAATAATAACTAAAATTTTTAAAATTTGAATTACTATCATTGTTATCTTTTTCTTTGCTTTTAAATGTTATACACATATGTGTGTATTCATATGTGATGTTTATTTTTTTTCACGCATAATAGTGATTAATTGGATTAAGACAAAAGGGTAATCTATTCAATGTTGTGTAGTTGCAATAACAGCAGTCTGATATTATTATTACTATTGATAGCAATAATAATAATAATAGTAGTAGTAGTAGAGTGTTATGAATTTCCCATTAATCTAATAAATGTATCACTGATTTGTTTATTTACTTACAGGTGCCTAAGTAACCATGTTCATCAACATTATTATTATTGTGGTTGTCAGTATTTTTATGTATTCAATTCTCAAAATGAAATAATAATAACAAGGACTATTACTGTTAATGCTACCAAAAACAGACAGTATGGCACCTTTAAATTAATAAGAAAAATTCATTTTTCATCTCTCTCTCTCTCTACATATACATGGTTTAAATATATAAAGTTGAATGCTTATTTCTAACTGACAGAATCGTCCATTTTCATCATTATCCCCACCAACACTAACATTGGCATTCCATCTATGTGTCAAAATTAACACCATCTTAACTATACATACCGCCAACTCTCTCCCTTGACCTTTTTTTGAATAATTTGAAGAATAAAACTGTTTGTATGTTGCATATCATGACTGGAATTTCTTTTTACAAAAAAAAGCGCATAACAACAAAAAAACATGAAGCTTGAGGAACAAGTGAAAAAAAGTAAAAAAAAATGACAAAGACTGGAATAGTGAAAAAAACAGTAGCGAAATGAACTTCAGTTGATTTTTTTTCTAGTAAAAACAATCAGGTTACATTGTGAACATTCAAAATAAGATTTAATAAAAGTAAACTGAATCTAATATGGAAATAATATTAAATCATACATTAATATTAATATTTAGTTATGGAGGAAAACTAATGTACTTGTAATTATTATTACCGTCCACCCTATGAAACTTTTTAGTGTTTATTTTTTCCTTTAAAATAGTAGCACCATATCCTTCCCTATTTATCTATTTATTAATGAATTTTAGAGTTGAAAATTATGAGTTGAGCTAAACAAATCAAGCAAAATATGTTCCCCCCCCCCAAAAAAAATCATTATTGTTTTTTGATTAAATATCAAGTATATTTTTTAAAAGTTCAATATTTTTCTGGTTATTTTGATTAATCAAATCATTAAGACATTTATACATGTACTTACATTTTGTATATACAAGCAAACATGGTTGTATACACTGATAAACTTGCACTAGTTTCTATCTCCTCCCTCCCCCTCTCTGTCTCTGTATATATATATATATACATATATATGTACTGGCTACTTATATATAACACATATATTTCTTCTATCGAATAAGGCTCCATTAAATATCGAAAGTGAATTTTTATTTGTTCAATTTTATTTGCCATTATTGGTATGGCTGCTGTTGATGTTATTTTCTTAAAATATAGGTGCTTAACATTAAAACAGTAAGTAGAAAATAGTGAAATTGAATTAGACCTCATTTATAGTCGTGTGTGTGTATAGGTGGAATGGGTTGTTGGTTGTAATCATTACAATTTTTAATATACCACTCTTTTAATATTCAATTCAAATATATATGAAAGTTAGATACCAAGAAATATTAATATTTACACTATAAAATACTAAAAATGGTTGTGTAAACTTTAATAAAACGTTTCATTTACGATCATTACGATCAATCTTACGAACTTGTGGAGTTCATTCTATTTTAGAGGCAAAAATAACAAGGAATTAGGAATTTCATTTCTTCGATTCATTTTCAATTGAATTATCTTAGGACATTATCATTTAGACATAGCAGCTGTAAAAGGTCATAAGTTCAAACGATGTTGATATCAATGCCTGAAAGTCTTCCGGTTAGTAAGCAATCTTTAAACCATTCTATAAAGATTTAGTACCGTAAAATTCTTAACTTCAGTCAGTTTGTAATAATGACAGATTCTCGTCTATTGCAGTATGTCTTATTTAGTTAACTTAATCGATCTCCATTTGTTATTAAATCTTAAAGCTATCTTATAACTGAGCATACGTATTCTATTCATTATTTGATTGTATTCACATAGCAAACAGAAAATTCTGACTTTAGTTCTTATAATCGATCGTAAAGAAATTAACATTCAACCAAACAGGAGAGCTTATATCATATTTTATACAAAACTTTTCGAATGATGATTATTTTATTGTCAAGTATAATTTAATCGAAAAATATTAATGGTTTAATGTTTATATGAAAGAGCTCATCATTAAATTATACACATGCTTAAATGATGGAGCATAATGTACTGTAAATCCTATGTTTGTTTTGTTTTAATAATGTATCTGATCCCAGTGAATGTAAACAACCGATCGGAATTCGACATCAAATGCAATAGAATTTCTCTACACAATGAACTTGACAACCATATGTTCAATTTAATTTGAAATGGGTCAGATTATTCCAGTATAGATTTTTTGACCGAAATTCGATCAGTCTTGATGGTTATGTGGAATCGGTGGCGAAGTGGATAACATGATGTCGTTTGGAGTGTACGGTACTGGGTTAGAATCCCGGAGTCAGCATCAACTCCGAGATGCAGGTGCATCCAGTTGTCAAGGCCCAAGAAATACGCGCCCTGAATTTAACTGCTAACCACATTTTGTCTATTCTAAGCCCCATATATTCACTTTGGTTAACGTTGAAAATATATATTTCAAAATTCTAACAAGAGTTTGTAGTTGATGAAAGTAAAAATGTAAGAAACCAAATAGTACTTTACCGATAGGATTAAACAAGAATCATAAACTGATAAAAAAATTGTAAAAGAATGAACTATTTTTATTATAGCTCGTTGGTCCGAGTATTTCATGATCATTATTTTAGATATGAACGTTCAAAGTTTGATACCACTTGCGATCGAAATGGCGCAAATCTCCAAAATGAAGTGTTATGATCGTTTAATGGCATATGATTCTCAAATGATTTTGAGTTGCGACAAATGCTGATTACAATTTTCAAAAACAATAATGTGTAACTTGAGCAACAGTAAAATCGTTCAATTATCGCCGTAAGTGATCAAAGAGTGAAATTTCAGTTTGGCATATCAGTCTACTATGTAAGAGAACAATTTAAAAAAATAGAACGCTTTATTTAACTAATTCATTTAGGCTGTAATGTATCATCCTGGTTGGACCGGTCGATTATGAAACTTTCTAGTGCTGTAGGACTTGGTGTTGTTGTTCAGAAGAGTAAAGAATACAACACATTCAAAAACTCCCATATTAGCTACAATTTTTTGTTCAATAATTTCAACAATTTCAACTTAGTTCGAAATTTCTCATGAATGTACATTTAATGAAGTTCAAGAGTTCCAGTTTTAAATGCTCAATCATTTCCAATTTTAAAGAACCCTTCGTATAATTTTAAATTGTAATTAAAAGATATTTTCAAAAATTGAGAAAAGTTCACTGGTTCATCAGTTTGAACATTTAACATCGTTTGATAAACATTAGACCAGACAACAATTTAATCTATTTAAAAATCTCCGCTTATTTCACCAATTGCATATCTGACATTTATAACCAGGACCAGTAATAGTAGTAGTGATGATAACAACAATTCAAAAACAACAACAAACTCTTTAATTCTCATTAAACTATTAAATATAATTCAAACTGACATTTGTTCACAATTCAATCATCGAAATCAAATAGCCTCTCAACAACAACGATTAAAACAAAACAGACCGCAAAATACATTTTTAAAAAATGAAAATGAACATATTCTGATTAAAGTAGTAAGAATAGTACAAAAAACACAGCAGGTGTAAAAATATTCTCATTTGAACAGAAAGTAAACAAGAAAAAAACAGTTAATAAAGTAACGGAAATGAATATTTTGAATTATTGTTGTTTCATTTTAAATGAATGAAATGGTAATTCTTCCTAAATATTTACAATTGTAGGCTAGTGTATGGAAAATTGTTTAAATTAGACAGAATTATATATATGTATGCGTATTCTTCAGGTAAGTTTTAATAAATGAATGTTTATGTTGTGAATGAATAATACATTTTCTATGTTATTTCATGGATTGACCTTATTTAGATAATTATAGAAGACAAGTAAACACTGAATAGTTGTCTCGTCCTTATATGGAAGTTTTCGAGAATGCCCATTCACAACCCTATGAGGATATCGCCTTATCACCTAATTTTTTTTAAATTTTTAATAAACATTACTTATTTTACTACTTACTCATGCTTGTTACCCCTTGTGGAGGACCATAGGCTATCCACCAGCATTCTCCATCGAACTCTGTATTAGCCAATCAGCATTACTTATGTGTTTTAAAATGGTTCATGGTATATGATATTCAAATTTTGCTAGTTTATTAAGAGTTTATGTTAACAAGAGTATTTTAGTAATAATGGAGTCATATTAATAAAGCTTCGTCTATTTTGCTTTTATTAATCAAGTGTAATATTATTAGTTGTATCTGTGAATTTTGATTTATTCCAAATAAATTCATGATAAATAAAATGGCGAGGACCAGTTTTCCTAACAGAACTTTTTTACATTTATTGATTGAATGATTTCTACCCACTGGTAGTCGTTTCAAAGTACTGAGAGTTAATAGTTCTAAAAATGTGTATCATAGTTATGCAATGATATATGACTTAACCATTCACTATTTGTTCTAATAAAAATTGGATAGAACTAGAAAGGAAGGCCCAGGATAGAGTTGGTTGGAGAATGCTGGTCGGCGGCCTATGCTCCATTGGGAGTAACAGGCGTAAGTAAGTAAGAATTTGTTGTGATGGGACTTTTTGGATAAAATTGTTAAAAAATTAAACTTACAGTTTATCTTTCAATGCTATAATTTGCTCATTGAATTATTTCGTTTCACAAAACATTGTAACCGAGTTTAACTTGCAAAGTTAGTATATAACTGAAAGTACACTCTTGAATGAAGTGACCGAAATCTTTTTTAAAAAAAGCTGACTATTTAAAATCTGAAATCATTTGAGATGTGACTAGGGAAGTTGTGGTTGTGTTTGGTGATGAATACAATATCTCTCAGTTAGTATTCATTGTGTTGAAACTATATCAGAAAGGGACTTTAGATTAAAAAGTTTTGCCACCGATATATTTCGAATTATTGAAGACCATAAATATATGGATAGTGTTTGTACTGCAAGAGGATACAGAAGACAGAAAATTTGCCTAGCTACTACCACCACTACTACTACTACCAATATGATAATAGTTACTATTATCACTATGAGTAAACTGAATTACAATAAATTTATAACTAATGGAGTTGTTGATTATATTTATATATTCTTACAAATAAAAAAACTTTATCCCCAAGTTTAATTTATTCTGACAGTAAATTCACTTGTACGTCTAGAAAATATGAAGTAAAATCCCCTCAAAAAAATATTGTAACAAGATAACCAACCTTTCCCAGTTGGAAAAAAAATACAACATGATTATTAATCTTTTTTCAAGATTTAAAAGTCTAGTGAATCATGAATATGTTCCATGTACGATTATTAATTATTGGTGCATTACTATTATTATTATTATTTAGATTTATGCATTTTGACATTCTAAATTTTCCTTTTTCCATAGATTTACAGTCTACTGTATGTTCTTGACTAGATTGCGTTATGTGTGTGTATATGTGTACATAAAATATTGTCTGCTACTTATTCGAATCATTCATTTAAGACAGTACCACCACCCCATCTTCAACTCACAAATATACATTTTAGTCTATCCCAACAGTAGGAAAGGTTGGATTATATATATATATGTGAAGTACAATAATGGGTTGTTTGTAACCCACCTAGGAATATTTATGAAATATATGAGGCACTTTGAAATTGTGCACTTATCTTGTTCATTTTTTTAGTAGACAAGTATAGTTGAATTTTTTTTTGAGGAAACATATAGTTATAAGCTTAAATCTATGTGTATCTATGATATATTTATCTATCTATATTTAAATATTCACCTAACTACACACAAAATATTATTAATAAAGATAGAATTTATAAAGTGCAAATATTTATGACAACAAATTTAACCACAGAAAGTTTTACTTCATTTTATATGTCTGTTTATATTTTTTTTACACACAAATTATTATAATTTAGTATATTGTTAGTGTGTGTTTAGATTTCGGATAAATTTCTATGTACTTTTGTGTGTGTCTAACTGTATGTATGTGTATAAATGGGAATATAGAAATGTGTGTTTGTGTAAAAATGCACACATGTTATTTTCAAAGTTTTATTATACTGATAATAATAATAATAATAGTAATAATAATAACCGATATCGTTAACGTTCATCTTAGTCTAGTTAACACGAGGACACACATTTTTTTAACACGGTTGGGAAGGCAACAATAATACTTTATAATATATATATATATAATGGAAAGTTTCAGCAGAAACTGAGAAAATAGCAAAATTCCCTTAAAACATTAGATGAAATGCAGGATGGGATGGATTGGAATGGAAACTGAAAGATTTCAGTCGCTTAATTTAACTATACCTAACATAATATTTATTCACAGTATTATTACTTTTAACAATATTGTTTATAAGCGTCATTGACACTTGTTCATTCGCATTCATGTCTCTTAATCTTTTTACTTTTTTATATTGTTGAGGTCATGAGTCAATTGAAGGTAGACCATCAGGGAAAACCTGGAAGCACTGGACGGCCGTTTCTCCCTATTCTGGGACTCCTCAGCAGTAAGCATCCACGATCCCGCCTAGCGAGATTCGAACCCAGGACCCATCAGTTTACTATAATATCTGGTTACACATTACATCACTACTATAGTTATATTTCAGTAGTATTAACATTGTAAATATTATCGGTTATGTTACATTAATATATTCGATATCTTTTTATTTCTCGTTATCAAATTGAATAAATTAAAATAAAAAACCTTGACATTTAGAAATCTGAATTTATTGACATTTAAAACTAATACAATCGTCATCAATATGAAATCCGACATGATTATGTCCATGTATTCAAGCATATTACTTGAAATAGATATGCGTAAACAAGTGAAAAGATAAATACTTTAATCCATAGTTAGCTAACTGGTTAGATAACCTAATCTAAGTAAACAAAAACAAGTAGAGAAAGAGAAAGTTAGTATGTGTCAGAGAGGAAATGGTTTTATGCAACTACATAAATCCAAATCATGTTAAGTTACTGTAAACATCTCTCCCTGTGCAGAAAGAGGGCATTGATTCATTATCCCGTTTACACTTTATATATTCGAGACTAATTAGGTACTATCATTGCTGCAGTAACTACTGTTATTAGTAGTATTGACAGTATAACATTGTTTATCCCTGAAATACATGTACTTCTAACAAATTAATTTTACAAAATTTAGACCTAATCAATTTTATCCATTTTGAAATATTCCGTAGTTATGGCATAATATGTGTATTGTCTCTCTCTCTCTCTCTAAACAATACTAGCAAATCTTTGAAATTAAAATAATTGATTAACTTTTATTTCAGTCGTTCTGTTCTGATTGTGTAGCCAATTTTTGCGAAAAATTAGTACCTTAGCTTATATATTGACCATGTATTTTTTTAACAATACTGATAGTTGGCAGATAATAATGGGTGAAGTAATCTGACTACTAAATGTAGATGCGATGGTAGTTATATTAAATTCAAACTTAGAATGTTACCCTGAATTCCAACATGTGACGACGATAGACTTTTTTAAGACATTCTAACCAATAGTCAATCATTCATCTATACTTTTTTTTATTTAACAACTAGTTTCAAACTAATTCCATTAACATTTTAATAATTTAACTAGCTTGTTGAAATACATAACAAGAATTTATGCAAGAATAATATATTTACTATGAAACTAATAAAAATGTCAACAGTTCGTTGAACAGTATATACTGGGAATTATTATGATCATTTACGGTAAAAGAACATGATTCAGTGACCAAATATACATCTATATGCTTGCCTTTGAATTATATTTGTTGTCTGGGTGCCGAAAATAGTATCCACCTGTCCAAACTAAAAGACATATAAGGTTTCCAAATTAGGATTTGGTGATTGAAAGTAGTAGGGGGTTTAATCCACCCAGTCACTGTTTCATATGATGAAATAGAGAGTTTCATATAAGTGATTAATCAGGGAGGTGTGATTAAAAGTATTTTTTAATGTAACATTATTTGCAGATTAGTATAATCCAAATGTAATTCAGGATTTTGCAAGAAAATTATCGTGTACATTTACTTACCCTTTGGTGTTTGTTGAAGAATACTAACTAAATACTGGATTTCTTGCATAAAAAAAGAAACTAATTAAAACTGAAAACTATGATATATTCTACATCTATAGCACCAGTTATCTGGTTTCAGATAATGAAAAAACAGTCAAAATAAATGTTCATGTCGATATAGGTATAATCTCTTGATCAGGTGTATCGTCCACAAAACTCATAGAGTAGAAATGATACATTTCATTTTAGTTCTTAAGGAAAATTATCTTCAAATAACACATATTTTTTTGCAAATGTTGACATAAAAATAGAAATTGGTTTTAGAAAAAACTTAGTTGTATATGTCAACATGGTAGAAGCGAAATATAGTGGTTTATAAAAACATATTTAATGCCTTATAGCTTGATAGACCCATAGTTGATACCTACAAAGTGAATCTTAGAAAGGATTTCCATCATAAGAACGTCATCAAATTATTTTTATGCTTGGTGATAAATGGAACCAGACATGTATAAAATGAAGTAATGTTGTATTTTTCATTACCCAGCGGTTATATATGGGAATCTTGTCAAAGTAATATAAATTACGGGAATAATAAATTGATTTCTATTCAATCCATAAAAAAAACACTGTAAGATGTTCACTTCAAAGAGATTACTTACAGTATTTTATTTTTCATGAACAATGATCTTATTGATTTATATATATACTACCCATATCCTTGTCAAGAGTAGTAAATATAAAAAGAGGTGTAGACAAATGTCAAAAAATATAACAATTATTTGATGTCTCAGTTAGTTGGACATATGTGATTGGGAAAAAAACCCAAAAGGAGAAAACGAGTTAGTTACTCAGTTCGGAATACACGTATACGTAGCATAAAAAACCCAGTAAATTGTCAGTAAGCATAGCAACATGATTTTACCATTCAGTGATGATAATCATGAATTCTAAAACACAGATAAAATAACCTGAAAAGAATGTTAACTGATAACCAAACAATTTCAAAAATCGATAATGGTGTGAAATAAGTGAGTGTTTCAGTGTCTCTCCGCATGATCTACGTCTTAATAACTAACGTTTTATCTTATAAGATATGATCAATTTAGTATTTGGAGTAAGAAAGATGATTTCACTGTGTTTATGTTTCAATTTCAAAGTATTAATAGTTTAAGTTGTTCATACATGTTAAAAGATTTGTGTATATTTTGATGACTACCTTTCTTATGGATCAACGAACTTCACTAAACTTGCTTTTTTTCAACTTTCCCTTCTATTCATACTAGTTTCATATTGTCTTAATAGTATAGATCACTAAGAATTGTACATACATCGTTTGTTTTATTCATGAATATGTTTTTGTTATTGATAATGGATAAATTTACGACATTTGTAGAAAATAATCACCGTCATTCTATTCATAAACACAAAGTCATTACCTTCATAATTCTCAGTTACTTGTAAAACGAAGTCATTTATGAAATGATATATTTATTACCTTCATTTATAAATAACGGATTTAAATTTCCGAAAAAAGAAATCGGTACCATATTATCACTGAATATGAGAAAGATAAAAGTAGAATTCACTTTTACTATATCTTCATTACGATTTAGTTTCATCGTTATATATTGAAGACGATGTTGTAATTTACACAGTGATGATTATTGTATATATTTTAATAGCTGAGACCATGAAGCAATTGAGGCTAGATCACTTGGAAGCACTGAACGGCCGTTTTGTCCTATTGTGGGTTCGAATCTCGCGAGTAGGAATCGTGGATGCGCACTAATGTGGAGTCCCACAATAGGACGAAATAGCCGTTCAGTGCTTCCAAGTGGTCTAGCTTCAATTGATTCATGAACTGAACTATTAAAATTACTATAATATCCACAAAACCCTTCTGATATTATTGTATATAATTATTAGATATAAACATAAATTTGATAAATAATTTGTTTTAATTCTAGAAATTTTGTAAGTAGTTTATTTTAAAATGTTTAATTTGATGTTAATGATATTTTTATATTTTTTCACATTTTGAATAAAAGTTTGAAAACAATGATTAATGTAGGTATAGAACCATTGAAAGCTATTTGAACACTAGATAATTGTTGATTCGTTCAAGTTTAGTACTGGTGTCAAGTAAGCGATTATGATTGATTGATTTCAATATGAAATTTATTTGATATTTTAATAGAAATCTATGACTGGTTCAGTAAATTCCAAATAACACTAAAGAAACTTTCCAGCGACGACAATAAGTAGTGTTAGCAATGTGAAATACAGAACTGACTTAGACTATCAATTATAGATTGGTACATTCTGATTTACAGGAATGAACTAGACGAAAAACCTTATAAAGTTAAGATGATGAACTCGTTGTCTATCAAGCTGATATGTTCACTTCTAAAATATTGGACTACCTTCATTCTCTCATTTTATACATGCAACAATATCAAAGCAGATAAAAAATTCCAATCATGGTCATTTGATAATAATTCTTATTGAAAAGAACTAGACTACCTCCATACTTATTACTGTTATAAAGAGACTCTACAAAATATTCTTAAATGTTATATATACACTTTGTATCACCTTGAAGTATCTTAACCAAAAATAAAATTGAATTGATCAATAATTATTATTCATTACATTCTCTATTAACTTATCAATGTTCAGTAATTCATAATTGTTTAAATAAAATCAATAAAATTATCATGATCAATTCAAAAGAGATTTTATTATCATTTGATATCAACTTTTTAAAAATTATTGAAAATCAAAAAAGTGTTAAATAAATATTTCGTCTACGTTTAAGACACTTCATCAGTATATATAAACATATATCCCTTCTCCCTATAGAAAACCTTATACAAGAGTAAATACAGAAATCTAATTTTCTAAATACAATTAAATTAGAATGAAAACAATTCCAAAAATTTTACGGTCATCACTTAAACTAAATTATTTCAAGTGGGTTGTTTGTGGAGATTTTTAGTAATTTATTATATGTAGTTGAAATCATGAGTCAATTGAAGCTAGACCACTATGGGAAACGTGGAAGCACTGGACTGCCAACTCGTCTTATTGTGGGACTCCTCAGCAGTGCGCATCCACGAGATTTGAGTCCAGGACCTACCAGTCTCACACGCGAGCACTTAATCGATTGACCACTGAGTCGGCATTTACTTTATTCAATCAAATTAAATTATTATTAAATTTTAAATATTAATTTATTAACTGGTTAAATTAACATTATTATAAACTAATCGATCTTAGCTGTGTATAAAATATTTTTTAATAATTTAATCTATCTAAACTTTATTTTATAGATTGTTACAATTTTTATTTTTCAAATTGAATACATTTTTTTAAACAAAAAAATGCGAAAATCTAATTTAAAATTAATTCAGATTCCATAACCTTTGTGAATTGATTAGATAGTAATCAGTAATAATATATATGAATATATATATCCTATTCATTAATCAATAAAATATAGATTTTCAGTGGTAATCGATACTCTACTAACATCGATCGACCGTTTATTGATTATCATTCATCATATTGACATGAATTTCAGTTTAACAATTATATATATATATATATATATATATATATGAACATCGGTTAGTTACGTTCAAAAATATGACAGTGATTCAATGAACGGTACAAATTTAATTTCAGTGATCAGTGAAAGCAAATAAAGAAAACAGAGATTTTTCGGGTAAATTTTTCTTTTTTGTTCTTTTCATCACATAGTCTTTGCTTGGATTATTTCAATTAAACTGAAGATAATTCTTGTCATTCTAAACAATTTCTAGCTTTGATTCTACCTTGATAATAGTTTGATATTGATTTACGACTCATTATTGATTAACACTACTTTAGGTTTTTAAAAAATGGAGCAGATACTTGTTTAATGATTAGTCAATCTGTGCATAAGGTATAGTTAAGCATGTAGTCATGATGAATCTTCGTATACTACTGTTAAAAAACCTATGAACTATAATTTTGGTCTAAATAGGGCAACACTTGAATTTCTCCTAACTGCTTTTTGCGAAATAAATATTGTATGAATGAAAAAATGGGTTGACAAAATGTTGGAATGATCGGATTGCCATAAATATAGTAGTATCCAGAAAACCAATTCTCCATATCTCAAACTGCCCAAGTATGTCAATAAATCATGGACATTACGGATACTATACATTCAGTTATACCAAAAGTTTTACGATCACAATTAGTTTATCAAGGTTGAAAAATGAAGGTCACAAGGTGGCCAATAATGTTTCACTTCTGCCCGTCATAAAATATATAAACTCCATGTTGAAAAACACAAGATCATCCACACTTAGAAAGTTTAAGATTAGTAGCATTAAATTATTATACTCTCTTATTAATCACTCTGGTATAATCAGCATCGTCATGATTACATTACCAATAAGTTGATAGGTCTTAAATTGAGTATAGTATCTTTATAGACAAAAAAATGTCTTCTATTAGCTTTGTTCGTTTTCGTAGTAACAAACCTTTCAAATATGGTCAGCAATATATTAAAATTTATTCAGAAATAAAAAATAAACTATTCTAAATCGTAATAGTTTTGAGAAATGTTCATAAATATTCATATTAATTTCAAGTTATTCAGAGTGGATGAAAAGCCTTGTTAGAATTTAAACAGTTAAACTTTTATTTATAAGGTGACATACATGGATAGACCTCTATCTAACGGGTAGCATTGTGAATCAATATAATAGATGTGACCTAAAACACTAACTTGCTCGAAGCATTGTGCAATACTCTGGAAATTTGTTACAGATTGTTGGAGTAATTATATGTGTAACATTATCGGGGTGAACCATGGAATATCCAGTGGTTAACAGAGGAACCTTATCCAATAATGACAAAAAGATTTTTCATCCTTAGCACCGGTTATTTGTATTCTACCAATGGAGTCTATCATATGAAGTATGTGTCTGTTCATTTATGACCTCTCCAAAAAGTATCCCATTCATCAAACACAGATTTATTCACTAAGTCTTTAAACAATACTTTGGGTGAGAGAACTGGTGATACTGCCCAGCAATCTGATTCAGAGTAGGAGCAGAGGGGCTTGAACATGTAACCTCTCGCTTGCAAGCCGAGAGCTAAACAACTAAGCTACTACTTCACATAAGTACAGTTAATTCAGTTACAAGTCTCACATTGTCATGAAATTATTCATCTTATCCAATGTTTCATCATGTGCTTATGGCCGCTAACGAAGAACTCTCACTTAGCATTTTATTGTTCGACTGCTTAGATAAAAATGAAATGACATCGTTATGTTTGTTGATACTCACCATCGATTATTATCAACAATTTTTTTAGTTTAATAAGGTTTTTTCCACTCACTTGAAATTGAATATTCTATTCGGTTCAAGCAATATCGCATGTGTAACAGAATAATTGACAGGCAGTTTTATACAAAGTCGCGAACAAGTTATGACTGTCAAGTCATTTAGATTCAGGATCACATTACAGTGTAATGGGTAAAATTTGATCAATTTCCTTTCACAAGAAAATCGATTACCTTACTAATGGAATAGTTAGCAAAAGACTTAATCAGTTATTCTTCCACAAAATTAAGTAGATGATTTTAAGCATAAAACATGGTAATCAAGAAACTACAGTTTATACCAATGAAAATTAGTGATTGCTTACACCAAATTCATGGAATTCAACTTATGCAGTGAAATATATTCAAAAATTCGGTATACACAAACATCCACATAATAATTGACCGCAACAAATATGTGATGCATTTTAATGGAAATATTGGTACTTGGTTTAATGAATTTGATTGTAACAACTAGACTAAGAATAATTACCAATAAATGATATTTTAGAGGACATTATTAAATAACTGACTGGAAATTTTTACATTGCAAAAAAAACTTTCATCACCAGGTAATGAGTAAGATTCACTGTTCTCGTTGCTTTTGTCCTCTTAATCGACAAGTATTTGGATTGATCTACTTTAAGTTTATGAGATATTTTGATGATTAAATGTGGTGAAAATACGACATACGTTAGATTTTCAAATATAAACTACATTTACATAGTTGAAAGCATGAGCCAGTTGAGGTTAGACCACCGTAGAAAACGTGGAAGCACTGGACGACCGCTTCGTCTTATTGTGGGACTCCTCATCATTGTGCATCCACGACCCTGCCTCGCGAGATTCGAACCCACAATAAGACGAAACAGTCGTTCAGTGCTTCCAGGTTTTCCATGGTGGTCTAGCTTCAATTGACTCATGCCTTCAACTATGCAAATACTAAATCTCCACAAAAACCCCTTCTGATCATAGACTACATTATTCAAAAAGAAAGTGTCAATGTAATAAAATAACAAGAAAAATATAATAGGATATTTGAAACGAAAAACTGATAATTGCAAAATGATTTATTATAGATTATCAAAATGATTATCTATATCACTTAATAATTTAAAATGTTTCACTGACAAATAATTTGAATAAAGTACAAAACTATAAAACTGAGGATCTATTCGATAGAACTATACATTTGACAAATTGACTTATAAAATCATATTGTTCAAGTGAACTTTGTGTAACTCAGAACTACGCAATCTAGGCATGGAATCTAGGGATTTTTCTGTATTTCTGGTAGATTCATTTTAATATTAACAAAGGATTATGGTAAGAAATATTTTCATAATCCATATATTAGATATTTTACATTAGAATTTATGAAAGCTTTGTTAAGAAATTTTCAAAATAAAGATTTCAGTGTACTGAAAGTATTATACAGACTGTTGAGGTTTAATACTGAACTTATTGAAGTACAAATTTTCATAGAACTTTTTTCAGTTTATACAAAACAATCATTTTTATATTCAAACTATCTGATAAGATAAAGATGTATCCTTATGATATGAGTGATCCTTATTAATTTCTAATTCTAGTTCAAATAATTGATGAGATGAAGATAAGACAATTATCAACCAACACCAAGATCAGAATTTTCAATACAAATGTCAACACAGTTCTACTGTATAGGGCAAAAACCTGGAGAGCTACGAAGGCCATCATCCAGAAGATACAGGTGTTTATCAACAGTTGTCTACGCAAGACACTTCGGATCCGTTGACCAGACACTATCAGCAACAACATACTGTGGGAGAGAACAAATCAGATTTCAATGGAGGAAGGAATCAGGAAGAAGTGCTGGAAGTGGATAGGATTCACATTAAGGAAATCACCCAACTGCGTTACAAGACAAGCCCTCACATGGAATCCTGAAGGCCAAATGAGAAGAGGAAGACCAAAGAACACATTACATTAAGAAATGGAGACAGATATGAGAAGAATGAACAAAAACAGGATAAAACTAGAAAGTAATTCCCAGGACAGAGTGTGTCGGAAAATGTTGGTCGGTGGCCTATGCTCTATTGGGAGTAACAGGCGTAGGTAAGTAAGTAAGTAAAAAGATAACCGTCAAACGTAGGTGAATAAATTGTTTTTAAGTATCATTAGGAAACTTTTCACATATAAGTATACATATATATTTCAATAAATAAAGATTAAATAAATGGAATCAATAAAAATTGATCAATATATAACTTACCTGGTGTGGCTTGTAAGGAATAATTTTAATGTTTGGATAAATAAATATTTAAAGCCCAAAATCATCATTATCAATTGCAGCCTTCAATAAGTAATATGTTATAATGAAGTGTATTATTATTATTAACTGTTATAGTATTGGAATTTAGCAACTATAGTCCACTATGTACTTTGTTTAATCATAACAATATAAATAATATATGTAATAATATTACAAAACTAAGTATCACAGAATTCAGAAGTTAAAATCACTCTCGCCAAGAACAATCAACGTTAATACAGGAATGAAATATAAAAATTAACCGTCAAATGAAGTGAAAAATGTTTGTTTTAAATTTAACGAAAAATTCAAACCTATGAAATTCTTCATTTACAGTTATCCTCCCCTGTCTCATATTCTCTCACATGCATTTGTATACATGACTGTTCATTCTAACCTTCACACTGTTTTTGTTCCTCAATCAATACACATATATGAACATACAGACAAAAATAGTTGAACACACTAAAATATTTTTGTTTTAATTTTGAAAATTGAAGGAAAGACATGAAATTGTAGAAGTTTTTGAGAATTGTTGAATAAACTTTTGTATGTATGTATCAATACAAATAATGTGGATAGGACAATGTTTCACTGTAAATATGTATCCAACTAGCCAACTAACTAACAAATATTTCATCTCAGCAAAATATTACAACACGGATTCGAGTTCACCACCCTGAAAAAAAATCTTAAATTCATATTTTAACTAGTTACAAAAAAACTAGTTACAAATATACACAGACGTACACACACAAATTGAAATATGTAAATATATGTGAAAAGAAAGACAATCTAACAGTTTATACGTATATCACACACCTACATTGTCATTGTAATGTAGCCACGAGAACCACAGTTCATTCTCTTACCCTCTTTTAAAGATCTTTAACTAAAATACGAACTTGAATGTATATGTGTATGAGTAAAAAAACAAACAGAAAAGGCAAAAAGTTGAAACTTTTGTGATAATTACAACTATTTTCCATTTGTATAAACTTCTCCCACCCTTTGCATACAAATTTCTCAACCTGTTTTGGAAAGAGTTTATATTGACGACTGACCTTTTATTCACTCATTCATTCATTCATTCAATTTAAATCTCTCTTTCTCTGTTACCCTATAAAATATGCATCATTTAGATTGGTTGTGAAAAACAACATGTGACCGCAAATTTTGAATAATGTATGATTGGTTTATTTAAATAGTGTTAGTGAATTAATGAACAAATATTAACTCATAACAATTATCTTTAAATTTTTCTCAATGTACACATTATACTTTAAAAAACTGATTTCTATCACGAAGGCGTTCATCGTTTATAATCCAATTGTTATAGTAAGAGAATGATTACTATTGTGCAGGATAATTGGATTCGATTTAGTTTCAGCGACAGATTATATTAATTATATTATTAGTAGTAATAATGATTATTATGAGTTGTTATCCGATTTTTTGTTCACCTGTTGATACCTGTTGAATAGAGTTATGCACAATAGAGTTGTATATCTGTATATCCTTCATTATTGGGGATATAATTTTATGACAGGTTAACTGAAAAATCTAAACTAAAAAACAAGAAGTTAATAATCAAATTAATTTATGATTTCAGTTTTTTTAAAAATTTTTAAGATTGAAAAAAACTCTTATTTTATTCGAATTGACATATTTCAGTTTATTTATGAGGAAAATTTATATTATGTTAGAGGTTAATTTCATTATCAGTTGTTATTTTCTTTCCAAAAAAAATTTACTATTATTATTTATAGATTACTCATTATTTTATTTAAGTAATTAACATGAGTTAGGGTTTATCCATCATTGATAATCAATATTATAATAATTAATATCATAATAACAAAAGTGATGTTATGAAATAATTCTGGGTTTCCGCTATGTTTTCTTTTATTGTGAATATATAGAATCAGAGAAACTGTTTATTGATTGAAAGTAGTTAATAAGGGATTTCGAACCTGAATTTTTGTTAGTTGGTATTAATTAGCAAAAAATATCGACAATATTGATGGAGCTGTTATTCCATGTGGAATTTTGAAATTGTATTATTCTGTATGACAAAGGCTTTATTATGTAACCATAATTCCCATGGCTGACCTACATGATTAAGAACTTGCCACTTAAGAGTTCGCAAATACCATACTAGTTATGGTAAGCCAGTATGGTTAACTATCTAGTTTAATATATTACTGTTGAGAATAAATAAGTTTACTCGAATATGATCCGAATATTAAATGGCCTATTTCCGATTATTCAATATTTTATGTAGTCACTTATCTTAGGGATCGTGATACTTTATCATATCAGCAAATTAACAGGAAGACCTGGTTCTGGGTTTTGTAAATATTGATTCTTATGAACTAGTTATGTTTGATGTTCTTGAAATTAACATTTTATTTGAGTCATCAACTCTGCTAGTCAATATTACAACTTAAATTTTGTAACCGATTTTTTTAATTCACACAAAATTGACTAATATGCAGTTTTTATCTATTGGAAAATCTCATTTAGTATTCACCCATGATTCCACGTGTATTTGAACCCAGAACCCATTGGTCTCTCAGAGAGCCCTATAAATTTGAACTATATTGGTTGACATTTAATAGTTATCTTTCATAAATTTAGTCAACTTCGTATATCCAAACATAAACTTAGGAAAGTATGAAGTACCATAGAAAACGGAAGATTTGCGTGCTGTGTCCTAGTTAGAAACTAGAAAATTTCAAGAAATCTATTTCAAAGTTAAGTAGCAGGACGCACAGGATTGTCATTTACTACTGTGGATAATGTGGCGATTTTCTGTAACTAGCTATCGACCAAATAATAACGGTTATGGAATCATAAATGTTATTAGTTCCAAACCAAACTAATTTTTATAATTAAAAGTTAAAAATAGTAAGTAGTTAATATCTTTGAAAAACTATTACCAACCTGAACCTATCTTTATCATGTGATCACGGAAAACCAGTAAACCATATATATATATATATATATATATATATATATAATTATTATCCTTGTCTACTCTTACCCCCCCATTTCCAGTCTAGTTGACCTTTTATTTTTATATATAAATGTTCTTAACAAGTATATGTGTGATCAGATTGTTCGAAATGTATTGCGTTAATATATAATCACATAGTTCTGATAATCTTCGTCTTCTTATTACATTATCAAAATTTATCAAAGGGACTAATTACTTTAAAGAACAAATTTTATCATCGTAATTTTTTGTCGTTGTTGAAATAAATTATGATTCAATCAATCAATAAATAATTCATCAATAAATTCTAATTTAACAATTTTGATGAACAAAAAATCAATATTCAATTTTATTAAATTTCATATTTTGTATGTTTTAGTATTATGGTTAAAGTTGGAAAATAATTTTCAAAAAGAACTAGACAAATTCCACAACTGTTTTTTTAAAAAAAAATAAATTTTTTTAATCCATAAAATTATGATTTTTCATAATATTTTCATTTTTCTTTTCTTTTTTTATCATTTAAAAAAAAATATCAAATTCTAAATTATTTTCCACTATTAAGAACTTCATACATTGATATTCACATTGATTTATGTGCTCAATTTTAAATTTAATTATCTTGTCAACAAGTTTTCAATTCCAAAAAATAATGAAAAAATAAAAAAAACGAACATGTTTAAACGTGCCTTATCTTAGTACACTTTTTATATACATATTCAACATATTCATATATTTGGTATACAATGAGAGATAAACAAAGATGAAAATATCACTTTTGAGTTTTATATGATACATTTGTGATAGTCATTGATATTAGTGTAATGGTTATAAACCCCAGTTAAAAAATTTCAACAACAACAACCGAAAAAAATTGTTATAAGGGTGGATGAATTCATGATTTTTAATTTTGATGGAGTTCATTTATTGATTATTAATTGACTAAATAAATAGAATAAGTAGAAATAATGTGAAACACCAAAAAAAAAATTAAAATAAAATTTCACAAAACAAAAAAAAAACACACTTGAAACTACTACTAACCGACTTTGAGTCTGTAAATGGTTTACATACATCATGTGTAAACAGTAAAAAAAAATAAATAACAGTAAACTTTATTGTTTATTCATTTATATATTTTGTATGTTGTACATAACTTAATTATGTCTGATATATATTTTGATAGTTGAATTTAAATGAGATGACAAAGATGAATGAATTTGCGGTAAATGTACGCTTTTTTGCTCACTCTTTCTCTCTCTGTGTCGAAAACTACCACATTTGTGTACAATAGTATTCATAAATAATATTATGTTCAATTATACGAGATATTAATTTGAACGAAAAGCGAACAGAAGGACTTTTTATAGTTTATATGATGAACAGATCTTGGTCATTTCGTTCTAACATGGGAATCATAAACAGTGAGGTCTACGATCCCGCTAGGTATTCAATCCAAGGTTCTCACGTCTCGTAACTCACACTTAGCCATTAGAATTACACTAGGACAAAACAACTACTCAGTGTTCTTTCATTTTCAATCGCACTTTAAAACAAACTAATTTTTAAAAAAAAAACAACCTACAAACAAAACGAATCATCATGATATTTCTTCACCTAACTTCATATTATGTAATAAATACATGATTTGAATGGTTTTCGGATGGGATGAAAAAGCAGTTGAAGTTTTTTGTATAAACTGTCTTCCATTTTATTAGTCCATAATTACAGTAAAACCTAATATATTTCGACAGTACAGATTAAATAATGAGTCTATTTCAGCTAGTTCTAGATGGATTACGATGATATTCTTTCATCATGGTATGTTATAGATCTCTCTAATTTAAGGAAGATGAGCTATACAGATGACATGGTTATTTAAATTAAAAAAAATAATGTTCATTTAAATCAAAGGATCATAGTCTGTTACATTTAAATGGCTATGCAACCTTGAATAAGTAAAGAAGTAACATTAACAATAGTCTACTATGATATTTTTAACTTTAATAACAAAAAATGAATGACGTAACACGAAAAACAAGTGAACATTATCCAGTTGTAAAACATTTTATTTTACAAAGGACAGTCAGTTGATTACAGTTAACGTAGGGCTTGGAAAAATGTGTATTGATACAGGTAGGTACATATGACATAGCCACAGACATAGAAGTAAGTAATAAGGTAAGAAGTATAGTATAAAAAGAGACTTGAGTTTCAATAAGAAGTTAAACATAAAAAATGTAGTTTAGGATGAATAAATGAAGTTGAAGAATAAAAAGTATAGAATGGCACCAGGTTGTAGTTTAAAAAATAAACTCTGCTTCATCCGATTTTGAATTATCACATCTAAGATCTCCTGTCAGTGATCTAGAACTTTACTCTGGTTCCAATCAGAAAGAGGCCATTTGCTAACCGGCTAATACCGATAGTTAATGACCCTACCAAGCGATGTGACATATTATTTGTCTGCCTCACCCATAATTCAGAATCGAACCATTTCCCAAACATGTCACAACTAACAAAGTGATTTCTTATCTATCCAGCTTTTGAGTTTCAACATGAAGTAAGGATAGACGTATGGGTGGTATAAAATGGAGTTAGTATCAAGCATAGGTATCATGTAATACAGAAGTCTACAGTCGCTAGCTAGAGAGATCATTATGCTAGAAATAATTCTTCCTCATTTTGCACAGTTAATGCATTACCCTCGTAGACAGAATTTGAGACAAAAGTTGGTGGAAATTTGTGTCCGGATGATTCTCACTGTCCCATTGCTACATGTTAAAATATTCTCTATAAACCGATCTTTGACGAATAATGACCAGAAATCTGTTTCCTAAAGTATCCATGGATAGTAACTCATTCCTAAATCCAACTTCATCTTCAATCGATTTAAGTAACAAAACTACTATTAATCGTGGTACAACGAGTGGAATACTTGATATGGGCGTGGTTATCGAATTATACCCAGTTTTTTAATGAATTACATAGATATTTATTCTAATTTTGTGTAAGTCACTTAATCTCTAATGAGGGGATTTCAACATCAGTTAATTTACACAACAAGCCTAATTACCAGGATAGACTTACAATAATAAATATTTAATTTTACTTAAGGTGAGTGACTGTCATGCTTTAGTTGACCAAGTATAAACAACATAAGTATTGCTAACTAATAAGTAGTAGATGACTTTTTTCTAATCGTTTAGTACTGATCGATTTCTATAGATGAAGCATTAGTCAAAGTTACTTGATATTCCATTCAGTACTCTCGGGAATTTAATGGATGTAGGCAGGCATCAGGGGATAGTGGACACGGGTATTTTTCTAGTTATCACTCGTCAGCACTAAGGACTATAAAAACACGATGTCCATTACTACTCAGTGACTGATTACCATAAATACCTCTGTCCAACAGGAAGTTTATCCAGTTCTGAATGGCCTAGTGGTAACTTCCCACACTGTGTATTTGGGTAATGAGAGTTTAAACCACTCAGTAGAAGAATCCCTCTCACGACTGTAGATAAGCCTTGGTAACAAGTGCTAGCTGATATGAAAACTAGGTTCATCATTTCTTCCCCACTACCTTAAACTGTCTAACATAAACAGCATAAACATTTTAAAGTCTGCGCATTGAATTTGATTATTATAAAGTAAAGGAAACAGATTCTTGATGAGCACTAGCACACAGAATAAAGCATATCATGGATGTAACCACTAGATACTTCCAAGAGATATTACTCCACAACATCTGTCTGACTCAGTTGGTTAATTTTATTCACTTAATGTTTCTGGTCATGAATATCTCTTTTGACAAAAATGTAATGAATTTATTTGAGGGCTTTACTAGATTTATAAAATGACTAAAATGAGAATAAAGGTTATTAGGTTTTGACTGATTAGCTTTGAGGTATCAATCATACTCTCCGTGATGTCTTAAGGTTAACAGTTCGATTCTACGTGCAGCTATAGGTTCATATTAGTTCAATAGCCTCGAACTAGAAACAAATTTCGAACCACTACTAATTGTTCTTCAATGATTCACTTATAACTAATAATATTTTGTGAAAATAACTATTTTCAAACTATAGAAATCATCCGTAAAACCCCTTCAAGTGAATGGTGACAACAGACGAATAATTTCTCGTTTTAAAAAAAATATATATCTCACCAAAAATTTGTCTAACCCTCATAATTCACATTAAAATTTTAACAAAAAAATTTTATTCGAAAATAAAATTTTAGCGTAAATTATTTTGATTCGTCTTTAGAAAAATAAAATAAAATTTAATTTAATTTAACTTGAAAATTCAACAAAATAACAGATAAAAATAGACCCCTTTCTATATAAACTAACCCTTATGTCTTTTCTATCCATCTACTTATCTTTCTACTTCTTTTGTCTCTCTCTCTATTAATGAGACTATGAAGATAACTAGTGTAGAAGAATGAAATATTCTAATACTTTTGGTAAGCTAGACAGATATGTGATAAGAAGAAAATTTTTTAATGCTTTTTAAATGATTAAAAATAATTAGGCAAAAATTCTGTTTTTTTTAAGTCTTTAACGTGTTTGTATGTGCAAGTTTATGTACCTATGTATGCATTCAATGTATATTTTCAAAGCTCCATGATGTACAAGGAAAAGAATGTCAGAAACTAGTCTTTGTTTCTACTAAATTAACTAGAACATAGATAATCACACCGTGGCGAGATGATTTTAAATGTTACATCTTTATTCGTTTGAACACGACACTCTTTTTCCGTTATGTGTGATTCGTCTTCTTAGGTATATAACAGCTTTTCATATGTAAATGATACATATCCGATCAACTGTGCGATGAGCACATCTACTATGTCAGAGCACACAAATAAATCTACTATCTTCATCTATAGCTGAAATCATTAGCTCACTGAAGCTACATCAGCATGGAAAATCTGGAAGCAGTGTACGACCGTTCAGTCAATTGTGGGACTCCTCAGTAGTGCCCTTTCACGATTCCACCTCGTGAGATTCGAACCCAGAACCTAGCAGTCTCGCGCACGAGCGCCTAACCACTAGACGACTGAGCCGGTATCCAACGGTGTTAATCTCTAACTTCAACCAATCCACGAAATTGAGCAACCACTTCACCGATGTCTTCAGTGAGTTAATATTTCCCAACCTACCTGGATAAACTCTACTGGATACTGCTTCTCACTAGAACTCCAGGAAACACCTCATGGAGCCAATCTATCATTTGTTTATGTTTGTTTTAGAAACCTTACTAATTTTCTTAGATATGATTATCTTTAAATTTTAAATTAAGTAATATGTTGAGAATATTTACAGAGGTTATTAGGAAAACATTAGTTCTGTTGACATTAATTAAGCTTAGTTGTTAATCAAACGAACCTCTAATTTCATTAAAGGATAAATTATGAAGTACATACGTAGGATAGTTTACATGTACGTGTAAAATTGTTAAACATTTTTGTTTTGTGTAACAGTAATCACATTCGAAAATATAAAATTTTGTTGATATGATAAACGAAAAGTTAAAAGTCTACTTATAAATACTTTAAAGTAGTTGTTAAGTTATGGAAATTAATAAGCATAATCATACTATTTCTTAAAAATATTTATTCTGACCACAAATCTTCACTTCACATATATACAGATTCAAGTGTTAACATTCTATATGAATCATATCATTATTAACAATTTTATTCTATTTGGTTTTTGACAATCCTAAATTTACATGCTTTAAACGATGTACTTTGCCTTTAATCTGACCTTTTTTTTCGGATTATTAATTTGGATATATAATAGTAGAACCTGAAAAGAGTTTATCGAAAAGAATATTCTTCGTTTAAATATTAGTCTTTTAATATGATGGGGATCTTTAAATGAAAATAATAATAATTGTAACCGTAGTAGTAATACAGCTACGAATAATAATGATAGTAATATGATGATTTGTGTTTGTTATTTAAAAATAACTTAATCTTTTCCTAGTTATTCTATTCATATTTCTCATCTCATTTACTTACCTACTCACATTTCTATTTTAAAAATTTCTTTTACTTTACTTAATCTTCATTCATTATCTAACTCCTAATTTTGTTTAAATCGAAAATAAAATAATCTAATTAATGAATTTATCTCTTTTCTTTTATGGTTTTTTATATATATCTTATATATTTCCTATATTTATCAATGATGATGATGATGAGGTGAATTGAGTGAGTCTTTGAATTTTTTTTCTTTCTTTCATTCTTTCCTTACTCTTTACTAATTGTATTATTAAGCTTTTATGCTATTAGTATGAGTATCTTTCTTATAGATAAATTAATAATAATAATAGTAATAATGATAAAAATTATGATAATAATAATAAATATGCATTTAGTTTTCTTTCATCCTATAGGTGAATATTTTGTTTGTTTGTTTTGTTTTACTATTCTTTATTTCAGATTTCACCCTTTAGTTTTCACCCTTTATTTATATATATATCTATATATTCAACAGTTGTAATGATTGTTCACCTTCTTTATATATTTACCCATTTCAGTTTGTTCATTCAAGAATGAATCAATTTTTTTTAATAATGGTAAAATAAAAAGTCACTATAGATACATATATACATAATTATATATAAATACACATACATAATATCAATCTTCAATGACAATAATGGGAAAGAACCGCACTCGGATAACTTTAACTAGGCATTATATATATATATATATATATATATGTATCTGACCACTTTAATATAAATGAATACAAGTATATTTTAGTAGGATAATTAGTAAGGAAAATTGATTTATGAATAGATGAAAAAAAAGAAGTACAAAAATCAATCGAATATAAATTTATGTAGAACAAGTAAACGAATGATTTACATCTTCATTTTGATTGGTTACAAAATTTCAATGGTTGTTCTTCTTCGTGTTGTTACTGAAATTTGAAATAAATAAGAAAAAGGAAAAGGACAGATAAATATTCCATGAAAAAAATTAACTTTAAGGGAAAAAAAAAGGAAATTTATTATTTCAGTAGAAGGATACAAACAAAAGGAGAATAGGAAAGTGATTACTGAAAAGAAAATGTAAGATTTAAGTAGTTTGCTTAGGAAGGGACATAGATATGTAATGTAAGTTCATAGAAAAAAATTGACTATATTTTCATAACTCACCCACTTACTAACTTACGCCTGTTACCCCCAATGGAGCATAGTCCGCCGACCAGCATTCTTCAACCCATTCTGTTCTGGGAATTCCTTTCTAGTTTTATCCTGTTTTTGTTTATTCTTCTGATGTCTGTCTCCATTTTTCGGCGTAATATGTTCTTTGGTCTTCCTCTTCTCATTTGGCCTTCAGGACTCCATGTGAGGGCTTTTCTTGTAACGCAGTTAGGTGATTTTTTCAATGTGTTTCCTATCCACTTCCAGTGCTTCTTCCTGATTTCTTCCTCCATCGGATGGAATCTGGTTTGACCTCTCCCACAGTAGATTGTTTCTGATAGTGTTTAGCCAACGGATCCGATGTATCTTGCGTAGACAACTGTTAATAAACACCTGTATCTTCTGGATGATGGCTTTCGTAGTTCTCCACGTCTCTGCCCCATACACTAAAACTGTCTTGAAATTCTTATCGAAAATTCTGATCTTGGTGTTGGTTGACAATTGTTTTGAGTTCCAGATGTTCTCTAGTTGTAAATATGCCTCTCTTGCTTTGCCGATCCTTGCCCTCATTAAGATCCACTGTGTTCATCAATGATGCCGCCCAGATATGTAAAGGTTTTCACATCCTCAAAAGTTTCTCCATCAAGTGTAATTCGATTGGTGCATATTGTATTGTATCGGAGAGCCTTGCTTTTCCCTTTGTTTATATTGAGACCTACTGCTGCTGAGGCTACTACTACACTGGTCGTCTTCTCCTGCATTTGTTATTGCGTGTGTGATAAAAGAGCCAGATCATCTACGAAGTCTAAATCGTCCAGCTGCGTTCTAGCTGTTCACTGTATTCCGTGCTTCCCTCCAGATGTTGACGTTTTCATGACCCAGTCGATCACCAGGAGAAAGAGAAAGGGTGAGAGTAAGCAGCCATAACTCACCCAAAGAGGATAAAATTTAATTCCGTTCACTTAAATTTGTATACAAAAACTGCTACGATTTTTAAATGTAATCTTTAAGAAAAAACAGATTTATCCTTTCTTTAATACTAGTCTCTAGAATGTTCAGTTATCGTGGCACTTTTGAATTTTGATTCATCTAATACTGTAGTAACAGTAAACATTGCAAGAGAAAATGTACTTAAAAGTTAATTACAAGAATCTGTATGGAATTGGTTATTAAATTATATTCCTTTTTTACGAATATTATTACCATCATCATTAATCCTCTCTATTCCACTAGATTGCCAACGGTTAAGTTGGAAAACGTAGCTAGATAATGCTAAAATAAGGTCTTATTGAGATGATTATGATCTTGTATTTAATTCACATCTTTAGTTACCACATATCACTGAGTCTTAAAGGGTTAGAAATTGATATATATTGTTAGACCAATTCCTTTTTAGCATACAGTGGTTTATGGATAGTGTTAAATGTAAATCAAAACGAATCATAGCAATTCTTGTTTCAATATGCTACAACCTACTTAATAATGTAATAAAATTACAGCTTGATTATCATATATCAGAGTGATAATTACTGCATATTTAAATTTAGAGTGAGGAATAAATATGTTTGTAAGGTTATCTCTCGGAAATTACTGCTAATGCAAAGGCATTTAGTATATCGTCACATTTGAGGGACATCAGTTTCGAAATGTAATTATCTTATGCAATTTGCTTACCAGGTGATAGTAGATGCAATTACTTACTTATTTAGGTCTGTTTCCCCTATTAAGGCTTAGCTCGCTCACCAGGTGTTATCAGTCAACGGTGTCATCAGTATTCTTCTCTATTTGTTGCCAAGTGCTATTTATGCTCTTGATTTCTGCCCCCGATTCTCGGCTCCATATATTCTTTGGTTTGCACTTTCTCCTTTTGCTTTGAGGTATCTAAGTTAGGGCTTAGCTCAAAATGCAATTCAAAAGATTCCACAAACTATGTCCTATCAACTTAAAGAATCTCTTCCTAATCTCATCCTCAACTGACGACTGTCTTGTTCCTTGCCATAGTACTTTATTGAGATGGTGAAGATTTCAGCTCACGTAGATTATCTTGTTGATGTTTTGTTTTCTGAGCTCAGAAAAATCCACCAAAATAGTTAGTTATTACTGACGGTCTCTGGCTTCGAAGTTTAGCGGAATCAGTGGCGTTAACTCATTTAAGAGCCCTTCAAATTGCTCTATCTACCTTTTCCGTTGCTCTTGAACCTCGGTGATTAATTTTTCCTTTTAGCTTCTGGCTTGTCGCTCCAGTCTTCTATACTTTCTTTCTAGCATATTTATTTTATCATACAATCCTCTGGAATTTCTTTCTGTTGCCGTCTGTTCTGTCACAGTCGCAAGATCTACGTATTTCCTCTTTCAGGTCCAATCCCTTTCATTTCTCGTTTGTTTGTTTCTGCACATTTGCCCTGTGCCTAGGCTTCCTCTGCTCTAGTCCATCTATTGTTTGGTAGTCAATATGACAATGAAGATAAATAATTCGAATTAGTTTCTTTATACAAGTAAAATTTTGATAGTTTAGATATACAAAAATATTTAATGGTAAAAATATTTCAAACCCATTGCCTATGTACTCGGAATTTAAACTAGCGAAATAATAATCTCACTTTTAATCATCATATTTATCCTTAATAGAACAGTAAAAATACGAAGATATATTCATTTACAAATATATTTCTTACTTCCAAATAAACAGTTAAAGTTAGAAGGGGGTTTTGTGAAGATTTTAGTGATTTTATATAGTTAAAATCATGAGTCAATTGAAGCTACACCACCATGAAAAACCTGGAAGCACTGGACGACCGTTTCGTCCTATTGTGGGACTCCTCAGAAGTAAGCATCCACGATCCCGCCATGGCCGTCCAGTGCTTCCAGGTTTTCCATGGTGGTCTAGCTTCATGATTTCAACTATGCAAAACATTTGAAAATCGAACTAAATATGAATGAATACACGGTTTCTTTTTACATTTTTAATTAAAATTACACAACTTACAATTACATATAATGTATGTATTAATGTATTCATATAAATGATCCATTTCTAACATTAAATTCATTGGCATAATTATTGAATAATATTGAACTAAATGACTTTAGCAATGCTTTTTTATAAGATGTTATTGTAATTGTGAATCAACGTGCATATGTGTACACATATTTGTGTAATACTTAAATAGTTGTATTAAGCACAAATATTTTTGGGTGCCTAAATAATTTCAAAATTACCACACACACATACATACATAAAAAGAATTTACTACTTATTTATCTATATAATTATAAGGAAATTTCTTTTATAAATGATGATTAACATTTAAAAAAAAGAAACCCAAGAAAATAAGAAAAGAAAATATAACATGTTCAATTTTCTTAACTAGTATCCATATCATACTAATTATATACATAAATGTATGTAGAAGATATTCACAAGTAGATTACATTGACTAATAATTTTGGGTAATGTTAAGTAGTAGTAGTAGTAGTAGTAATAGTATTAGTAGTAGTAATGTAAAACGAAAGGGAAAAAAATGCATTTTATCATAAATAATCATGTTGCCTATTTTTATCTACATATACATTTACTATAAGCATAAATGAATAAACAAATTTCCATAAAAAAAGTTTGTAAATTAAGATAAAATTAATTTTGGCGCCAGTAAGAATTTTTTTATATATTTTGTTTAAATAAATCGTCATATGTGTAATAAACCATGTTGTATGTTGTATCATTTAGTTTGTTACTTCTCCTTTTTTTTACGTATTTCATTTTTCTCATTTTCTTATTACCATAATTTTTTTCTTAGATTCTATAAGTTTCTTACAAAAACTTGCTTTCATTTACTCGCATATACACAAACACAACAACAAAATAACCTAAACGAATATTGGGAGGTAATGTTCATTAACCAGTATTCTATTACTTAAAAGTTATTTTGTTAATGTTCGGACAGTTCAAAGGATATACATTTATAGTATGTAACAGTAGTAACAGTTTTAATAGAAGCACCAGAAGCAGGAGTACTGATATTAATATTAATAGTATGTAAAGATTCTCAATAAATAAACATTTTTTTCATATGTATTTTACTACTAAAATTAATTCTTTTTTAAAGACAGTGATTATTACACCAACATCAATTGGCACAAGAAGTATCTAAGACAAAAAAAGAAACCAGAAGGAGAATAATTCATTTTGATGTGTTTTATTTGTTTGTTTATTTACTTATCTGGCCTTCTTGGAATATTTCTGTTTTCTTGCTTTCATTTCTCTTCGCTTTTGTTGTCTTAGCTTTTTTCTTGAAACATTACTGGCAAAAATGATGAATAAATTAGGTGAGATGAAAAGAGGGAAAATAAGTGACAACTGGTAAACAGGTAAAACTTTTACACACACACGCAGAGATACACACGATGTTAATTATTCGAGTTCTTCATTTTAATTTCGTTTCTTCATCTAGTTCGTTTTTATTTATGTAACTGTTTTGGTGGGGTTTATTTCTTGGCGCTTATTCTCTTCTCCATAATTCTTAATGCTAACTCGATTGTTTTTCATTGTCATTATGGTTGTTATTATTTTCAATAATGTCATGAATTTGTGGAGATGTGTCGTTTATTTCTCAAAATCTGTAGTTGTGTTTGTCAGTATTTAATTGAACTGGATTTGTTCATGCTAAATTGGATGTAAGTACTCTCTTTTAATTTGAATAATTCTACTCAGAAGGAACGATAGAAAGATACTGGTTAGAGAATATATGGTGAATTTTATGAAAGACGTTGATTTTCTTTTTTGAAGGTTTATCTTCTATTTGCTTACTTAAAAATAATTTATTTGCCTTGATGAATCCATTAAGATGAATTTATAAATCATTTTCTTTAAAAAATGACACTATTTTTAAGTATATTTTACCTAACAATCCAGATTTACTATTGAATAGAGTTGTTGACGATTTATTCTGAATGCTTTATGTGGAAAGTGAAATATGTTGGTCATCCTCAGTTTTATTTAGACTTAAGCATACCCTGATAAAGATAGGTCGTTATATTTAATACTGGATTTCTCATTAATACGATATTTACAATAACATGAATTATTACTGGTTGGTAACACCCTCTGTTCTATGAGAAATAATTCCATAGAAAAGGGAAATTGACTTCAAAAACTTGTATGAATCTTGTAAAGAATTACTACTAATCTTATCGATCAATATAATTTTATAAAAATACATCACACTCACTGAATCAAATTGCTTAAGTCACAAGAAAATCCAATGATAAGGTATCTGTCAAATTATCTAAAGTAATAGATAATAACCGATCTTCAAATAAGATGAGTTTACTGAAAATACACCATTAATAAAAGATTGTTTTTAGGAGTATGTTACATTGATATATCTCTCATTTATCTCCTTCACTTCCCGGAATTCAAGTTGTATTAACACTACATTGTGCAATAATAGTATATCTATTTACACATAACAACTCAAGTCATAACAAAAGATTGTGGATGCATCAAGTATTCCTATTCAAGTTTCCAGCTATAACATATGGAAGTGACAGAAATCCTTAAGTTGCCAAAGTTGTAAGTATCTCAATCCTACATGCGGTTAGTCGTGGTCATTGGTGATGTCTAAGGTTGTGGGGCTACGTGACGCAGGTTTGATTATCTCAGGAACCATCCGTTATGTAAAGATTACGGTACATTTTTTCGACGAGTATTAACTAGCTCTAAACCCAGGTCTAAGATGTCGTGTCGATTACTTCCAATCATCTGATACTTTTAATTACAGAGAAGTGTACAAATACTCTAATAATTTTTTTCAATACACTGATACCCAATTATGATGATATTTGTATTGAAAAAATCTGGTGAAACTGTACCTATCTGAACTTTAAAAAACGATTTTTTGAAATCAGAATTTGAAAATTTGATAATACATGATCTGTTTAGTAAATATACTAACTGGATGATTTGGGTTGTTAGTGAAGTTTAAAAATAACTCTCAGGAATCTAATAAGGGTTGACCAAGAAAATAACATATGAAACGAAATGTTTTTTATATCACTTGAACTAGCCTTTCAATCAAGACCATAAAGAGTTCAAAGTACAATTGAAGTCTCAGAAAACCGTTGATCTCCTATGTTGATAAAAACGCAGAAAGTAAGAAGTCTCCAGGACTCACCTGTCACTGATTTATTATCTGCATTGTTATTGATGAGCTGGGTTTGAGAAAGGTGTTTGTGCGCCTAATTCTGTTAAAATATGAAATGACGAAATAGCTGAAAAGTCTAACTTACGTGAACTGAGAAAGGGTGTTTTGACCAATGTAAATAAAGATGAGACAAGTGTAATATCATAAATAAGAAGTATTTCGAAGGGGATATGGTTGATTTGCTGTGAAATAAATTTTTTATGAGATAAGTTTATACATTTGTTGAACATACTACATACATTATCTTGGTATGTTTGATAAATACCACCAAAAGTTGTAGAAAGATCCAAAGGCCATTCCTTTGCATATAATTGTTGATAAGCTCAGAATGTTCCCAGATGAACTTTTGTAATGAACGAGAACACATGCAGGGATAACCAAATGTATTTCAATACAACGTTACAGAATGTCTTGGTAAAATCTAAGAACCATATAGTAATACTTCACCTGCAAAATATCTATCAACTGTCTCAGACTTTGTTATTACTTCGTTTCCATACTAATCACTCTCGTTCTCTTCTCTTCGATTTTCCCAACATTCTGACGCCAGGCATTCCACTTTCAATTGGCTATACATACTACTTATGTCCGTCAACATCAGTAGCACACACCACACTTAAGAATTAAAGGAAACTTACATTCATTTATGTACCTTTAGATACATAATCTATTAAATTGTAGAGGTGAATAGTCCTAGTATGAATCTCTGAGTAAACATCACAAATATTATTGTTGTAAGTATATATTTTTCTACTGGGGAGAGCTAACAGATTTACAATATATCGCGGGGGCTTTTTGATAATTTTATCTGATCAACTAATATCAAACAGGTTACATAATGTAACTTTGGTTAGTTATAACTCATGAAAGGTGTTTGGATAAAGTAGCACACTTTTGGTTTCTAAACAATCAATCCTACGACTTTCAGAGAGTTTAAATCCCTTTTACCTACCCATTCGAAAATGTAAATTAACTAGTAAATAACCTAAAATATTATTACTTATATTGATAAATGTTGGCAACTTTGAGTTCCTAGGTCTTATGGTATAATGCTAAAATTTGAAACAGCAAAAACTGTCTGAGTGCTAGGGAATTTTTAAAATTCTAGAACTCAAAACAATATATGATAAATGGATTTGTTGATACCAATCCACCCGATTAATCGATGTAGATCAGGTTGATCAGTTATGTTGACTGAAAAATTGTGAACAATGGGAATACAAATACTAAAAAATATAACAAAGCCTTCCAGGTTTGGCAATAAGTAACCATGTCATCAGCATAAACTGATTTAGAAATTTTACGGTAATTTTAAAATGCTTGCTCCTATTTAATGTAGGTCCTGGTAATGGGATCCAGAATGATAAACAAAGTTTCATAACCAAAATACCTAGCTCAGAGGATATATCTTTAATATTTGATCATCTCTTAAGCTTCAACATAGTTGATTGTCACTAATAACTTCCTGTTTAATGAACATTACGGATCGATATGTTTTGTCTTGGGATATCCTGCATTTATATATACGTGCACTCTTAGAAATATAATTCATATCACAACATATAAATATATCACTGAACACTTCATTGAATAATAACTGTTTACTATAAAAATAATTTCGTTTTACGGTTGGGCCCATATACCCGACAACTTTGGTAGATAAAATAAAAGTCATCTTAGTATCACTAATGTATATATATTTAGACTAACAGTCAGGACTACCCATCCACAACCGAATTATTAACAATGTATTGTTTTATTCAATAATTCCACAATTCATAACTTCCATTCATAAATAATAAAAATATTTCCTAGTTTACACCACAGGCTAAACTGTGATTAGGCAATAATCGGAAACTAGAAAGCATTGGACGGACTCTTCGGAAGTATATATACTCAACTTTACCGGGGAACGAACTCGATATACCAAATTTTTCAACATGTGGAAAAAAACATGATAGTTGAAGGAAATAATCTAATTGGAAAGAATGTAATTCGACGTGTATGCCTTAAACACATCAGTACACACGCACAGAAATGGTCTAAAGAAAACAATCACTTAATTCTTACCGGAACAATACAAAACCCTTGAGAATCATGCGCTTTTATGCTGTTCACCTTTTTTATTAAATGAGAAATAATATCTGAAAAAAAATCAGGAGAAAACAATGGATAAAGCAAGATAGAAGGGGGGGTGAGATAGGTTGGCAAAGATTCAGTTGAGCAACAGGCAATCAAATAATAACTACTAAGAATAATAGTAATAATTGTAACCTAAAATACTAAATTGATGTATAAAAAATAATATTGATAAATTAATTAAATATTCTCTTTATTAACTAAATATTATTTTCTACAATAGATGAATGAATTAAAGTTTTTTTTTAATAAGACTATACTCAATTAAACAGATGAAGAATAGGGAGAAGGAAATGAAGGGAGTGAATTTCGAATTAGGACGGTTAGTAATGTGCTTCAGGCTATTGATGCTATTAAATAGAAGCAACAAAAAAAGGAGCTGTTCTTCTCTTGATCGACCAAATTTTTCTCTTTCTCCCTCTGTGAAATCGATCAATAAGCTAGTAAATAAACTCTTTTTATAATGAAGTAATTTCAAAGGAATATGTTCCCTTGTATAGTTAGTTAGCGTTTGTCAGGTGAACTCCAGTCTACTGTTGAATGAGTAACAACGAAATAAGGAAAACAATATAATTAGTAGTTAGTTTCAAGACATATCCATGTGTATGCTACATAAGTTATAAAAATCAAGCAGTGACGAATAGGCTTTTAGACTACACACAAAAAACTCTATAAGAATGTAATTCCTGTCTTTCCAGGGGTTTCAGATTCTATAGAGCTTATCTTGAATCATTGAGCTTAATTTTAACAACATTCTCATTTTTTAAATTTATAAGCCACAACAGTTCACTGAAACTAGGACTTAGTTTATGAATTCAACAACCACTTCACTTATCTTGGGAGCCTCATCAGCCATGATGGGTGAGTATCTGATGAAATGTCAACACAAAATCAGAAAGTTTGATGACCTTTTATTCAATCTGAATCACTTGTGACGTAGGCGATATATCCGTCTTGAAAATAAAAGACGAGTTTACTGTTCAACCCCCGACCGCTGCTGCTAACTTGACGTGGTGGTCGGGCTTGCCTATCGTGATGAACCGATAGAGCTATACTGGCTGGAACAATCGTTCCTCAAGGTCCTACTGTAGTATGGGTTACTTATATCGACATAAGTAGTATATATCGTGAGTCGGGAATAGAATATCTGGCAACAGAAGATTGAGAAGAGAAGAACAGAAACAGAAAGCAATTGGTGTGGAAATCCAGGAACAATGCAGCCTGAGACAATTAATGAACATTTTGCAAATGAAGTATCAGAGTATGTTTTTTTTATTTTATCAAGCAACTCTGTAATTTGTGCTAAATACGTAATCGGTTGTCCTCACTACACTACCATGCCAGACTGGTCGGTTGAAGAACGGTAAGACTAAAAGCAGCAAACCTAAGGTCCGAGGGCGAAGTCTTACTGCTGACTGTACAGAGGTGTGACGGCAGTAAGGTGTTTCCTTCAGACGACAAGCATGACAGCGATGCTGCCTTCCCACAAAGAGGGGTGTGGTTAGAAAAGGTCGACCCTAAAAATGCACACTTTTCCTTATCCCATGGATATCCATCTCTCAGAGGTAAGGTATAAACAAGTACGGAGCTAACACAAAAACTATGTCACAAAAAGGTCGTGTGTGACCGACCTCAAGCAGTTGCCCCTTGGGCACTGCGGTCAAGCTCTCACGTCACTAAGACCACTTCTAATCCAATTTCCTTTTCAGGTATCTCCAGAAGAACCCTTCCACGGTGTGGGCAACCGGGAAGTGATAATCACCCTCATACCTCTAACAGATCATTGTATTGATAGTCAATCTCTTCAATTCCTATTATCCCTCCCACCTCGACTTTCAACTCTAAACTTCCTCTCACGGCTTCCTCCTCAAGTGTCACCATAGCCAACTACCCTAGTGCGCAAAACATTGTCCCAGGTCTACTGAAATCTCTATCCAAACTACACATTGGAGCCTTCAACATACACACCCTATGTCAAATGGACCAGTAGACCTTAACTAAAACCCTATAATCTCGTACCATCGATGTATGCTGTGTCTCCGAAACACGCATACAGGATCCCAGTGTGGTCATTCACTTGACCTCACCTTGCCAAAGCGGAGAGCCAACGAGATACACCCTACGGGTATCTGACAACCCGGTGGCTAGTTCTCGTGAAATTGCAGGTGTAGGCATAGCACTTGGTAAGAGAGTAGAACAAGCACTATTAGAGTGGGTCCCTGTTAACAGTCGCCTATGTGCTGTTCGGTTGAACGGCTCCGTAAGAACTCGGAAGGATAGGGACACACGTCGTTTCTGTCTACCCTCCCACTGACTACAACCCTGATGAAGTGAAAGATGACTTTTACAGAAAGCTTTCTGAACTTCTTCAAAAAGCTAAACACTCAGACATGCTATTCGTAGCGAGTGACTTTAATGCCCAAGTAGGTAGCTTAGACCAAACAGAAAGACGTTTGGGTGAGTATTTCAGTATGTCAACTCAGCGAACAGATAATGGTGGTCGTCTGTTGCAACTATGCTCGGACAATCGTTTATTTTTAGCAAACACTAATTTTAAGCATAAAGGGGAAATCGTCTAACATGACGACCACCTGCACCAAACCAACGGTGAACTCAAATAGACCATATTGCCATCAGGCATCTTTGGAGAGGCTCGATAGAAGATTGTCTCTCGTTCTGGAATACATGTTTAGAATCTGATTATGCTCTAATACGAGCACGCATTTGCTGGACGCAGAAAAACTACACTGGGAAGACCCATTAGAATTGAACTGGGGGACGAGAAAGACAAAAGTAAGCTCCAGGAACAACTGAGTTCACATCTAAGCAGTTCTGTAGACGAGACTGACCCAGATGTTGCTTGGAAAGATATACGAACAGCTGTGGAAACAGCAGCGACATCTATTACTAATTTAAACCAAAAGGTTACAAAAAACCAATGGATTTCTTCCACGTCTATTGCACTGATGAATTCTCGTAAACTCATCCCGTCAGGCTCTGAACACTATGAAGAGCGAAAGCAAATCAGATATAGGCTAATCAAAAGTCTACGGAACAATAGTGAGCAGTGGTGGGCAACGAAAGCAAAGGAAATTGAAAAGACAGCATCTGTAGGCAACACCAGACAACTCTTCAAACTAATAAAATAAACCGGAATTAAGAAGTTGATTTTAAGCGAGACAATCTCGGAAAACGACGTGACTCTTATCTGCTCTCAGCGAAACACTTTAAAGAACAGTTTAGCTGGAATTCAGCTACTCTACAGTTACCCACCATTCCCAAACAGTCTGTATAGAGGTAGGTCCCCAGACTCTGATTGGAGTTCAAAAGGCTGTAGCTAATCTGAAATAAGGAAGAGCAGCTGGTCCAGATAGATTGGCTCCAGAGGTCTTTAGATATGATGGTCCAATTTTAGCGATTAGGGTTGACTAATATTTTAGCTAAAATCTGGGAGTTGGACGTTATCACATCTGACTGGTCACAATCTCTGATTGTCCCAATATATAAGAAGGGGTCAAAATCATCCTGTGATAACCATAGAGGGATCAGTTTCACTAATATAGCATCTGAAACACTGGCATCAATAATTATCGGGCGCCTAACTCGTGAACTGCAAACACGAGAAAGTCAGACTGGCTTCAAACCTTGTTGTGACTGCATCGACCACATATTCACCATTCACCGGATTTTAGAACACAGGCATACTTATCGGCGTCAGACAATGATAGTTTTTCTTCACTCAAAAGCAGCATCTGTCTCTGTAGATTTAGAGGTTCTGTGGAAGTGCCTGTCATTGAAAGGTGTACCTCAGAAGTGCGTAGAAATTGTGAAGGCTCTTTACTCCAATACTACCAGTCGAGTGAGAGCTTACAGCGAACTGTCATATGATTTTGCAACCTCAAGTGGTGTCCGACAGGGATGTTCACTATCTCTGTTTTTGTTTAACTTCATTATAGACCTACTACTGTAAATAACGTTCTCGTCAACTTAATTTTCAGGAACTGATTTCTTACCAGGAGGTCCACTTATTGACTTAGAATACACAGATGATATAGTCCTGTTTGGTGAAGACGATGATAAAATGCAGAGTCTTCTGTCAGAACTGAGTAATAATGCCAGGATGTTTGGGATGCGTTTCTCCCCTCTAAATGTAAATTATTACTACAGGACTGGCCTGCGTCAACACCTGAACTAAGGATAGGGAGTGAAGTAGTCGAACGCGTCGACAACTTCACTTATCTTGGAAGTCTGATCAGTCCTAATGGGTTGGTGTCTGACGAAATCTCAGCACGGATTCAAAAAGCTCGTTTGGCTTTCGCCAACTTACGTCACCTATGGCGAAGGCGAGATATCCGTCTATCAATTAAGGGACGAGTATACTGTGCAGCAGTTCGTTCTGTTCTACTTTACGGCTGTGAAACATGGCCATTAAGAGTAGAAGATACTCGAAAGTTACTAGTATTTGACCACAGATGTCTTAGAAATATTGCTCACATCTGCTGGGATCACCGGGTAAGTAATAGTGAGGTTAGACACAGGGTATTAGGAAATGATGGTAAATCAGTTGGTGAGGTCATGAATCTTCATCGACTGAGATGGTTGGGCCACGTGTTACGTATGCCTGAACACCGATTACCACAACGCGCTATGCTGACTAGTGTAGGGTATGGTTGAAAGAGAGTTAGAGGCGGCCAAACCAAAACATGGCATCAGAGCTTGAAGTCATTAACCTCTAGTCTGAGCCATGTTGGTAGATGCAGACTACTTGGTTGTGGTCCGCGTGACTATCGTAACCAATGGTTGGGGACTCTGTGTGACATGGCTCAGAATCGATCATAATGGCGTAGGTGTATACACTGTTTATCTTCCCTTAAACTATAAGATAAAAATTCTTTCGTATCTGTCTTTCTTCCTGTATCTTATCCTTATATACAATCCTTTTATTGTATATAATACTACCATTGAAGTAACTACTTCTATGAATTCGGTGTTCATCTTGTTGTGCTAATAAGGTGTGGCAACTTGGACCGATGCATGTATGTGCCTGGTCCTACGTTGTAGTTGACTGACTGACTGTCCAACAAATTGCTCTGTCCTAATTTATGGTTGTGAAAAATGGTTGTTAAGAATATATGATATTCGTCGTCTACTGAAGTTCGATCGCGGGTGTCTTCGAAGCATTGCTTCTATGTGTTAAGATCACCGTATGAGCAATGCTAAGGTTAGACACGGGGTACTAAGTAAAGATAGAAAAGAGGTTTTTGAGGTAGTAAATTATCATCAGTTGAGATGGTTGGGACATGTATTATGTATCCCTAACCGTCGACTGTCTCGACAAGCAATGTTGTCTAGTGTACGAGTAGGTTGAACGAATGCCAGGGATGGCCAGAGCAAAATTTGGTGTTAGTTCATAAAACTACTGAATTTTGGGCCGAGATATATAACTAGGTGTAAACACCTGATTGAAGTCCCCATGTAAACAAGTGGTTAGAGACTTTGAATGGGTCGTTTGCAATGATCTATGTCCATTTACTCTTTTTCTTCCATAAGATCCCAAATTTCTAAATTACCTTATATATTTGTTTGTAACCTTTATTCCATTAACCCGTGCTTGTATTACAAATAGTACTTTCTGTCTAATATTTTTTGTTACAACTAATGCCAGTACTACTTATACTACTCCTAAATTTGGCTTGGTTATTGCATCAAACTGTGCTAATGGGTTGTGGTATCTTGAACTGTACACGTATGTGCCAGGTTCTACATTGTGTATGACTGACTTTCTGCTTAGTCCATTAACTACTGAACCTAGAACCATGGCATTTCAGGTTTGAACGTTACCGGACCAACTTCAAATTGAACAGTCGGATAACATCAGTATTTGTCATACAAAAATGTGACTCAAAACCGAGTGTATGAATATGTGGTAAATTAAGTCGATAATGAGAATTCTATATCGCACTAAACATATTATACTGAATGAAGTTATTATTTATTATTAACTGTGTTTGTTCCTATTCTATTAGTGATTAATAATACATACTTAAACACTTAAAATACTTCAGTCAACTGATGACGTATCATAGTATCACATAAATGAGTTACACAACTGATTACACATATTTACACTAGCTGCTTAACCACGTTTTGCACATTGATTTCAAATGAATGGAGATGGATAGAATAACTAATGGTTTTTCCTTTATATTCATTTATAAATTCGATATTGTGATTGACATTACTACATGCTTGGAGTAAATTATCTATCCAATAAAAACTATTGGATGTAAGTGTTGCTAATAACACCGGAAAATCGTGATTATGTTAATGGAGAATGTGAAAGTATTTTCTAGATTTAAAGGGAATATATTATCCAGTAATGAGTTTAGTGAGCCATTCATAGTTGTTCCAGCCTTATATCGATTTAAAATACTTGCAGTGTAAGATCATTTTCGACTTTTGTTAATGACTTTTAATAAATATATAACTCTACAATCCTATTCAACGTCGTTATCAGAGTTATTCATGGATTTATCGTTTTCAACCCCTTGTATAAGTTGGAAATTAAGTACTACTTATCAATAGTATATTTAAATATGATTATTCTAATTACTTGAAAAATTATAATTTTTGGTTGACATGACTTATTGACAAAGTACACACTAAACAATGATTTGCACTTCTAAACAAGCAGTATTTTAGTAAACGAGAACTGAGGTAGGGAAAATCGATTAGACGTTCAATGCAAAATACACAGTGATTTAGTAAAATGTCAAAATCATACATTAAATATATCATTTACATATCTTCCATCAGTTGTCTTTTACCTACTCTATTATCCCTATAATTCTGTTGTTATCTTGATTGCTCTCTGTTTCTCTTCCTGTTCTCTTCAATTCAATATTCTTCTGGTAGGCGTTCCACTTCCTATTGGTGCTACATACTATTTATATCTGTCAGTATAAGTAGCATACATCACTGTAGAACTGGACATAAAGTAGATCTTCTTAAAAACCGAGAAACAATGAGGGGTATTTCACGAATCAGATATTTAATAAGAATCACCGAAGTTGACTCAAAGTGACTAGAAGTATATCATTAGTTCTTTACTAAAAATTGTGGAATTTTTTTCACTACAAAATACACATCGTGCCTTTCTAACGTATACTATCTTAAAATTATTATTGTGTAGGTGAATGGTGAGAGACGGGTTTACTTTAGCGGTTACATGTTAAATCATCAGAATAATGGCATTTTCGTACAAGGATGATGTTTTGTTATAAAAAGAAACAGGTCGAATTCGACTGGTTACAGGTTTACTGCAAAGAGTATTAATTTAGTTGGGAACAAAATATAATTTTATATAAAATTAAACTTAACTGATTTTCAGTGAGCGTAAACTATGGATTTTTCAACACAAATACTGAACGGGGAAACTGTGGTGTGTTAGTCCTCATCTCCGATTTTATTATACTGATAAAAATCTCAATTTTGTTAACTTTCAAATTATGTGACTCAGTTTACTAATTTTATTATTTACATTTTTGTAGTTAGGGTTTAACTTAGGGCATCAAAATAAATTTTTAGATTGATTCAATGCAGATCAATAAAGTTCGAAGTTGGGACAGATAAGAAACTAGCAAAAGTGAGTTATCTTGTCAACAACAATTAGTGTCAATACGACACCCCCCGTCAATGTTCATTCTTTCGGGATATCTTGATATACCAATATAGTCTATTGATGTATAGATTAAACTTTTATACTTGTTATCTCTCATGGTCTCATATTCCCTTTAGCTTCTTAATTAACCTGCTTTTTATTTACAAAAACTTCAATTCACTCAATCTAGTTAGAACTGTGTTATAAAAAATAAATGACTTCACCCAGTAAATCTTCATCATAGTTTCTTGTGTTATTTAAAATGACCTTTAGTTTAATATGACGACGTAAACAGTTTGATTTGTGAAAGTTTGCAGTATACTGTAGGATAACTTATGGAGAGCTGGTTTCGATTTATATAAATGAAAATGATACCAAGGTATGGATAGTTGTACTTCGATATGTTATACACACCTAACTGGTCGAAAATACAGAAAGTGATGCTGGTTTGGAGAGAACAGAATATCTTTTACTGAAAAAAAGATATTTCGGAGGAAAATGTTAGTTGAAGGCAATGGATAAACAGTGAATGTGAACAGAGGATATTAAAATATCACCTTTAATCGATAACGTGTCGACTGATATTAAGTTTATAGCCTACAATTATCAGCTTGGTACTTCTTGTATAAGATTCATTATTTCAATGAAATTTTTCTTCATACAGTAGTGTTAAATTTTTTTATTTTAAAAAATTGCTTTTTCGGACACTATCGTATTCCATTCTATACCCATTACGATGACAGTGTTTCGTTGAAAGTGGTTGTACACTATAGATAATCATTTAAGTTTTATTCAAAACACATTATTTGAGAATTAGTTAGATCCTAGTTTAGTTTCAGACGTCCAAAGCTGTTGAATTACAACGGCCATCAAGATATTTTTGTAGTCGATAGCGGCTGATCATTTCTATCGCATAATTCATTGACGACATTAATTATATACAGATATATGTGATTAGTTACTGAGGCAAACGAACATTAGGTTAAGTTTTTTTCCAATAATTATTTCTCTTTCACTAACCGAAAATTTCGAAAAACAATAATAATATTAGTTGTCATGGCTTTTCTTTTCCTTTTTTTGATTTGTATCAATATTGTAAAAACAAACAAGAAAAAAACTGTTTTTTTGTATAATAATCATTAGCATCGTGTAACGAACACTCCAGCTAAATTCTATGTTTCGTTGTAATTATTTGACTTAATTGTTATTCGTTATTACATCATAACTAATGAAAAGCGATTGTAGGTCTTTGGTGAAACTGAGCAGATGTGGAGCACTATATTTACAAATGTACACATAAATACATTTACACAAACAGACAGAGAGACATTTATAGTTGATTTCTTCTTTGGTAACCTTTAATTCATCACAGTAACAAAACTTTCGTTTCTTTTTTTACACATCATACAATAGCATAATTGTCATTTAAAAACGGCATAAAGCAGCACGCGATAAGAATATTTATTAGGAGAAGACAAAGAAAAAAGTTCTTTTCATTATCTTAGGTCAGATTTGTTTGTTTGTTTTCATTCAGCTGTTTTTTCTGGTTCACCGATTACGCTTATGATTATTATGGTTATTACTACTAGGATTGTTATTTCACTACCATAGTTGACTTTTATTTACTCACATTTATATGGTAATTGTTAAAGTTAAAGGAAACTATGAAGAATGCATCTATGAAATATTCTTCACATGCACAAAACACAAATAGCTTTGAAGATATATATATATATATATATATCTGCTATTCAGCTTTAATAATCCTCTTCAACTGCTTGATTGCTTCTATGTATTTAACTTGTGCCTTGATTTTCTCTGCTATTGTCCCACTGTTGTCAACTGCCATCTACTTCTTCCTTTCATGAATCTTGTACAGAGTTTCGATAGAGATCTATTCCTTATGATGATTCTTGTTGCGGCCCAGAACCTCCTGACATGTGGAATTTAGTGCTCCTTTACATCCTTTCCAGTTGTCCTCTATAGTAGTTTATTCTTCTTTCAGTAGATCCTGTAGAGCTTGGAATCTGTTGTTGAGAGTTATCTTGAATTTGTTGAGCTTGTCAGTATGTCGAAGGTAGTCTATACTGGACCTTTGTAATGCTGTTTCTCCAGGTATCCAATGCTTTTTTAGCCTAGGTTTCACTCTGGCAACTACCAGCCAGTGGTGCTCTGGAGCTATTTCAGCTCCTCTCCTGGTTTTCACGTCTTCCATTGACCTTCTGAATTGTTTGGTGATACGAATATGCTCGATTTGGTTCTTTGTATCGTGGTCCAGTTAGACCCATGTAGCTTTGTGTATGTGTTTGTGTGGGAATATTATGCCACCTATAACCATTTTGTTGAATGCCCATAAGTTTGCAAATGTGTCACTATTCCCATCCCCTTCTCCTAGTCAGCACATGTAATCTTATGATACCTTCATACCAGGATTTGTCCGTTTCTACTTTGGTGTTCAGGTCTCCCATCAGAATGATCAGGTAGTTTCCTGGGCACTTAGCTATGACTGACTGCAGACTCTCGTAAAACTGATCCTTATCGCTGTCGTTACTGCCATTGGTGAGTGCATAACATTGGATAACATTCGTTGTGATTCCCTCCATTTTGTTTTGAAAAATGCTTTGATGATCCTAGATTCATGAGGTTTCCAACCAATAACTGCATTTCATGCATCTTTGGTCAGCCTCAGAGCCACTCCCTGAGTGTGCGGTGCATTTTCCTGGTCCTTCCAGTCTGTAACATTGTTCGGACATTCGGACATAATGGTTGCTCTTGTTGTTAGAAGGGACATCAACCTCGTGACCCCTGAAGAATCTCGGCTTTCATCATAAGGTGTCATAATTCTTCTTTGAACTCGGAGGACAGAGTTTGATTAGTTTAATTTGTTTAATCTAGGTAGCGTTTCTCTAGCAAGTTTTTTCTACAGGATGGGGTTGCCGACCCGATGCCCAACCCTCCTTCTTTACCAGGGCCTGGGACCGGCAATAACTCTAGAAGAGCTACAGACGGAGTTAGATGATGTATACTGATTGTATAACTCGAAAAAGAGTAACTTAGTGAATCATATATTCGGAGTTGAGGTTTATTAATATTTAGCTTTAAACTCAATACAACTCAACTAGAAAAAGCATACACATTGTGTGATTGTAAAGTTGTGAACAATGACAATTAAACGCATGAACATCGTAAACCGGGGATGAAATCAAATTTTATGGATCTAAATAAGTAATGAATGATGGATCAACAAATATATAACTCAACTGATCATAGGTCGACTTTTCATGGGAGCAGACATCTGTACGGTTAATTATTGCTAAAAATGACTTAAATATATATTTATGAGTGGCTAATTTTTAATTTAATTTCATTCAATATTGATTAGTTCATAATAGGAACTTTTTTGCAACTATTCACTTCTATTTATGTAAACTACTTAAATGAATATAAGCAAAATACTGAACTCCTCTCAAAAACTCATCCATGACCTCATCACAGATCGAAATCAAAACATTCAGGCCTTGTGAATGACACTTACTCTTCAGACTGGTGAGTTAGTATCCAGCGGCGTGTGTGTTCGGATTTTATCGACTCACTATGCTCACTCGTGGAAGGTCCTATACCAAGACTAAATAGCTTTCTAGTGCTTCTTAGTTTTCAATACTTGTCTTATTAAAGTCAGTCTGTGATATAAAACTTAATAATTCAAAAACCACCACTATTTACAATTACCTGTACTGTAAGATATTGTTAACTGGTGTTTTTTGTTACTTACTTGCTTATGTTACCGCTTGTATAGCATAGACCGCTGAGCAGGAATCTTCAACCTACTCTATCTTGAGATCTCCTTTCCAGCTGTAGCCAAGACTTGTTCATTCTTTTAATGTTTGTCTCTAAGTCTAGACGAAATGAGTTCTTCGGCCTTCTTCTTTTACCTTTCCCTTCAGGATTCCAGGTAAGCGCTTGCCTCGTGATGCAGTTTGGGGCTTTCCGTAATGTATGTCCTATCCACTCTCAACGTCATTTCTTAATTTCCTCTTCAGCTGGAATTCGGTTTGTTTTCTGCTTTAGTAGGTTGTTGCTGATAGTGTCTGATAAATGGACCTCTAGGATTTTGCATAGACAGCTGCTTATAAATACCTGCACTTTTTTGATGACAATTCTAGTAGTTTTCCAAGTTTCAGCTTCCTACAATAGAACCGTCTTAAATTTTGTACTGAAAATTCCGAATTTTATGCTTGTTGATAGTTATTTTTAGCTCCAGGTGTTCTGAAACCCTGTCTAGAGTCCTTCTAGGGTTGTCACCGGTTTCTAGTTCAAATAAAGAAGGAAGATGGGGGGAAGTGAGATTATCAACCTCATCCCGTAGAAAAGAACCTTACCAAAACAACCTTACCAGGAAAAATCATTACAATCATTAATTAACGATCAATAAAAAGAATCACTCAACAATACCAACCACAGACAAAAACTAATTCATAAAATTAATCATACAAGGCCATGTTCGTCGGTAATCAATTTTCTTTGATTTATGTGTATATATTTGTGAAGCAATGTAATTAATCATGACCTCTTGATCCTAAATTTATTATACCCCCCTTTTTCTCGCTTGAGATAACTCATTTCTTTTATTACCAACGCGTATTACAGGTGCACATCCTCCCAATGTCTATTAAAATGAAATAAAATTAATTGCTGAACAAATGAGTTTTATGCGGAGATTATTACTATTATTATTATTATCTCTTTGCTAGCCACGTATAAGTTGTGTGATAACTATAAATCACGATTAATACTTTCACATACATATGGAGGCATTTATACTGACTAAAGCTCATTTTATCGAGACAATGCACAAAATATTTTCAAGAACAGAAGTGACTACTCAACTCATTGTTTTAAGTAGCTTGGATTATATAAAACACAAGCGACAGCGATTAAACTCAAAACAAGAACAAAATAGGAAAGACAAAAGTAGACAAGGTTAATTAGTTCACACAATTAGATATTTTAAAAATGGTTTCTATTAAGAGACAAAATCCATAAGAAAATTAGAGAACATTGAACATCTGTTTCTTCATAGTTCGAGACTCTTTAGCTCTGAGTAGTTAGTCAGGTAACGTGGCTGACAAGATACAACTCAGAATAAATTAATCTACATTTTGTAATCAAAACCAAGTGACAAAACTATGCAAACATCATTCAGTATTAATAAAATATTTTGCTAATATTTGTAAAATTTTCCGATAACTTTCATCACCAAATAACGTCACTAGGCAATGGCTGCCAACAAGGAACCACCAGACAGTTTTTTTCAGCTTACCTTGATATCCCTAAGTAAACATCATTCAAAGTAATCGAGTCATTAGATTCGAGAATATGACGTCGACTACCGAAGTATGTAAAAGACAACTGATGCAAGGTGTGAAAATGATGTATTTAATGTATGATTTTCATATTTTACGAAATAACTGTGTAATTTAGCATTAAAAGATAAATTGGTTTTTCCATCTAATTTCTTGTTCACTACATTTGATGTTGCTGCCAAAGGAGAGGCGGAGAGGATGAAGTTCTACGGACGTCGTTGCAGGGTTGGAAGAGAAACCGATAGTCGGTGCGATCTTGTGCAAAAGGGAGACGTCGAATGGAGTGTTCTGGAGAGGCAGTGTCGGATTTAGCAATCTCTGTCGATGGGGAAAAGGCGTGGGATAACCCGGATGCTCGGCGGACATCGGATATGGATGGCTTGGCAGGTTGACATTGTTACGGAAGTCGATGCGCTGGTGGACTCAACATCTTGACGGTAAATGTAGCGTGGACCGCTACGAAGAAGAAAGCGACACGGAGAGCGAGACGACCTCAAGAGTGACCAATCTTTAAAGGGGGCACGTGTACGATGTATGTTATTTATACTGACAGATATAAATAGTATGTAGCACCAATAGGAAGTGGAATGCCTACCAGAAGAATATTGAATTGAAGAGAACAGGAAGAGAAACAGAGAGCAATCAAGATAACAACAGAATTATAGGGATAATAGAGTAGGTAAAAGACAACTGATGGAAGATATGTAAATGATATATTTAATGTATGATTTTGACATTTTACTAAGTCACTGTGTAATTTTGCAATTAACGATTAGTCGATTTTCCTCATCTGAGTTCTCATACTACTATTCAATGATCAACTATTATAAAATAATTCATTTCTTCTGAAGATCATAGTTCAAATAGCTTAGTAATTACACCATTGACTATGACACGGGATAATGCATCTTCGAATCGCACATTAAACATCTATCCCATCAGATACAAGGTTTTCTATCTTAACCAAAACTCACCAGAATCGTAGTTTATTAAAATCACTCAGAATCTCTGAACAATATACTCTAGAATAAAAATAATTACAAAATTAATTCTCACATTTATTAATATTCTCAATTGTCAGTAGTAACACAGGCAATTTATTTTAGAGTGAATAAAATGAAAGGCATACAAAAAATGTGTGTAACTAGCTAAAGATTAAAGCGTTGTAAGATTTATTCTTTTTTAATCTTAGAATTATACTTCTTTAGTTTCATTTAAATAAAAATAAAAATCAGAAGGGAGGGGTTTTGTGGAGATTTTAGTAATTTTCTATATAGTGGAGTTCAACTAGGTCTGTTGGGAGATATCAACTCACTGAAGACAATTGATGAATGGTTGCTCAATTTCGTAGATCGGTTGAATTTAGACATTAACACCGTTGCATGCCGGCTGGCTCAGTCATCTATCGGTTAAGTGCTTGCGCGCGAGACTGATAGGTCCTAGGTTCGAATCTCGGGAGGCGAGATCGTAAATGCGCACTGCTGAGGAGTCCCACAATGGGACGAAACGGCCTCCCAGTGCTTCCAGATTTTCCATGGTGATCTATTTTCAATTGACTCATTATCTCAACTATATAAAAATAATAATCTAAAATTTACTGTATCATTTATTTTTATCGATAACTTCAATCCATTTATAAACATAAATAAATATGAATATAAATGGAAATTAGAATTGATAAACACTCGGATGACCTTAACTTTTCTCAAAATCTTATGATTATGAAGAAGAAGAAGAAGAAAGGATAAGTAGAGAGCTTTAATTTGTAGAACTATTCTATGAAACTAAATAAATCTACAAAGGAGAGATAGAAGACTTAAAACAGAAGAAGGGAAAAGTTGACTAAATTATTACAAAAAAATAAGTGATGAACTATTTTAAATGGACTGTAGATATGTATAGGAGGAAAAAACAAAAAACTCTAATCACTTTTATTTAAATCTACCTATATATTTAAGTATTTCTATTTATTACGACTTATCAGTCAGATCAGATTACATTAACAAATATGAAATTTTAGACAGAATTAGATGTGAATCTCTGATTCCATTATTTGCATACATATACATCTACTTACATGAATATATATATAATATTCTATTTGATGAGATGAGGTAAATTTGATTATCGACTATTCAGTCAGCATATCAACAATATAATAATAATGATAATTATTAATATCACTATTTAATCTTTCTACCTAAACTTGTCTTGAAATGAACTATTTTTAATTTCACCCTTACTATTATTATTATTATGATTAGTTTCACTAAGATTTAGACGTATGTATGTGCATACATACACACACACACACTCAAACGCATATCACCTTATTTCGCCTTCATTTTTGTTCCTTAAATTCTATTTACTTTTCTTTTCAGAGAGATTGTCTTCACTCCTTACTTATTCTCTATTTGTCTTCTTTCACTCTCTTCCTTTCTTTCTTGACATTAAAAAAAAATATTTGTTTCAAAAGGAGAATAAAATTAAACTTTCAGTTCAAGAGATGAAAATAGAACTTTTGTAGTCTATACTTTATCTTATATATATGTGCATATATTCTTTTTAATGATATCAATTACCATTGGTAGAAAGATGATTATTACTAGTGATACTACTATTACTACCATAGCAAATAACTTGACTACAACAAGAGATAGCAACAATTGCATTTGTAATCCTTTTTCTTTAGAAAAAAATACTTTCTTTTTTAAAAATGATTCAGTGAATGAAAAGGATAATGTAATGCGTAATATCTTCTGGAGAGTTAAAATGTTACTAACTGTTCTACTTTTCTTATGTAATCAGTCTTATTTATATTGATTTGATCTAAGTTGAAGATAAATGATACACATACATATCTAAGAAGAATTTTAATAAATAAAATGAAGTTTACTTGAATATTTTGACAATATATAAACTTATTCATGCACAGTTACATACACACGAGTGTGAGCGTATGAACTTCAGAGGGAAAATTAAATCATCATTAAAATGAATTTATCATTATTCATCCAATCATATATATATGTTTGTGCATTCACAATCGTCAGAATATATAAACTTTTCTCTGAATCACTTGTGAATTGAATTTATTCGACAAATGAAGTAATAAACTAATCCTATTATAATGCATATAATTAAGCTATTATTGTTATTAGTATTATTATTATTATTATAGCCTTAAGGAATGAATATACTTGTGAATAGAACGAATAATCCTTCCTTTTATTTACAAAATAAAAAAGGAATTTCCATTATTCTTTATTCTCATTCCTCTGCTTTTATGCTTCATCCGACTGATTTATAAAATATGACAGATTAAAAGAGAAATCTAAAATAAAGGATATTGTCAAAAACTTTTTTTTCAAAAATGTACAATGATAAGCTAAATCTCTTGTTCATATGAGTAAATTACATTGAATACATCTGTTGGTCACTCTGAAAGAAATAACACTGCCTGGTGATTAATATAAATGGTTAAAAGTAATTGATAGAGAGCATTTTTAGTTACGATTTTTAGACAAAGGTCATTGTTTAAAAATTTCCTATTCCATTTTGACAGTCGGTTAGTATTACTGTAGTGAACAAGAACACGAGTGGGGACAGTTGAATGTAGTTGAGCACAAATTACAAACTATCTTACTATAATCTGATAACCATACAGTAAACAGTTAATTTACAAAATAACAAACAGTTGTCTCACTCTTGACTGTTCCTTCTGGAAATATCAGTTCATCTTCTCTGAGTTCATTGTTCATGCATTTTCATACGGATTGCTCTTCGTTCCTATTCTTTCCTTTTCGATCTTATTCCAAAATACATTCTATGTCTGACCATCACCTTATACTACTTATGTGGACATAAGTAGCTCACACCACATTACTAGTCCCCATACAAAATTTTTTTGGTACAATCGGGTATATAAAGACCTTATCATTCATCTAATTGATATTATGAATCCGAACATTTAAGAAAGACTAATAGATTGAGCGATAATTTGAATTTTTCGAAAACGTAATTTTTTTGATTAATCGGATAAATGTTTGGGTAGTTACGTGACCGGGATTTTAAAATTTAAGTTTCAGGTTCCATCCGCCTAGAATTGAAAAGCCTAGTTTTCTCATTAGCTCTCACACAAAATATGTGCCCGAAGACTGAGCAAATAAGACCGTGCTTAATCACTCAAATACATTGCTTAAATTCTTGAAGGGATTCATATTAGATTCAATCATTTATTGTTAATTTATTAACCACAAAACGAATATATACGTAGTTCCACGGAGTATGGCATTTAGTGTTTGTTGATCAAAGGCAATCCAGCCACTTTGATGTTTCTGTTTTCTGATATTAATTTTTTTAGAATAGCATAAAAATCACAGGACATTACTTCCTATGCGATAAAATGTTTCTAGTTATATATATTTTTTCATCTAGTTGGTTGATTTTAGTTTAGTTGATTACGACAAAGTAAAATTCAATATATAATATCCAGTAGATACTATATTCATTGTTATTGTCATTATTATTACTAAAGAAAATTGTTTGTCCATTTTGAATTAAAAAAAACAAAAAAATAGGCCGATCAATAATAAAATTATTTCAATATGATTGTAGAAAACAGTATATTGATCTGTTAAAGCAGTACCCAGTGGAGCTCAAAAAGTCTGTTGGGAGATATCAACTCACTGAAGACAATTGATGAATGGTTGCTCAATTTCGTAGATCGGTTGAATTTAGACATTAACATCGTTGCATGCCGGCTGGCTCAGTCATCTATCGGTTAAGTGCTTGCGCGCGAGACTGATAGGTCCTAGGTTCGAATCTTGCGAGGTGGGATAGTGGATGCGCACTGCTGAGGAGTCCCACAATAGGACGAAACGGCCGTCCAGTGCTTCCACATTTTCCATGGTGGTCTATCTCCGATTGACTCACAATTTCAACTATACAAAGTGATCTATTAAATGTTAATTTCACCACCTTAATATTTTTCTCAAATACTTTATTCAAATTCTAGAGTTTTATTACATTCTTATCTCCTTCCCTCCTATTTTACTCTTGCTTACATACACTTTGTTTCTGTCTTTCAAAGTTATTTATTTATATATTTGAGATCATTAGTCAACTGAAGTTAGACCATCATGGAAAACCTGGAAGCACTGCACGGCCGTTTCGTCCTATTGTGGGACTCCTTAGCAGTGTGCATTCACGACCCCGCTTCGCGAGCAGTCCCACAATAGGACAAATTGGCTGTCCAGTGCTTTCAGTTTTTCTATGATGATCTATCTTCAATTGATTCATGATTTCAACTATACAAAATTACTAAAATCTCCACAAAACCCCCTTCTGATTATTTATCTATGTATATGAGACATATTTGCATGGATATAAAATAATGTAAAAAAAACTAAGCATTGTAAATACAATTCACCCAAGTATTCATATACAAAATAAGAATAAAATTTGATGTACACATAATGTAAAGGTAGTTTTCAATTTTTTTCTATCTTATCTATCTTAAGTCATCCATTTTATCTACACCCAGAAATAATATTTTACATGAAAAAGTATTTATACAGTTTTATTGTTTTTTTATTTTTGTTTTTCTTTTTTTCTCCTGCTCATTCTTCTTTTCTTCTTTTAAAAGGTAATAGTTGTACAAAGAGTAAATACTTCCAATGAAATGAAAAAAATAAAAAAAAATTTTAGAATTCAATTTTTCGAATATAAAAATTTAAAACCCTATCAATAATAATAATAATTCACGTCACAATTCCATTAAACCTAAATATAATAATTAACTGAATTCTAGTATACTATATAAGCTCTTCTATACACTTGAATAGAAACGTACATAAGGGTATAAGTAAAACATGTACATATATAAGCACATTTCAAAAAACTCAAGTAACTCAATTAAACCTTTCAAAAAAGAAGATATGACAGAAATGCCATTATTTCTTACTTTATATCATTGTTTCATCAATGAATATCAATTTTAGAAGTGATATCTTATAAAATTGATTGTCAGGAATAATAGACTGAAAAATAAATTTCATTCTATCTTGTTTTAATTCATTTCATTTATTGAAAATTACATTTCATCCATTCTTTTCCATTTTTTTTCAATCTTTCTCTCACTCTCACCC
>NC_031502.1:40781194-40923840 GCF_000237925.1 Schistosoma mansoni
TAACTTTGCTGTTAGGGTTTTTAAGTGTATGCTACTATTTGAACAACACTAAATACTTGCTTGACGGTAAATTATAAGAAAACTGGAGCTCTTTGTAAGCACTTTATTTCTTACTTAATAGTAATTAATATAAATTTAATATGTCAAGTTTCGTAATAGGCACTTTATATCCAACAGCAACAAATATTGTGTAATGAAGTGAATTTATTTCATATTGTTTGCTCTAAATCTCCCACGTAGAAATTTTTGTAGATAGATAAGTTAAAAGCATCATATTTGTTAGTAACTTATATTATTATGATTATTTTTTTTTGGAAAAAAAGATATATTACTGAAAATGAAGATATACTCGCTTGACATTGACACTCCTTTACAATATTTACAATTAGCTCAAATTAAGATAGTTTAATATGAATTCATAATATTTACAAAATCAATAAGGATCAAATAGATCTAGAGAACTGTTTTGTTCAACAATGACCATAGATAAACTTACAAAAAAGTAAATTAGAAGATTTCAGGTCTCAAATACAAGAAAAGTGAGTTTAAATACAATGGTTCATATTTCCAATGTTAGTCAATATTTTTTTTTAAAAAAAAGATATATTACTGAAAATGAAGGTATACACATTTGACATTGACACTCTTTTACAAAATCAATAAGGATCAAATAGATCTAGAGAACAGTTTTATTCAACAATACCCATAGATAATAATTAAAAAAGAGTAAATTAGAAGATTTCAGTTCTCAAATATAGAAAAAAATGAGTTTAAATACAATGGTTCATATTTCCAATGTTAGTCAACAAATGAAATATTGTGACTATCATTGATAGGTTTTTGTTTTAATACATAGTTGAGACTACCAGAATAATTGTTCATTCCTCTTAGGTTTACAGTTGATGTCAGTTTAGGACAAACAAGTTTTCTTTACAGTAGGTATACTTTTTTTCAGTAATGGCCATCAGGAGACCTTCAAAATCTGATTATCTTCTAGAAAAATTGTGAAATCATCAAATTCTTAGATGAATAGAATTCTTTTTTTTATTATACATATGACTGAATAACATTATATTTAATATACTATGTGGGATTCGTTTATTGTAAATATATAATAATTTCAAATTTGAATTCAAGGAAAATAAGTTATTTTCGACCATAATTCTTTTACATATTAGTTACTTTGTTCACTAAACTTGTGCTTTATGAGTTTCTAAGCGATTACATTTCAAGAACTTAATTTGTGCAAATGGGAAGGCGAATATCCGTACTTAGAAATGTTTAGACAAACTAGATTTTGATTAGTTTTATTCTCATAGTTGAAATCATGAGTCAATTGAAGGTAGATCACCATGGGAAACCTGGAAGCACTGGACGGCCGTTTCGTCCTATTGTGGGACTCCTCAGCAGTGCGCATCCACTATCCCGCCTCCCGAGATTCAAACTCAGGACCTATCTCTCGCGCGCGAGTACTTAACCGATAGATGACTGAGCCAGCCGGCATGCAACGGTGTTAATGTCTAACTTCAACTGATCCACGAATTATTCGTTCAAACTTCATAAAACTGTCGTAAAAATGATAGTGGATAGCTTGATAGAACATAATGTGTAGAAGAAATAATTTAAACACCGATCAATTATTAATTTTGGTCAAAAATGGTGCTATTATACTGTCGGATACTTTAAATTAAGCATTCTTTTGGTTTTTAACTCCTTTACTTCATTATGGCTTGTTTAGAACTATTTCAGTAGATTATAGTAACAATCATAATATTTTCATATCGTAATATTTCTTGTATACTGATTTCATCTATCCTTAAAATTATGAAATGATACAAGGAAAAGTAGAAAGTAATGGATAGGTTTTCCATTCAACTACCATACTTCTTGAACAATGGAACATAGACTATTTAATTTCCATGCTTATTAGATCACTATGGCATTGGTGGCTTGTAATGTAGCTATTAATCTATTTTATGGTTTAGGTGCCTCCTATGTTATGACTGAATTGGGTAACTGTTGGTCACAGTTTTCTGTTAGGTCAGCATATATATATATATATGAACTGTAGGAAATTAAAAAGTTCTTATTACAGGATTCGAATCTAGTGATTTGGTCCTAACACAAGTCGTTTCAAATAGAAATTTAATATTCACCCTCGAATGAGGAGAGAAAATGGATAAATTTCAATAAACCATTGAATCAGAATTCAATAACTACTCAGTACTCTATTGTTGTTGTATTTTGTAGTTGTCGTTTTATAATGAAGCCAACTTTTAATCATGTTTTAATTATTGAATTATTGAGTGATATAAATCTCTGTTACGGAGTCAAACGAGATATATTCATCTTTCTTCATTTACTATCTATCAATTTCTCAGTCAATTTTACAAATCATTTATTGTAATGTAAAACCTAGGTTATTAGTATTTTTAGAAAGAAAGAAAGATAGGAAGGGGAAAACGATAACCCAATTAAAGTGTATCAATGAAACAAACTACACAGGCTTATTTACATATATACATATATATACCCCAGAATGTGTCATAATTTAACAGCATATTAATTATTAACACAATTCTATGTAAGTATACTTGATTTATTGATAACATCTTTATATTCACTCTAAACTATTTCAATGTTCAATATTTGACGCGGGATTTTCTTTTTGTCTCTCATTTCGTTTACAAGTATCTTTTGTTTTAAATGATAACATCCAAATATATAGTTGTATACCTATATACATATTTTATTCAAATTCAATCATGACAACTTCATAAAAAGTTTAACTAACAATATGAATTGTTCATTTGTCAATTTGTACTAATGTGATTATGAGCATGTGTTTTTGTGACATGTGAAACTAATATTCCTTTTTTTTATTAATCAAATAGTATTTTATTTATGCATCAAACTCAATACTACTAATTAATATTGCATAAATAGAATATATATATATATATATATATATATATATATATATATAGCCAAGTTATTTTCATTATAAATCATCAAATATAAGAATGTTTTTCAGAGATTTCTCTACATTATCTATGGGTGTATGTAAACTGAGTCCTCAAGGTATACTTAGCAATGTTCTTTTATATAATATTAAAATATGATAAAACTATGTTAAGGTAAAACAAACAACGAAGTTATTTAGGTCGGATATAGAATAAGACCTAGAAGCTTCATTCGTTTCTTCATTATTTTTTTCTAAGTTTTTATCATGAAAAACTTCATTTGCATTTTATTTGATGAAGGCGCGAAAATTTCTACATATGTAGTAAAAACAAATTTGTGTACCCTCTAATCATGACGTTTTTTTATGCACAGCTGTGATTTCAACCAAAAAAACTATCACCATTACAAAGAAATGTGTTAGAATAATTTTAACTAATTAGCTATATAAATTAATTTCAGATTATGCTAAAGTATGTTTTTTTTAAGGGGGAAGGGGTTAGATGTGCTAATTCAAAGTGTTGATATGAACAATGATAATATTGAATGTGATAAATGTATTTCAATTCTGATTTCATTGTAATTAGATAAAACAAAATTCAATTAGAGATGAAAATGTAGTTGGTTTTTTGTTGTTGTTATTGTTGGTCAGATTGTTTATTATCTTAAGTTCATTTGTGTTTATTTAATCGTTGTCATGGTGCACAAATTATAGTAGAATAAAAAACTTTTGGTGTTTGTCATTCATATAATTTTTTTAATTCCTTTCTAAGATGATGAAATTCGTCCAAAAAATTAGAACAATTTGGTTCGGTGAAGTAATTATCTAGTCATTACTAAAACAGTCACAATAAATAGTAAGAATTATTTATGGTACTGCAATTTACAACTTAATAAGATCTAGGCCAGCTTAATAATCATAATTTACTATTGGAAACTTAATGACAAAGCCAAAAATTGGTTAAACTGGCAAGGCTTCAGTCATTCTTAACCCTACTCTAAATCTTGAGCTTTTAAAATTGAATAATATTCATTCTTTGATTTCATAAATTCTTCTCGAACTGCTTCTGGAATTTAGTTTTTATCTCGAATAGACATTATTCCTCTTTTACGTTTTAATAATGACTATGGTTGTAAGCATCAATTGAGAATCCAAGAACTGAAAGTGAAGTCATATTATTCTGCTTTACTTGTTACTTTTATTTAGTCTAAGTGTTTATCATCTTTTTAAATTGTTCCTTTTTTGAATTGTTGTGGGTCATGGTGACTAAAAATGATTCCTTTTCGTGATACATCATATATTATCAATGACTGGATACATTTTTATGCTTATTTCCTAACTAAAATTGATTATTCAGAAACATTTGTGTCCTTTATTAAAATCATGTTAACCATATTGAGTAAAAATTCTCCATACATGGGGTTCTGATTTCTAATTTCTCTTTCAAACAGTCCCATAAAATGTCCCGATCCTAAGATTTTAGATGTGACGACATTCTAAGAACTTAAAAACATAAATTCATACATAATAAGCAAAGATGAATAGTGGCTAGCAGTGCAATCCAGGACGCGCGTTTCGTCCTAAACGTCAATGGGAAGATTTAAACAATACTAAATGAATACAAATCCATAGAATTTCGTGACTCCGAGGCACTTTGTTGGGATTCAATGATCTACAAGTGATGTTTGATATCTCCAAACCACTCTATACACAAGACACCAGCAATAAGATAACATTTATCTATACAACCTCGTAAATCGACGCAACACATTAGTTCAAAATTCTTTCCAACTGAAATCAAATTTTGGGATGACCGATGGTTAAGTCTGTATAACATGTATTCAAATGGCTTTAATCAATAGATCATCTGAGTATCACTCACCCAGTCTAATATGCCTAAGTCAAGTAGTGACCAGAAGATGGTTCTACCACAGTCAATTTATGTTGTCAAAGTTATGCTAGAAACAAATTTCTACAAATTGCATTTTAAAAAACATCTAGTACAATAAAGCCCACAACTGCATGATATTCTCAATCATATATACAAAAAAATGAATAAAGGGTTGCTCAAGATCGTGGATCGATTGAAGTTAGACATTAACACCGTTGGATGCCGGCTCAGTGGTTTAGAGGTAAAGCGTTCGCACACAAAACCAAAGGTCATGGGTTCGAGTCCCACATGCCGGATCGTGGATACTCAAAATCGAGGAGCCCTCATGCTAAGACGAAACAGCCGTTCAAAGCTTCAGGGTTCTCAATGTTGGTCCAGCTTAGATAGACTCGTGAATTCAACTAAGAAAATAGTATAATCTCCACAGATCCCCATACTGACAGAAAAATTCTTCATAAAATATACCATTTAGTCTAGTTTCTGAGACTGCAATAAGTGTACAAATTATTCTTAATAATATATATTCGGAGAATTTTTCCACTAGTTAAATACTTGATAATGACAACTATCAAGCGAAGTATGTAAATGACAGAATATCCATATGAGTTCTAATTTGTTATATAAAAGAAAACAGATGATTTAGTTTAAGTTTTGAAATCAAATGGTTAAACTACTAACTTATTATTATATTTGTAAGAAAGTAAATAAATTGTTGATACATGAATATAACATATATTTACATATCAATGTTTTATCATTGTATAGAAAAGTGGTGACAAACATTATTTCAAATAATTTAATTTTCCTAATGAACTGATTGGGCTCAGATGTTTGGATAGATACTGCCAGATTCTTAGTTTAGTTTCTGAAAAGTTCTGAAACCCTCCAAAATATAGTAACAGGATAGGTAATCATCCAATCGGAAATGTGATATGTTAATTCAATTTCTAGATGTTTCTGGTAAACGTCTATTGAATGTTGATTGGATAAGATGTTTCTCAGCGTTTTCAGAGCTCATTTTGGCTTTTTTAGAGGAATTTTATCAGTCGCTCCTAACAGTCATGGTTTAGTATTTCTGAAGTGTAATGAATTAAGATGAAGTGCATTGAAACCATGAATTGATTTGAGTCAGCCCACCACTAAAAACATGGAAGCATTGGATGGCTATTTTGTCCTAGTGTAGTGAACAAAACAACGGTTGGGGACAATCGAATGTATTTAAGCAAAAATTACAGACTATCTCAGTAAATTCTGATAACCAAACAATGAACAGTCAATTTGCAAATTAACAACCAATTGTTTCAATCTTCTCTGTTTCTTCTCTAATTTCATTGCTCATGCATTTTCCAAACGATTGCGCTTCATTTCAGTTCTTTGCACATCGGTCTTCTAGCAAAATACATTCTATGTCTGACCAACACCATATACTACTTATATAGATATAAGTAGACCACACCACACTAGTATGGTACCCTTCAATAGTGCACACTCACGAACACCACGCAAGAATCGAACCCTGGACCTTCGATGTCATGCGTGAATACCACCTCTAGATCACTGAGCCAGCTCACATGTGTTTCAACGGTTGTCTAACTTACATCAGTGAAGTTCATTTTCCTCTATTCTCTCAGAATTCTTTAGCTGACCGTTATTCGTTAAAGAAATTGACTTTAATGTCATCCAATTGAACGTTAGTTTCTAAAGACGTGATTTCTGATTTTGACTGCAGAATCAACGAATTTTCAAGTGTTCAACTGATTACTTGATGTACTTTGAAAATTATTAGATAAATTTCATCATATATTAATGCCATTTAAGAAAAACGGTGAAATGGATGGTTTTGAACAAAATAAATTATGAGTTGTTTATAATTTTTAGTTCCACATTAAAATGAACTGGATATATGTGTTACATCAAAATTTAGAGAATGATTATAAAATCCTCATCATTTTACTGCCTTCTGCTCCTACTGTAGTGAACAAGAAGACGAGTGGGGACAATCGAATGTATTTAAACTATTTCACTAAAATCTGGTAACCATGCAGTAAACAGTCAATTTGCAAAATAATAATCAATTGTCTCAACATTAACTATTTCTTCTCCAAATATCACTCCATCTTCTCTGAGTTCATTGTTCATGCATTTTCATACGGATTTCGCTTCGTTCTTGTTTTTTCCTTATCGATCTTCTGCCAAAATACATATTATGCCTGACCATCGCCATACACTACTTATGTGGATATAAGTAACCCACATCACACTACAACTGACAGTCATTTCATATAAATATCTTCTCAATTAAATAAATGGATAAAATCGAACTACAAAATTCAGTACATTAAAATAAATCACTTTAATTCAACAAATTTATTTTGTAATAAAAAAAAATTAAAAACTTCTCATTTCGTCAGTCAATGAAATCAATTCATTTGAATCTATTCTCTTATAGCGTTAATCATTTCTGAGATTTATTGTTTCTGTTATGTAATCTTAAAAGTGTTTGATTGGGAAATTAATTATATATATATACTCGGAATTAGTTTACTGTATAAACATATAGATAGATAACAGTTTTACTCTATTTTAAATCTAATTCAACGATATATTAACTTGTCTAACCCTACTCACTTTTGTATTTGCACCAACATACATTGATGAATTTTTTATTTCATTGAGATTAACTCCCCCCATTTCATCCAAAGTGTAAAAATAACAATAAAAAACTATGATATTCATGCCAAAATACATAGAAGGTAGATTGTTAGATTGATAGAAATAATATCTGGTCTATTCTTTATGCTTTTTTATCTTAAAAGAAAGACATCTTTCATCATTTTTCTTCTTTAATGAAAATATTCACTGTCACTTTATCATTGTTAACATGAATTTCTGTGTTGGAAATCTTTGATTTAATCCCTTCATAAATATATCTCATTAAATATTTGTAAATTGAATTAAATTATTTTGATATTTTTTTATTGTTACGCTTGAATTAAATATATTGAGATATGAATTTATTACTTAAATGGTTTTATTACATAACTCAGTGATTCTATTTTATTTTCCAAATTATATATATATATATATATATATATATATATATAAATATTAGACGATCGTTGAAACACATGTGAGCTGGCTCAGTGATCTAGAGGTGGTATTCACGCATGACATCGAAGGTCCAGGGTTCGATTCTTGCGTGGTGTTCGTGAGTGTGCACTGTTGAAGGGTACCATACTAGGACAAAATAGCCATCCAATGCTTCCATGTTTTTAGTGGTGGGCTGACTCAAATCAATTCATGGTTTCAATGCACTTCATCTTAATTCATTACACTTCAGAAATACTAAACCATGACTGTTAGGAGCGACTGATAAAATTCCTCTAAAAAAGCCAAAATGAGCTCTGAAAACGCTGAGAAACATCTTATCCAATCAACATTCAATAGACGTTTACCAGAAACATCTAGAAATTGAATTAACATATCACATTTCCGATTGGATGATTACCTATCCTGTTACTATATTTTGGAGGGTTTCGGAACTTTCCAGAAGCCCAAGGCCATTTAAAATGCCCTAAATACCTTAGATTTTCTGCACATAAACAAACCTTGGAGTGAAGCGTTTTTCCCATATTTCGCACTTTTTCTCTCATATTCAAGTTGCCATGTAGATTTAGCGTGGTGATTATTAGAAAATCTTAGGAAATCTAATCAAGTGTTAAGTTATGAGACTTATTAATAACTCTGAACGAAACTAAACTAAGAATCTGGCAGTATCTATTCAAATATCTAATCCCAATCAGTTCACAAAGAAAATTAAATTGTTAGAAATAATGTTTGTTTTTGTATATCATTGTCATCTTATTAGTCAGGTGAAGATATTTAAACCAAATAATAAATCTTACAAAGAGTTAAACCATTTATTTGACAAAATGACAAATTTAACAACTTATACATCTATTTTCTTTCCCCATCATCTATAACTGAACAGTCCATTTACACTGAACAGAAATAAAGAAATAATTGAAAAATATTGTTCGAATATACAGGACAAATCATCATTTTAACAAGTTCAGTGAAATATAAAAGATAATATTTGACTTGTTTAAAACATTGACATGACAAGCATGTGAATATGATGTCTTAGTTTGTAAGAAAGCAACTGTTTGTTGTAAAACACTTTAAATGACACTATGTTTAAATATCGACTACCAGTTAATTTCTATGAAATGACCAATGTAACTTTGTGAAATTCTGCTTTCGAAAAAAAACGACAGTTTATCATATGGTTTATTCTTTCCTTGATTAATGAAACCTTATTACTCTCCTGTTATTGATTCATTCACTTAACTCGGGTTTTTGAAAATAATTGTAAGATGTGGATTTCTACATTAAATAGAATTATTTAAGTTCACTTGGGTACCGTTTTTTTTACTTGAATCTTCCCATTGATGTTTAAGACTCTTTTTGATCAGTGTCTTATAGGCATATGTACATACTGTGCGCATAGCCTCGATATTGCCTTAATTCACAACCATTATAAGCAAAGACGGATAGCGGCTAGCAGTGAAATCCAGGACGTGCGTTACGTCCCATTTCAAGGCTTGTCAGCTGGATGTATCTGGAACCCGGAATGAACATCAATTTCAGGATGCTGGTACATCTAGCTGATGACTCCCGAAACAGGACGTAGCGCGCGTCTTAGATTCCACTGCTAGCCATTATCCATTTTTGAATAAATAAAATTATTGTTAAAATATTGACACCTTAAACATAACCTCTCTTGAAATTAAAACAAATTCACTCGAAACTAGTGGACTGATAATTCACTGAAACGATACTCGTTTTTATCATCTTTTCTGAAGAAATAAACTGAAATCTATTTTCAACTGAAATATATGACAGTTTGCTCAATATACTCGTCATAATAAGATAACATATTCATATTTACTCCTGTAGTTAGTAGTTATTTGGACGTACATTTACCAATCGACTTAAGAATAATCTAATGGATATCCCTATTTAACAAAGATATGAGTACCCACTGACTGATGATTGATAAAATAGTGTCGAAAATTATTATTTACATCACTCATAATTAATATTTATTATTCTCGTAAAGTTTGAACGTCTTCTTGGAGAAATCTGTCAAAAATCTTGAAATGAAGACTTTGATATTTAGTTAGGTTTCAAAATCATATTTCTAAGGATTTTAAGTTACGGGTTTTGGTGAAGATTACGTATATTTTGAAGATAGTTATTTATTACCGATTAAGACATGAAAATATTATGCTTGTAATTAACTAGGTTGTGATTGGGAAAATAATTCATCGATTCATCGACAGCAGTTGATCAGCCCCTATTAATATGTGCATACTGTGCAGACTACCTTGACATTACCACCAAGTTACCAGCATTTTCAAACAGAGAAAAATATTGGCTAGTGGTGGAGTCCGTAATGCGTAATTCGTCCTAATTGAGACTCTTTATCTGGATGCACTTGTTTACCAGAGTTGATGTTGACTCCAGGACTCTAACCCAGTACCTTTCGCTTTAAATGTTGACACGTTATCCACTTATCTATTGTGTCCAGACTGTCACTGGCTTGTGAAATGGAGTGGATTTTAATTCATTTGTATTTATCTTTCAAATCTTCTCAATGACGTTCAAGACTGCAACTAATTAGTGGCTTTTCGCAGATATGACTATCTGTGCTCAATATATTAGTGTATAACGCGTTTGCATTTAAAACGAAAGGTACTGGGCTGGAGTCGTAGAGTAAACACCAACTCTGAGATGCAGATACATCCATCTGACAAATCCCCAAACAGACGAGATACGTGTCTTCCATTCCACTGTTAATCATCATCCAACTATACTTATAACTAAACGGATTTATTACTACTAGCGTCTAAACTTCAAAACGTGTCGTTTCAAAACTCAATCATTTGATCATTTTTCTACCAACATTTATATTCAATGCACCAAATCCTGGATATTATTACTGACAACTCATTTATGTTAACAATGTTTTTTTTATAATTTTAAACTCCCGCTTTAATAACTTTATACAGTTTTAAAACAAACTAAAAATTGAAACAAAACTATAAAAAAAGAAATTCAAGTTCATTTAGCATTGTTTCATAAAATAGAAACACATTATATAACTGACATGTAATTCTACACAATCAATTCAAGAAAAGGATCATTTTGGATACATTAGTATACAAGAACAAAAAGACCTCACACAAATTCAGTCGTATATACATCAGTGTAAAAATTTTAAATGATCAATTTTCATTTTTGTTGTTGTTTATTTAATGAAATTAATAAGTATACAAATCAAAATGTAGATAAACTATTATTCTTAAGTAAATATGGGTAACATAACAGTATTATTTCCAATGATACTACTAACAAGTAGAAATTTGAAAATGTACGAAAATACGATGTATAAAATATTAATCACCTTTTTTTATTTATCTTTTCTATGCTTGTACTTTACTGTTATATAGGTTGATCTCATTAATTATTCGTAAAACATCAGTAAGTAACCAACCAGGCATAAAACAAACAAGTTTTCTAAGAGATGGATTTCTGCTGACATTCGAATCTGGGACGCTCGTTTCTTCATTTCGGGGAATCAACTAGATGTACCTGCATCCTAGTGCCAATATTCACTCCAAGATTCAAAACCAAAACCCTGACCATCAAAATCTTAATTTTTTATCCAGTTAGCTACTGAATTCAGACAATTACTAGTTTCTCCAAAGGGTATGAATTTAAGTTATTTTTTTAAGGTATGAGTTATTTCTATTCCTGATTGGTTGACGTTCAATCAAAGAGTGTCAACAAAAGAACAACAACTCACATCTTTAAAAACAAAATAAAGTGAACAAGATAGGTTCACCAAAAATGTATTTCTTAATAGGGGAGCTGTGCCATAATGAATGTTTGACTTGTTTGTAAATTATGACTTTTCTTATTACATCAAGAACGCATATAAACGTTAATTGTATTAAGAGACTGTGCTTAAAACTATTATAGAACTTTAAAAAAATAATCAAGAATGCTTATGAAGCTAAATGAAGATTATTTGTCTTGAAAATGAATTCAATACAACGAGCAGTTCAAAAGTAAAATGCAACAGGAAAGGTTACGAATATAAAAATACAACAGTTCTTAGTAAGACTTTAGGAATGTGTAGAAAAGAGAGGAATTTTTAAAACTGGAGATCATAGATGTGACAAGAGAAAAGGTTTAATAATATTAAGAACAATATTCATTTGTACATTTTTATTGTTTTTAATAAACCACTGTTATTGAAGAACGTACGCAAGACTTTCATTTTGAAAAAAATCAGCATTCAATTACGTTTGTTGAAGTGAAAGAGGGAAATTACTTAAAAATTAATTATATCGTCGTTCTGATATCAGTCGCTGAATTGTTAAATCTACTGTTGTTGGATTCTACTCACTTTCAATACTTCCTTCCTATCTATGTGAATCCTAGGGTTTACTGACTGGAACTGTTCCAATCATTATTACTGTAGTGAACGAGAACTCAAGGGGAAAAGACCAATTTATCGTTTAATGCAAAAATGCAGAGTGGGTTGGCGAAATATGAAGACCATATATTAAATACATTATTTGCACATCTTCCATCAGTTGTCCTTTACATGCTTCATGATTCTTCTAATTCTATCGTTATCTTGATTGCTCAATATTTCCTTTCCTATTCTCTTCATTTCAATCTTCTTCTGCAAGGCATCCCACTTGAAACTGTTGCTACATACTATTTATATCTGTCAGCATAAGTAGCGTGCATCATACTACCATTAATAATACTTCTACTTACACTGCTACTATTAGCTATTGTAATAATACTTATAACAATAATGTTACCGCTACTAAAACAAATTATAAATCAGTTTTATAAGTCTCATCTTAATTATTTTCATTAAATTTCATTTATAATAGCTTGGGAAATGAACAGGTCGATTTGTTTATTCATTAAGTCAGTTGAATAAATTCTTTAGTTAACCAGTCAGTCATTTAGTTGAATAATTAAATTATTAATATTTCTTTTTTCTCCCTATTTATATATATTAATAAAATATTAGTCATGAATAATTTTCTAATTTCTAGAGAATGTCAAGGCAACGTCATGCATAGACTTTACAAGCATCTTGAACGAACTAACTATTCAGTGATGCACATACACTTAGTATTGTTTGTTTGAATCTTCCCATTGATGTTTAGGACTGCAACTGGTGATGTACATGATGTACATAATTTGTTTATTCGTAAAAAAGGGGGAATTACATATTTCACTAATTTGTCTATTTTGTTCTCTGTCTATCTTATTTGTTTTTATTTCTATCTATAATTAATCAATAAAAATAAATAAACAATTTGTGTGAATGTTTACTGACAACATTTATTAGACAAGTGTCTAATGTAACAAATCGTCTTTCATTGATCTAAATATCAGATGATTGACTGTCTTCTTGTTTTGATTACTGTTTTATTTTCTATCTTACTGTAAAAAACAAACAACAACAACATTAGAAATACTTGACCTTATCAAATCCACCCCATATATATTTATTTGATTCAATGAATCCATTACATTGAAAATCCTAGAATTCTTGGATAAAATTTCTACTATCTTTTTGTTATAGATATATGACTAGAGTATTGTTTTGATTGCCTAAATTCTTCAGTACTTCCACCCTTCTATTTCCTATCCGAAAAAGAGCTTTTTTCACTAGTTCATTACTGTCCTTCATCTATGTTGATCGAAACTTGAAAAAAAATTCTGTCTAATATTTATCTGATTCTATTTTAATTAAGTTCCCAATCAAAAAAGAATTAACAATAATGAAGGTTAGATTTATTCAAAGTATGTAGTTTATTTCTCTCATCTGTTTGTTTTATTTGTTTACTGGTGCGATTCGACAAATATTTTAAAAAAGAGAGAGAATAGGACAAATGAAAAAAATTTCAAGTTCTATTGTTCGATCAGTCTAGTAAACTATATGATGGAATGGAAGGGTGGGTGTTGGAAAAAACAGATAACAAATTAATTGGATATTGAAAAAAGGGGGGTTGATTAACCAAATCCAAGATAAAAACAGCAACAGTGAAGATGTTGGTATTTTAAGTGTAACTATCTATATAAAAGCACAATAACTCTACCATTTTCCATTAATTACATTTACATAACTGTTTTCTTAATTAATATTCGTTAATTTATCTGTCTTGTATGTTGCAGATAACAACAATCATTTTTTTCAATAGTAAATGCATAATAAACAGGTATGAAATAGTAAACTACAAGATAAATATTTTACCAGCATGTGCATTATTAATATCAACAATAACGGTAGTATAAATACAGTTTTTACAGAGATTAATTACTTATTACAGCTTCCAGAAGTATTTATGAGCTTGTTATGTATGACAGTTCAATCAATTTTTACTAGAATTCGCTTTTTTTTAATCCGACATTGATTTATTCTGTATGTGAATACAACTTCTTGAGAAGCTTATTTGTCAAAGTTTGTAAAATAGATAAATAGACAAATGGGAAAAAAAGAACTGAATCTTTCCTCTAAGAAAAAGACTATTTAACTAGTCTAACCGTAAAAAGTTTTTAACTTGTTATTGAGGCAATTCTAGATCTAAATCTTAATAAGAACAGTAAAATATAAGGGAACACTGAGAAATTCAGCTGAATAGTCCTAAATAAAATAGGAGATCACATTTTGAATTAAAACTACATACTAACTTAAGTCAGTTCAGTAAAATCAATTCAAAATAATTACGCTTATCCCAACTGGTTTTTCCCTTTCTCAAAGCACCATCAATTTCAGCGTTGTTGAGCCATTATATCCGTTTTTAAACAGTGTTCTCCCTTCGAGTCGTTTACAAAATGACTTCCAATGGGCTTACTATACCTTCAGTGATTCTTTTTTGTACTAGTCTTTTATTTATTACAATTTTGATCCTTGGAGAAATCATCAATAGCTACTCATTGTAGCCTAATTTGTTGATATTTGTCTAAAATTAAGAATAAAATGTTGGAATCTCAGAGTTGTTGAACATCGATATCTTAAATAAATTGAGCCATAATGGTACAACAACTCCACCTGTAGCTCTTCTAGAGTTAATACCGGTCCCAAGCTCACACAAAGGAGAAGGGTTGGGCATGAGGTCGGCAACCTCATCCCGTAGAAAAAATATCTTGCTAAAAAACGCCAACGAGATTAAACAGGTAATAATGGTACAACAGTGAAGATATACAGATATAACATGTTCAGAAATTATCAGAGAACGCCTCACTATAATATTCATGTTTCTATAACAGGATAATTGGTTTTAGTGGGATCTTTAGATTTTTACAAAGAATGATTCGTTAATTTAGAGGTGACATTTTCAGTTAACTATCAAATATATTCAATTCTATAACCACAATCTTTAGTTGTACTCTATATTAAAGATTTGGGTTTCATAGAAAATTAACTGTTAATCATAATTGATAATGAGGTCACGCATCAAGAAGTTGCGAGCAAAGATAAATTTAATACTCATGTAGATAGATTACTACGGTTTATAAGACATTAACTCTAAAGATTTTATAACCTACAATAAGTATTGTATAGACCTTAGTTACTACATCACAAACGGGGAATTTATCCACCACTACATTTATAGTGTACGTGATCACCTAGATTGATCTACAAATTTTGATGCTTAAACAGTAAGACGAAATTCTGATAATTTACAATTATTAATTATCATCTAAGATATTTGTATGGTAATGATATTCCAGATTTCTATTTGGATCATCAAACTTCTCTAGTTTGAAGAATGCTCAATTGAGTCCTGATAATCATGAATGTCAATTCAGCAGACAGTTTTTAAATAATCAGAAGGGGTTTTGTGGAGATTTCAGTATTTTCATAGCTGAAATCACGAGACTGGTAAGTCCTGGGTTCGAATTTCGCGAGGCGCGATCGTGAATGCGCACTGCTGAGGAGTCCTTCAATAGGACGAAACGGCCGTCCAATGCTTCCAGGTTCTCCATGGTGATCTAGTTTTTAAATACTTGATTCATTGACATCTTGTTTGTATGATAAAACTTTTGTTAATTAAACATTTATATTACTTATATTACTTTGGTTCAGTATTATATTAAAGCAAGAAATAATTAATTATAATATTAACACATATTATCATTACTAATAGTAAACATTAACTAAGAGTCCGTTATCTGATTAAGATTTTTTATAAATATATCACTTATCTATCTATCTCTATCTCCCTTCCCCTCCTCTCTCTTTCTCTCTCTCTCTATATATATATATTACCTTGTCTCAAATTTATGTATATTTTTACTAAAGTAATGATTAAAATCTTATATAATTGAATACATTCTATTTAACATAACTTTAGATACATGAATTATGCAAATTCAAAATTTATTTGCATATACATCAATAGTGATATAAGAGTATTGGACCTTTTTTCTTTACATATTCATTCATTTTTTTCTCTCTTGTTAAACTTCATCAGGTACATTCTTCTTAGCTAGTTTCTATATTTGAAAAAACATAAATAATAAAAGTCATTTCTAGTGATGTTGAATTCATCAAGGTAGATAAAAAAAGTCACAGTATATTAATACATCTATGGAAACATAATTTGAATATACATACTATTGACCAGTTTAACTAATAATTGTTACTATTCGACGTTGAAAATAAGTTAAATTAGTGAATTATAAATAATTGTTATAAAAAAACAAACTGAAAAATGGAAATAATAAAGTTATTTTAGGAACTGTTCAAATCTTAAATTCACTTAGTATTGTTTGTTTGAATCTTCCCATTGATGTTTAGGACTGCAACTGGTCAGTCTCTAATTAGTATATGTGCATATTGTGCGTATTGCCTCGATATAGCCTTATTTCACAAGCATTGTAAGCAAAGATGGATAGTGACGAAATGCGCGCCCTGGATTCCACTGCTAGCCACTATCCATCTTTGCTTACAATGTTCTAATCTTAGATATAGCATTTCTTAAAACTAAAGAGGAATGGTTAGTTATTGTCCACTAGCTTAAAAGTCTATGTAGTTGAAACAGTTATCTAGTATTTCATGCTTTTATAACTAGTCAGTAATATAAAATGCTTCCATAATTCTCTTATCTCAACCAACTAGGGATACATACTAACTTTTGCGTGTATATAAAAGTGACAGCAAGATAGATAGCATAATTATTGAGCATATATATAGAAATCTATATGCCTTATAACAAAAGTTATTTCATAGTTCATTAGTAGGCTACTCACTAGACACAGGATATAAAGTGAACGTTATTTATGACAATTAACAGACAATGTAGTTCTCTATTATTAAGATTCATGTAATCCATAAAAGTGAGAAGGCTAAAAGTTGGTCATTATATTTTAAACTGACTCAATAGCAAATAAAAAGACATGATAACAAAACATTTTAACTACATTCATTTCCTAACTAATTACCATTACAATGTAAAGAGAATTGCTTGTTTCGTTAGTTTCCTAAATTTTCATTATATTACTAAATCAAAACACCTTAAATACTCTAGAACATCTAAAAATAGTATTCAAAATTTTATAAATGAAATCATGAGTCAATTGAAACTAGACCACCGTGGAAAATCTGAAAGCACTGGACGGTCGTTTCGTTATAGTATGGGACTCCTCAGCCGTGTGCATCTACGATCCCACTCGCGGGATCCGAACTCAGAACTTACCGGTCTCACGCGCGAACGCCTAGCCTCTAGACCACTGGGCAGACATCCAACGGTGCTAATGTCTAACTTCAACATTGGTGGACAGCGACACAATTTCGTGGTCCTGGGTTTGAATCCCGTGAGCGGGATCGTAAATGCATACGGCTGAGGAGTCCTATATTATGACGAAACGACCGTCCAGTGCTTCCAGGTTTTCCATGATGGTCTAGCTTTAATTGACTCATTAATTCAACTATTAAATCAATTCAATTAAGATTTATAGCCATTAACGATCAAGCCACTTGTTCCGTAAACCCATTTCTTGAAATTCTAAGTAAATATGATAGGAAATCAGAAGTTAATAATCTATATCCCAATCAAATATATGCTATTATTGGTTAATTAAATTCCCTTGTACATCAATGATTTAATGAAAACTATGATTCGAAAGAATGTTGTTGAATTTATTTTGGCGCCAGATTCAATTTGAAAAAAAATCCTTCACCTACTTACTACATAATAAATCTCATAAAGTTGATGAATAAATTTATTTCATAGCAAGTTGTAATCGTTACTGTATATAATATATGCTTAAATTATATTAATTCCCAATAAATAAATAAATGAAATTAATTAAACTATGAAGAATAAAATGCTTTTTGTAATTTACACATCAACATCTAGTCCTAATTGATCCTTCTCCCTAATTATTAAAACTTTCTTTTTTCTGGAAGTTTCTTAAATGTTTTCATTTAATGTCAAAGAATTTTGTTTCAATTTTTTTTTTGGGGGGGGTTATTATTTATTTTCTAGTTCCATTTTCACATCTTGAAAAGTATTAACTCCTTGAAATATACACATCGACAAAATTGTTGGTCATATACATACATACATAAATAAAGAGGGAAAATGAATAAAAATTAAAATGTATACAATATTCGGGAACATATAAATGTAACAGAAATTAGATTAGCAACTTCGTAAGAATTATGTTCACCATTATGATAATTACTAAGGCGATAATTTTATGCTGTATTCTTTGTTGTTGTTTTTATTGGTACAGAAATTTTAATCCAACGACAATTAAAGAAATAATGTACAGATTGTGATTAGTTTAGTTTTGGTTAACTAACAGCTGTGAATTATTAAATCATACTAGTAAACATACAAATACATAGAATCTATGATACTATTGCTTTCATTATTATTATTATTATTAGTAGTAGTAGTAGTGGTAGTAGTAGTAGTAATTAAAAAAGTTAATAAAAATCATTAAAACTTCGGGTATATGCATACAAAGCTGTACATGTTTGTTTTAACTCATATGCATAAGACTTCGACATCAACATATGTAGAATAGATTTAGCGTAAACGGGAACAATAGTAATAATAGCAACGTTGTGTATACGATTGACTGTGCAGATGTTTTTATTTAACTAGTACAAATTGCTTCTTTGTTTGTCAAAAATTCAATGTGTTTTGAGCTTATCTATGGATCGTTTGTTTCTATGACTTTCCTCTTTTTATATCTTTTTATATTTCTCAATAATGAAGTCAAATAAATTATGAAAATTGCATAAAAATCAATGAAATGCATATTGTAAAATGTAAAAACGTAATAAAATAAAGAAAACATGGTGAATTATTTTTTACTACTGACTCCTATTTACTATCAGATCATCGACTGAATTCCAATATCCAAACTATTGACTTTCAAATCAGTATTCAAAGGTATAATATTCACTATGAGATCTGCAAGTTTTGTGTTCGATTCAAAATTGCTTCATAGACATTTACAGTTGAGGAGTCACAAACGAAGACGAAATAACTGTCCAGTGCCTCCTGATTTTCAGTAGTTTTCCAGCTGTTTTTAGTTTGTGATGAAAACTGTTTACATATTTTTGAAGTAAAATATATTAAAAGGACAAAGTGAAGAAAATTATTAAGAGATAATTAGTAATGTCATCACTTCATCTCATCATTCTGTGATAACGAGAAGACACAGTGATTTATATTAAGTCTCTGTCTTAACTGCTTAGAAGAAAGGTAGCAAGATATTGAATTAGTCTTTGTTTGAATCTGCTAACATGGTGTGTACTAAACGTAATTCTACTACTGAGACTATTCGAACACAGTTAAACGGACATAATTTAAATTAGCAATAAGAATATGATATTATTCATCATTCTATTGGAAACTTGAGTTGATATAAATTTAATATCATCATTTTAACTATTTCATTCAGACAATATCTATTTGGTTTCTATTCCCGTTGATTATATTCAATTTGATCTATACAGACTATTACGTAATAATTCATAATATATTCTAAAAACTAACTCAGAATACACCCTAGTTTATAGCCGAGATCACGTTTATACAAATTTCTAGGTAATAAGTTTAAGTTGTCTTAAAGAACATATTATTCAGATAACTTTAAAATGAGTAATTTGAACAAATTTGATAAACAATATAAAATAATGAATGTAATGAAAGATACAAAAGTCTGGATGAAATAATTGTACGGTACAACACTAGTGATTCCTTGCGCCACATAGCGAAGAAAGGTTATTTGAGAATTAAATTATCCTTAGTATACATACTGATATTATACACAGAAATACTAAGTAGATGATATGAATGCGGTTTAGGACAGAGACAAGCTGAGTGATATTGTAGTGTATTCGGTTTATGAAATAGGTCCTTTGACTACAGGACTGTGTGGTAGGGGGAATATGAATCTCCAAGAGAAAGTCAGTGTTCTTAATATTGTTCAAAAGCAACGACGTCGAGTCCATGTAAATGATTTTTTATGATGGTATCCAATTCACTTGATAAATAAATATTGTTTTTCACACTAAACTTGAGTGTTTGTGACTTACTTGAAGATTTATGTATATTTTTAATTTTCTATCTTTTTAGATCAATTCATTTCTATGTAATATATTTTCATTGTCTACATTTATGGTTATCGTTGGGTATCTAATCTACAAAAAAGGTTACTATATGTTATAATACCATAAGACAACTTGTTCTTTGAATAGAATACATCAAATAGTTTCTAAAAGTGAAAAAAACTTAGTTACTATGTTATACTTTCAAAGTAAGATATAATCTGATTAAAGTTTTAACCTGGTGGGTTTTCCTAAAAAAAAAACGTTCGAAAAAAATCAATAAAAATTATAAATTATTATTTACAACGATAATATAAATGACCTTTGTTATTCATAGACTGGAATGATTAAATATTATGCACATTATTTATTTTATTTATTTATTTATTTTTAAGGAAACAAAATCATATCGAAAGTAAATTATTTATTTATTTATCTTTTCCAAATGTTCATTACACAAAAAAAAATTAAGATACTTTATTATAAACCGACACAACTATATACACATGGACACATGTTACCGCCAAATTTAACACTTTCATAAAACATATTTTTAATTAATTTTCAATATTATTCATTAACATATGTACTATGATTCGCATCTTTAAAATAACAAAAATATATTAGAATATTGCCTAAAGGATATACTGTACGGTTTTTCTTTAATATCTTAGTTATTTTAATACATCATGTAATGTATATATATATTTCTTCTTATTTTCACCTCTATATCCATCTTAGCTTTATCATTTTTGTCTAACATTTCAAAGTTTGTCGACACACCTACCTACTGGTTTATTTAGTTTAGTAATACTTAGTTATAATATTAGGAATATTAATATACATATGAATATTGATAATGGTATAATGATTCTTAGTGGTAGTAATAGTAGTAATAGTGTTAGCCACAGCACTATTTCCAGTCGGGTGAATTCGACCACACAAATTATCGTTGTTTATACCTAAATATTTGCACACATTTAAGTGTTGAATGTAGTAGGTCTACACATACACATACACAAACAAATATATATGTATAGACACGCTCACAAGTGTACATACCTGCACATATTTCCTATTTCCTATTCTTTATCCTCCTGCTGATTAAATTTTCTGTATTTTTTTTTAAACATAAACACATGAACACACATACACACACATATATGGGTATGAAAATAGTTTCATATGATGAAAAGGGATGGTTATAATGATACTTTATCAAAAAAGAAACTTCATTTTTTTTAAAAAAAGAATATTATAATCTTATTTTTAACAGCTAGGCATTTTTATAGAAAAAAAGAAGAAAAAATAACCCATTATATTTTGTTTCTTATCGGTACAGATGTGAAGTATCCATTAAAAGTGTGAAACTAATAAGAAACTAACAACCAAAATAGTAAATGAGATAAAAATGAAAACAAGTTTTAATATTAACAAGCATACAAATACAAATACACTTGTAGTACCGTATACAAACAACAAGATTGAACCGTTTTTTTTTTTCATTTTATAAATACGTAAATATTTTCTAACAATATGGTACTAATACCAAAAAAAAGAAGGAATTTATTTTTTTTATATTTAATAAACCTTTTTTTTAATTGACCTTTAAAAAAAAATCAAAGATAAATTTAATTAAGATACTTGTATAAAAATATAGAGGGATACATAGTGTGTAAACTGAAGATACCATTGAAATATCCCACTTGGTTATGTGTATAGTAATCGACAGAAATAGGTCAATCCTTCAAGTAATTTTTAAAAAAAATATGTATATATGTATTAGTAATACAACTAATATTACCATTAGAAATAGTAATAGTAACGATAAAAGAGGGTTGGTTTCCTTCCTTTGGATTTTATTTTTTAATACAAACATTATGATAGATAAAAATTTATGGATGTCATGATATATCTTCATCATACCTTCACCATATAAACTTACCTACAAAGTATAAACTAACCATAATAATAACATTTCATCTAAATTTTACAGCTTCTAGTAATATTTATTTTATGAAAGATTTATGTGTGATTAAGATGGCATATACAAGTGTATATTTCATTTGTACATAGATGATGTATCAATGAAATAGTGAAGTAATGAATTTACAATAGTTTCCTCCCGTAGAGAGAAATATTTCACTATGATTATTTAATATTTTATTTTTGTTTTTTGCTTATTGACCTCATCAAAACAAAGAAGTTGAGATTGTTAACCGACTGGTAACATTGATAAGATGATTGATAAATCATGTATTTAAAAAAGTTTTACTTTGAAGAATGTTGAACTTCGGATTTTGAAACCAAGCATATATATATTCATTTGAATATGAGAATAAATAATCATATAAAGTTCTATCTCATAATGGAATTCTGTTTGGCTTTCATTTATAACATAATATAGTAACAGATAAAAATGCACACTGACTCAAATGAACAAACGTCACCTCAGTATGGTGATAAAGGGAACTGTCAGTATGAACCTAACTCTAGAGCACTATATAGATTGGATGGATCAAAAGTTTTGTAGATTCGAAGAGACCTTAACTGATTAATTCATCGATTAACAAATAAAATGGGAAAAAATTATTTTAGGGATAATCTATAAGGTAGTCTTTTAGTATTAACTTAAGAAAAATAAAGTGGAAACATATTCTCCAGTGAGTAGAATATCCTACTGGTCTTGAATCATATGACTTCAAGACACATGAACTGTTCTAAGCAATCAGTGCACATAGCGCTTTTTAACAGAATTAGTTTCTATACAACATGAAATCATCTTTCCAAGAGAGAATCCATAACGTCATGAACAACAGTATAGGAGAAGATGTAAATAAAACTTATTACATAGTTCTCATATATAGAAGTGAGATACTATATGACCGTCCAATTACTCCAAAGAAACAGGTATATACAGGGGAGAATTAGGAAGGAAAACGAAAGTGAACAGAGCAAATTAGGACTAAGAACAATTTTGAGAGATAACTCAGAAAATAATTAGTACGAAAGAATAAAGTTACACTATATTGTGTATTGATAAACAGAGCGGAAAAGCAAATAGCTGATGATAATAATACTATTGGAATCACAAGACAAAGTCACTAGAAAAACTACTAATATTGATAAAAATTGTTGAGTCAACAGTAGTTTCTATACTCACACAAAGACAGTCAATGTCAAACTCTTAAATAGTATCAAGTAACGGGAAAATAAAATGGAATGCATAAAAAAATGAATGAAGGTATTAAGATATCTGTGAGGAGCGTAATACGTATCTCCGACTATAAAAATTACTATTTAACTCAATTGTCAGAAGATAATTGTATAAGTAATTTATCATTAGTTTAATCTACGCAACAAGATAAACTTTAAAAATATCGGATGAAATCTCTTTAATGTGGCATTACATAATTTTGTTTCAAAAAACTCAGAGGTTATTGAAACTCTTTATATAATTCAAATTGTGGTCTTCGAAAAGCTACCTTAATAAACAGCAACCGAATGCTTGCATGTAACTGGCTTATAAATAAACTTTCCGAATTCTTGGTAAACTAAGTCGGATTATGTAATTTGATTATCTCAGAGGTATGAAAATTATCATTGTTAGCACTAGGTAGGGATCTCCCTATACCTATGATTGACTGACGTTGAAAATCTGGTATACTGAATCCTGATTAGATAAACATTGATATAATCCTCGCCTAAATAAAATTAACACTTTGATTTTGATTTCGTTTAGAATTACAAGAGTGAAATCCAAAATTCTATTGTATACTTTTTTGAACTTCAGCAATTATCCAGATGAAATCATTTCACAATAAGAAAAAACATCAAATAACCTAATAAAGTAACTTATTTTTGATTTAGTCTGTACAAAGTTAATTAGAAATATCTCTATTGTCTAAACTAATCAAAACTTTACAAGAAGAGATGAATGGTGGCTAGCACTGGAATCCAGTCCTATTTTAGGACTCATCCACTCCTTCTTATAATGCTTTTGATTTAAGGCAATATCAAGGCAATCCGTACAAGATGCACATATACCAATAAGAGACTGATCAATTGCAGTCCTAAACATCAATGAGAAGATCTACCTCTATAGTTGGAAATTCTGTGTGAATACATGAAATATAAGTTGACAGAATTATTAATTAAATCATAGAATTACTATGATAAATTAGTTTTACAAATGTCAAGTTTTCAGTCATAATTTTAAATAATAAGCCAATGAAAACTTCTTTGAATCCATCAACAGATGGGATTAACTATATAGAATATTAACAACAGCTAAATTAACAATGACAATACAACAAGTATCATTATCATTACTATTAGTAGTAATGATAGTGGAAAGAGAAAGAATAAAAATGCTTTTCAATAAAGAAAGAATAGAGAAGGAATGAAAGTGTGAATCATTAAAAAATAGAAATAAAGAATGAAGGAGAAATGAAAAAAAGAGAGAGCTCAATATTATTGAAATAAAAGTTATACACAGAATAATCTTCTTATTATTGATAGTTAAAAAAATATAGGTTATTTCAATAATCTTTTCCGCTTGACAATATACGTTTTATTTGTTTATTTAATCTTGTTAAGACTACTACTATAATATATACATATATATTCAGACATGCCTTGTCGTGAAACCCTTCCCATCCCTATTTTCTTTATTAACGTTGTCTGGATTCGGTGTATAGATGACAATTTATGACTTAACACTTTTCGGATGTGTATTAAATATTTTTTCACGGTGAATAATCTTTTTGAGAGAAGTAGATGAATGAAAACTTAATTAATGTTTGAAATGGATAAAATATAAATAAAACCGAGCATATTAAATGGATTAAGGATATATTATTTTAGTAATGTATGAAATAATTCTATATATTATCAGAAGGGGTTTTGTGGATATTATAGTAATTTTAATAGTTGAGATCATGAATCAATTGAAGTTACATCACCATGGAAAACCTGGAAGCACTAGACAGTTGTTTCGTCCTATTATGGGACTCATCAGCAGTGCATATCCACAATCCCGCCCCGCGACATTCCAACCCAGGACCTATTAGTTTCGCGCGCGAGCGCCTAACCACTCGCCCACTGAGCTGGCCGGTATCCAACAGTGTTAATGTCTAACTTCAACCGATCTGCGAAAGTGAGCGACATATCCACCAATGTCTTCAGGACGAAACGACCATACAGTGCTCCCAGGTTTTCCATCGTGGTCTAGCTTCAATTGATTCATGATTTCAACTATTAAAATTCCATATATATTGTTATAATTAAAAGAAAGATCCACTGGTTACACATTATAGATGATAGATCAATCTTACTACCTTGTAAATAGTGAGATAGAATGCTGCAATTTACAGTGAACTCTGAGTGGTACAAATGATTTTTAGTTCTAGATTATTTTGTTTTATTTATTTATGAGATTATCATGTCGCCATAGAATTGTGATTATATTTCATAATTTCTAATAAGAATGTTATATCCTTGTTATTGTTTACTTGAATCTTTCCACTAATATTTAGGACTGCAATTGATTAGTCTCTTATTAGAGTATGTGTTTACTGTGCTTATTGCCTTAAGTTACAAATCCCGAAATGAATATCAACTCCGGGATGCAGGTACATCCAGTCGTCCGGATGATGAATCCCAAATATGACGAAACACGCGTCCTGGATTCCACTGCTAGCCACTATCCGTTTTTGTTTTTACTGTTATGCTCTTATGTATAATCATGTTTAAATAACTGTTTAAATATGTAGATATAATTGAAAATGAGCTTCATTAGTTATTAAACTAAAGAATGTTTCCCAAACTATAATGTATATAGTATCATGTTACAACTTTTTTCAATAAAAATGTTCATATTATGAACAGTTGTATAATGGATTTCATCATTGTAATAACAGTTAGTTAACTTGAGTCACACCTTATGAATAAAAGTCATTTTGTTTAGGGACAAAATATAGAACTATCATCTGCTGATCGAGATAATTAAGACTTGATAGTGTAGTGAACGAGAACACGAGTGAGGACAATCGAATGTATTTAAGCACAAATTACAAAATATCTCACTAAATTATGATAACCATACAGTAAACAGTTAATTTGCAAAATAACAATCAATTGTTTCAATCTTGACTGTTCCTTCTGCAAATATCAGTCCATCTTCTCTGAGTTCATTGTTCATCCATCTTAATACCGATTGCGCTTCATTCCTTTTTGTTACTTATTGATCTTCTGCCAAAATACATTCTATGTCCGACCATCACCATATACTACTTATGTAGATATAAGTAGACCACACCACAATATGATTTAAAAGGCTAAATGTCCCGATAAAAATTATACCCTATTCTTCAGGTGGTTTTGTGAAGAATTTATGCAATTTCAAAGTGATTTTCACCATAAATTGATATTAGCTGGTAAACTATTTGAATAGAATGAGTACTAAGTAAATACTTTGGCCTAAATTAAAAGTGCCTTACCAGCACAAGAGTAAGATAGTAACTCTTCGACAACGATCGATAAGGACTGTACTGTATCGAAAATTAACGGATATTGGAATGTGACCCGTTTACCCAGTAAATGTTAATGCATTCAGTTTTCAGCTGTTTTATTTGTATCAAGACTAGTGATACCGTTGGTTTGCCCAAACTAAAAAAGGTGGAGTTTATTTCAAGCCTGTAAAATTTGAGTTGAAATTGATGTATTTCAACTACTGATCCACTATCGTCATAGTAAGGAGTACGAAACTTTCATTATAAATTGACAACCGAGTAATATTCGGATCTCCACAAACCTGAATGTCTGAACCTATATACTATACTATATGAGCACTGATGAGGAGTTTTAAACTAGTACAAGATATCGGTCCAGTGACTTATAGATTCCAGTCAGATTTTTAATTTACTGAAGTTCGTGGAAAAAATCACTGTCATTATAATATTATCCATCAGAGTCTAAGAAGTTGATAAGTCTTGCTGATTGAACGCTATACTCGGATCCTAAGCTAGTCCCGTAACCTCCCAAGCTAAATCTACACAGCGACTTGAACACGACAGAAAAAGCGCAAAATATGCGGGAAGCACTTTACTCCAAAGGTTCATTTATGTACAGAAAATATAGGATTTTTATAGTATCTAAGACGTCCTTGGTTTTTCCTGAAAATCCTGGAATGCTACTAAACATAGTAGCAGTGTAGTAATCAGCCAATCAGAACCTCTACATGTGACTTTTCACTTTCGTGATGTTTCTAGCAAAACTTATAGTCAAACGCTGATTGGATGAAATTCTTCTTCATGTTTTCTGAGCTTATCATGTCTATTGCGAGAAATTTTCTGGATCATCCCAACAGAAGTGTTCAGAAATACCATAGGATATAATTGAAGTTTCACAGGATTGACAACCGGCACACTAAGGTTTTGAGATGCTAAGTTCTATGTGCTTCCAAGTCATCGTTCTGAAATAAGAAGCTTTTTTACTGCTACAACATCCATTCTTCATTTGTGAATAAATATATATGATAGCTTAGCAACAACTGGACCTGAATTTCTTGAAAGCCTCAGTTTCTTACATTCTGTGACATAATTCTAAATTGAAGGGATGCATGCCGTTGTGTGTTGGTGGACAGAAAATTATTTGGAAGTTCTTTGATCCATGATTTTTCCTAAAGCCTAATGGAGCGAAATATTTAGTTGAATTTGCATACTTATAAGTATTATAAATCATCAAGCAAAATAAAACCATTCATATCATTTGTAACCATTTGAAGTTTCCTGTTGATATTTTTTAAGAACTTTAATCGACCAATCACTTTCAACGGACGTGTGTTCTGAGCAAACTGGCTCAACAGTATCAGTATTCGCAGATATTTTAGTAAAGTTGGATAGTGGCTAGCAATGGATTTTAGGATGTACGTATTTTTCTTATTTCGTGACTCGTTTGTTAAATATACATGCGACTCAACGTTTATGTTCACACTTAGATTCGGACTCAGGACCTTCAAAACGTTCATTAGGTCATCCACTTAACTTGTGAGTGTGGATGTCCACTGGCTTATGCAAAGGGGAACAATCTAAATTGGAAGCGTTTATACCTTCCTTTTAACATCCTGAAAACTACAGTTGTTTACTCAAAGTTTTGTCATATTTCCATTTTGATCATGAACATCAACACTGATGTGCGTGTACATTTTGCTGACGAGTCTCGAATAAGTTGAAAAACGCCTGCTAGGTTCCACTGCTAGCCATTATCTAACTTTGATGGGATCATATCAGTTATTTATAAACTTATTGTCAATAAAGGTTATTTTTGTTCCTAAAGACATGAAACATTTTACAACTTGTATTCTTTTAAATAAATATTTTCATTTCTCTTATCAACATAATCATCATATTTAGCATACTTCTTGCTCTCCTGTTGAATACTTCATTTTCATCAATTTATCAAAGATATTCAATCGATTTCATTTTTTTTACACCTGGTCAACGAACTAAGCCTTAAGGGGAAATTTAACATGTGTCATTGCATATAAAGTTACACTATACACAGTGAAACAGAATAAATAGATGCTTTATTTTAACAGTATTGAGTAATGTAATAAACTTTTGTTAAACAAAATACACACACAGAATTTTCATTATATCTAATGTACAGTACAAAATTGGTTAATATAAACAGATTATACTTTAAGAATATTGATTGTTTACTAGCCAACAGTAAATATGATTGTTAACATACAATAATATTAACATTATATTGTTTTCATCTAGTTTCACCATTCTTTGGAGTTCAATTCCATTTAGATCTGTTACGTAAATACAACACACAAAAGTTTGTATTCTTTGAATCCGCCCAATAACACTATGGGACTGGAACGGATAAACGAACATATAAGGAAAAATTATAGTAAAATAAAGTGAAAAATTAGTATAAATCTACTACACTATATGAGAATGAGCAAATGTTGATAGAATGTTGAAAATAATCGACAAAAAGCTGTGAACTTATAGTTCACGCTAGTTAGCATTTCTCAGATGAACGTATGTGAAATATTGAGGAAACTAGTGATCTGTCTTGGAACCGAAACCTCGTTATTTAACGTCAGAGTGAGGGATATCAATACTGAATTATTTGAGCTGAAAGTGACCTGCTATACTTACTTACTTACTTACGCCTGTTACCCCTCGTCGAGGAGCATAGGCCGCTCACCAGCATTCTCCATCCAACTCTGTCCTGAGCCTTCCTTTCCAGTTCTTTCCAGTTAACATTCATCCTTTTCATATCTGCTTCTATTTCCCGGCGTAGTGTGTTCTTTGGCCTTCCTCTTTTCCGCTTCCCTTCCGGATTCCAAGTTAGGGATTGAGTCGTGATGCAGTTTGGTGATTTCCTTAATGTATGTCCGATCCACTTCCAACGTCTTTTCCTAATTTCCTCTTCAGTTGGAAGCTGGTTTGTCCTCTCCCATAAAACGCTGTTGCTGATAGTATCCGGCCAATGGATGTTGAGTATTTTGCGTAGACAACTGTTTATAAATACTTTTACCTTCCTGATGATGGTCGTAGTAGTTCTCCACGTTTCAGCTCCATACAGTAGGACTGTCTTGACGTTCGTATTAAAGATTCTGACCTTGAAATTGGTTGAGAGTTGTTTTGAGTTCCATATGTTCTTCAATTGTAAAAATGCTGCCCTTGCTTTGCCAATCCTCGCCTCTACATCTGCATCCGATCCTCCTTGTTTATCAACGATGCTCCCCAGGTACTTGAATGTTTCCACCTCTCCCAGAGTTTCGCCATCAAGTGTGATTGGGTTGGTGTTCTCCGTGTTGCATTTGAGAATCTTTCTTTTTCCTTTGTGAATGTGGAGGCCTATCGATGCAGAGGCTGCTGCTACATTTGCTGTCTTCATCTGCATTTGTTCGTGTGTATGAGAGAGGAGGGCTAGGTCATCTGCGAAGTCCAAATCATCTAATTGATTCTAAGCTGTCCATTGTATTACGTATTTCCCTTCAGATGTCGAATTCTTCATAATCCAGTCAATCACTAGAAGGAAGAGGAATGGGGAGAGTAGACAGCCTTGTCTGACTCCGGTCCTTACTGGAAATGCATCTGTCAGCTGTCCTCCATTCATGACTTTGCACTGTAGTCCATCGTATGAGTTTTGGATAATGTTGACAATCTTTTCAGGAACTCCGTAGTGTCGAAGAAGTTTCCATAATGTTCTCCTGTCCACACTGTCAAACGCCTTCTCATAGTCAATGAAGTTGACGTATAGTGATGAGTTCCACTCAACTGATTGTTCAACGGTGATCCGTAGTGTCGCAATCTCGTCTGTGCACGACCTATCCTTACGGAATCCAGCCTGATGATCCCTAAGTTCGGCGTCTACTGCGTCTTTCATCCGATTCAGCAGCACTCTGTTGAAAAATTTTCCCGGTACTGATAACAAACTGATGCCTCTGTAGTTTTCACATTTGCTCAGATCTCCTTTCTTTGGTATCTTGATGAGATATCCTTCTTTCCAGTCCGTTGGCACTTGTTCCTCTTCCCAAATCTTCTTGAATAGAAGGTGAAGCATGTTTGTAGTTATTTCAATGTCTGACTTCAGTGCTTCTGCTGGTATATTGTCAGGTCCTGCCGCCTTCCCACATTTGATTTGTCTGATGGCCATCTTGACTTCTTCGATCGTTGGTGGAGTGACATCTATAGGAAGGTCAGTGTGTGCTGCTTCGATGTTCGGTGGGTTTAATGGGGCTGGTCTATTCAGCAGTTCCTCGAAGTATTCTGCCCATCTTTTCCTCTGTTCTTGAATCTCGGTGATTGTCTTTCCTTCTTTGTCCTTGACTGGTCTCTCTGGTTTGCTATATCTTCCTGCCAAGTTCTTCGTTGTATCATATAGTTGTCTCATATTCCCTTCTCTTGCAGCTTTTTCCGCCGTCGTTGCTAGTTCTCCCATGTATTTCTGCTTGTCGGCTTTAATGCTTTTCTTCACTTCCCTGTTTGCTTCTGCGTAGTCTGTTTGTGCTTTGACTTTCTCTGCTCGTGTTCGGCTGTTGTTAATTGCTAGTTTCTTGTTCTTCCTTTCTTGAATTTTGTCCAGGGTTCCCATAGAGATCCATTCCTTGTGATGATTCTTCTTAGGACCAAGAACCTCCTGGCACGTTGAAGTTAGTGCTTCTTTTATCCCTTTCCAGTTGTCCTCCAAAGTAGTTTCTTGTTCTTTCAGTAGATCTAGTAGAGCCTGGAACCTGTTGTTGAGAGTTATCTTGAATTCATGGAGCTTGTCAGTATCTCGAAGGAAGGCTGTATTGAACCTTTGTAGTGCTGTTTGTCCAGTTGTCCAGTGTTTCTTTAGCTTCAGTCTCATCTCGGCCACAACCAGGTGGTGATCTGAAGCTATGTCAGCTCCTCTCCGGGTTCTCACATCTTCCATTGATCTTCGGAATTTTTTGTTGATACAGATGTGATCTATCTGGTACTCTGTGGTTTGGTCCGGTGAGATCCATGTAGCTTTGTGTATGCGTTTGTGTGGGAATATTGTGCCGCCTATAACCAGTTTGTTGAATGCACATAGGTTTGCAAGTCTCTCCCCATTTTCATTTCTCTCTCCTAACCCATGTCGTCCAATTACATCTTCATATCCTGTGTTGTCCACTCCAACTTTAGCATTTAGATCTCCCATCAGGATGGTGAGGTCCCATCGTGAGCACTTCGCTATAATTGATTGCAGCCTTTCATAGAACTGATCTTTATCATCGTCGTTGCTATCATTGGTGGGTGCATAACATTGGATAACGTTCATTGTGATCCCTTCCTTCTTTGTTCTGAATGATGCTTTGATTATCCTGGGTCCATGAGATTCCCATCCCACAAGTGCATTTCGTGCTTCTTTGGACAGCATTAGAGCAACTCCCTGAGTGTGTGGAGCATTTTCCCCTTCGTGACCGGAGTACAGCAGCATCTCTCCTGTACCTAGCCTTTGTTATCCAGTTTGTGTCCAATGGGTTTCGCTGATTCCGAGCACTGCCAAGTTGTATCTCCTCATTTCCATTGCTATTTGGCTGGTCTTTCCTGTCTCCCACATTGTCCGGACGTTCCATGTACCTATAAAGAGTGTTGCTCTGGTTGTTAGAAGGTGCATCGGTCTCGTGACTTCCGAAGAATTTCGGCTTTCATCATGAGACGTCATAATTATTCCTTGAACTCGGAGGGCAGAGTTTAAATGGTTTGAATTATTTTTTCTGGTTAGCGTTTTTTAGCGAGTTAGCTTTTCTACGGGATGGGGTCGCTAACCCCATGCCCAACCCTCCTCCTTTACCCGTGCTTGGGACCGGCAGTAACTCTAGAAGAGCTACAGGCGGAGTTGTGACCTGCTATAGGATTGGTAAATTTGTATTAAATAATCGTTGAGTAGTAACCGATGTTAGTGAAGCTATATAGTACACCAAACAATTTGCGATTGTTATTGTTTTTATTGTTTAAACAATTACAGACGACTGTCAGCTATTGATAACCTTTCTCTTGTTCCGACAACCATATTTTGAGTGTATAAGATTAATCAAAAGAAACAATGATAATTAGCAAATTGGTTATTTCTTGTTGTTGATTGATCACCTAATATTCTTTGATTGTTCCGTTGTACTATTTGAACTTGGATTAATGTTAATTTGGTTATTTATTCTCTGAAGAAGTGGCTTACACTGAGTCACGAAACGTCAGAAAATCTAATTTTTCTACTCATTGGGATATTACAAATATATAATTTATTTAAAAATAGTTTCAGGTTTGAATGATCCATCTATACTATAATTTGGTTAGTATCTAGTTTGACAGAAAATCTTCCATGTGAATGAGCTATTTTAGAAGTTTAGGCTCACTTTTGAAGCTACCTGAGATACAAACCATTCATCGACTACGTTAGCTTTGGGCTAATATCTAAAACATAAATCAAGTATTAGATATTAAACTATGAGTAGTTTTCACTGTTCACTGGGGTGTAGTTTTAAACTACTACAGCTTAATCACTCATTTAAGTGGATAAAAATTTTATTCGGCAGTCTAAAACAATCGATGAAAGCCTTGAACCGGATCTATGAATTGTTATACGAAACTTTAGTCTATTCTCAAACTACGATGATTCCTTGGAAATCTGAATCAAAATTATTTTACTTTGAAGTCGCTGACGCTGCCATTTAATGATTTGTTCCTTCAGTTCTTCTTGCATCAGTAACTATTCTAATAATTCAGTTCATACATATATAAATGAGGCGGCCCGCTTGAATATCTGGACCACCTGTTCTCGCCATCTGGATATTTCAACAAGTTATCTATTTCCTTGTTTGTTTGAACAAATCACTATGCCTATTAGCCACATAACCTATTTAGTTACACGAGAGCCCATGGTTACTGGTTACTGGCAACATACATTGAAATGATAATACAATAATCAAATGTCCATTCCTGAACTGTTAACATCTAACTGGCGACCAGTCAATATTTATCACAAGGGTCGATCATGAACTAAGAAAAGGAAACTTGTTGGAATATTTTGTTCTGAGAATTTTATATTGTACCAAGAATATAATACTGAATAAAGCCACTAATAATAATATATTAGATAGTAATGGTGAGTTTTATATTAGGTGAGAGAATTAAAAACGCCACTTCCATTTTTCATTTGATTGTATATTGTCATGAATCTTGTAGATCAAAGAAGTCAAATTCAGACTTTATCCTCAGAAAAAAATGTACTCCAAATTTATAATAAAGAGCATATTGTTTCAAAGTTTTACACAGAAGCCTAATTCAACAAGTATATTTATATAATGATTTCATTTATACATAGCCTTTTCCTAGTTTGTTTCTAATTAGTAGCATAACATGATTTCTCTTGTTTTCAGGAGTTTTTTTTCTAACATTTATAATACACTACAGATGTTTGATGACATCAAATTCAACGATACTTTCTAACTAGTAGTTTTCATTAAGAATAATACTCATTTTCATTATTAATAGTCAGTGGTCATCTTGGAAGAAATCTAATGTGGATTTGACAGAAACGTTATTCCAATAATTTACAATGAAATTTTAAGAAATTGCTTTAAATTGACACTTCATTGCTAATGCAGCATTTTACTTACTTACTTACGCCTCTTACTCCCAATAGAGCATAGGCCGTAAGTAAGTAAAATGCTGCATTAGCGATGAAGTGTTAATTTAAAACAATTTAAAATGCTGCAAAAGCGCAAATGCAGCACTTTACTTCACTTAAATTTAGAATATTTCAAATATATTTCAAATAACTTAGTCTAGATCTTTGAAATTAATGTTCTAATTGTTTGTAAATTATTATCATCATTAATTAGTTTTCTTTCATCATTTAAAATACTCCCGATAGTGTAGATAATTTGAAGCATGTTTCTCGAATAACTTACTTACGCTTGTTACTCCCAATGGAGCATAGGCCACCGACCAGTATTCTCCAACCCACTCTGTCCTGGGCTTTCTTTTCTAGTTCTATCCATTTTTTGTCCATTCTTCTCATGTCTGTCTCTATTTCTCGGCGTAATGTGTTCTTTGGTCTTCCTCTTCTCCTTTGACCTTCAGGATTCCATGTGAAGGCTTGTCTTGTGACGCAGTTGGGTGATTTCCTCAATGTGTGTCCTATCCACTTCCAGTGCTTCTTCCTGATTTCTTCCTCCACTGGAATCTGGTTTGTTGTCTCCCACAGTAGCTTGTTACTGATAGTGTCTGTCCAACGGATCCGAAGTATCTTATGTATACAACTGTTAATAAACACATGTATCTTCTGGATGGCGGCTTTCGTTGTTCTCCACGTCTCCGCCCCATACAGTAGAACTGTCTTGACATTTCTACTGAAAATTCTAACCTTGGTGTTGGTTGACAATTGTTTTGAGTTCCAGATGTTTTTCAATTGTAAATATGCTGCTCTTGCTTTCCCGACACTCGTCTTCACATCTGCATCAGATCCACCGTGTTCATCAATGATGCTGCCCAGATATGTAAAGGTTTTCACATCCTTCATAGCTTCTCCGTCAAGTGTAATTCGATTGGTGCATGCTGTATTGTATCGGAGAATCTTGCTTTTCCCTTTGTTTATATTAAGACCTACTGCTGCTGAGACTGCTGCTAAACTGGTCGTTTTCTCCTGCATTTGTTGTTGAGTGTGTAATAGAAGAGCCAGATCATCTGCGAAGTCTAAATCGTCAAGCTGCATCCTACCTGTTCACTGTATCCCGTGCTTCCGTTCGTTAGCTTTCACTAAATTTCGTGGCGTGATATTAACAGAATATGAAACATTGTATTTACGACATCAAGTAAAAATTCTAGAATCGAATGGTTTTTGTTTTCTACTTTCATCATAACTAATTGAATATGATATAAGACCAAGTTAGAAATACAATACCTACATCTTAATGACTGATGTTATTCCCAAAATAACATGTTTGATGGGACTTTTTAACAATACTTACTTCAATCTTCCAAGTTCAGAGTTGTAAACTACTATCTAACAAATTGAACAAATTGACTGGGATTCAAGTAACTATGTCTTATTTCTATTGAAACTTATTCAGTCTATTCATTAGTTTCTTCAGCAAAGATTTAAAGTAAAGCATATAACATGTTACCTCAATAATTATGTTATCCAGAACAAGTGAAATATGTGAAAATTCGTTCCGGTGCTTGTGACTGACCATATTTAGTTATATTACATTCGATACATGATAATAAAATCCTAAACAACTAGTTTCGTGCCAGAGCATTTAACCGATAGACCACTGAGCCGGCATCCAACGGTGTTAATGTCTAACTTCAATCAATCCACGAAATTTGAACAACCGTTCACCAATTGTCTTCAGTGAGTTGTTATCTCACAACAGACATCCAGTGCTTCCAGATTTTCGATGGTGGTTTAGCTTCAATCAACTCATGATTTCAACTATGAAAAATACTGAAATCTCCACAAAAAACCCTCCTAAACAACTACCTAACTTAGTTAAGTAAGTATTAAGTAACTTCACTAAACTTTCGATTAACATAAGAGATTAAAGTATAGTTTAATATCTTATCTATTAAATAAATAATTCATATATGAATAAAGCCCAAATTAATTTAATATTGGAATGTTTATTGTATTGACAAGAAACAAAGTTTATGAATTGCAGCATTTAATGTCTCTTTAAATTACAAGTTAAACTGGTATACTATTAATGTTTCTGAAAAAAGAGAATATTATTCCGGAAAGGAATGAACATTGTCATGTATACAATTATAAATGACCATAAATTTATTAACATGGATATTTTATTTATTTATTTTATTATATATATAAATATATTGTTGTGTATGACTAGATTAGCAATTACCTACCGACTGTATGTCTATGGCTTATAAATAATTCAATTATTCAGTTACTGACTGACTATATACCTAACTAAATGGCTAACTGATTAAAACAGGAATAACGTGATTTTGATTAATGATTAACTTTTTTATATTTATATAAACATTTTTCACTTTTTATTAAATAAATAGATAGATAGATAGATAAATGTATATTTATACATTTATTGTTTGATTCTAAAACTCTCGCTTCCTTTTTCTCTTTCCCGCCATCTCTTAATTTTAAACAATGAATGGTAAATAATTAATGAGGCATTGAAATAATTAGTTGTTTAAATAGATCAAGTAGATGGTTTATTATTAACTAGTCTCATTTTTATGTAAAACGTTCTTGTTTCTGATCTTCTACATTTTTTCTTCTGGATAAAAAAATGACAAAAAATAGTATAGTTGACTTTTTAAAATAAGTATTTACACCCAATTAGATATACGATTGGACTATGTAAAAGCATATATAAGCATTACATTGTTTCTGTTCAGATCCTTGTTTTAAAAAAACGATGGAAGCAGTATCTATCACTAAGTAACTTTACAATTCAAATCATAATAGTGTATTGAGCAATTAATTATTGACTAATTAGTTATCACCGCCGATAGTTAAGCTGTACTCTGCATATATATCTATAATATCCGGTAACTGCTGTCTATTTATCATGTTCATTTTTCAAAACTAAGTAAATCTGTTGAGATTTAACTCGTTTTTGTGTATAAAACAATAAATAAAATAGATGAGCTAAATCTATGCTGGACAAATAGGAATTTAATCAGTATACAGATATTATCTCATTTATATAATGAAGATTTTTATAGAGAATAGTATATCTCTATCTTTATTTGATTTCATTGTTCATTAGTACAATTCAGAATGATGTTAATCAGACTAATCAGTTTTATACTATCATTATATTGTTTGTTTTATGTTATCTATAATTTATATTACAGTATAATGAAATAGGATGATTAAATACATTTTATACCATAAAGTCTTAGAAGTAGAATGTTCTTATTACGTAACAGTTTTTATTTAACTTCAGGATAATTTGTTATCACGCTGTATGCAAGATTTAGATGCAGATTCCTATCGCTGATCAAAATCTATAAATAATAAATTTAATGTTAGCTTTAAGTTAATTTATAAGATCGTGGTTGGAGGTGGTCAATAGGAAACCCTGGACCTCGGTTTTCGTGAGACTTGGTATTCCTCAGTAAGGTGTACTTGTAATCTTGAGGGAACTGATGCTCCCTGACGGATTCGATCCCGTGTCACTCAGCTTCATAGTCAGAGACGTCACCACTGAGCTATTCGACAAGCCCCCTGTAGGACTGAGATGTAATCACAATTGATTGATCACTGGGTGGTGATCAATGTCATGCGTGTCAAGTCCTTCTTAGTGCTGATCGAATGCTATCGATCAGGTTGCAATGTGGCCACTAGTCTAGGAGGCTCGACACTGCGTGGATTATGTTGAGATAAGATCGTGGTTGGAGGTGGTCAACAGGAAATCTTGGACCCGGGTTTCGTGCTACTTGGCACTCGTCAGCAAGGTGTACCTGTAGTCTTGAGGAAACTAGATTCAGTTGAGAGAAGTTTTAGATAATAAATGTAGACTTGTTGTCATTTGTAATCATGATGTAATTTAGAATTAGAATTTATTGTTCTAGGAAATGAAGAGAGACTGATCAATTGAAGTCCTGAACATCAATGAGAAGATACAAGTAAACAACACCAAGTGAGTTTAAACTTCAATCCATTGCATAAGCAAATAGCTATCAGGACTCAGTAGCGAAGTGGATAACGCGATGGCGTTTGAAGCGAACGGTACTGGATTCGAGTCCCAGAGTGAACATCAACTCTGAGATGCAGGTACATCCAGCTGATGAGTCCCGAATAAGACAAAACGCGCGTCCTGGATTCCACTGCCAGCCACTATCCATATTTGTTTATAAAGCTTGTGACTTCAGGCAATATCGTGGCAGTCCGCACAGTATGCACATATGCCAACAAGAGACTGATCAATTGCAGTCCTAAATAACAATGGGAAGATTCAAGTAAACAACACCAAGTGAATATGAAGTGAAAGATGGTTTATACCTTACTAAGACTTATGTCAAAACTCAAATTAACTGACATATAGTCTAATGGTTAGATTCTCAGAATTGACAGACAAAAACGCTCGTTTAGTACTTAAACAATTCTTAGGATGATGATGTGGATTCTATTATACTTTCAGGAAAGTATTAAAACATATGATGTTTGAACTTTTTTAAGTAGCTTGAAAGGTTTTCAAATGAAATTATACCTTTTGGAAGAAATATACAAATTTAAGGTGTGGACTCGTGTGTATACGAGTTAAATTCATTTATTTATACCACTATAGAACTGAATGTTCTGTAGACAGGCTTTGTAACTATCCCTGCATCATAGCCAATGTGGGTTCGTAGAATAAGGCTCAACTTTAAGTCATAAACCTGAATCTTGACCTTAGCTCTTATTTGCAATTCTTAAATCTAGTTCCAATTCATGACCTTAATCCATAACCCCAAACCCCTAACCTTAAACATCCAAGTGAGTTAAATACATAGTGTATTCCTTCCTGAAGTATCATGGATTATTTTGCTCACAAGGCAAATGCACACAGATCGAGAAGTTTGAAATCTGTAGTCCTCACAACAATTTTTTGACTAATTATTCATACGTGTAGATACCTGAATTACTGTTTTTATTCTTGAGTTCTTGTTAATAAATCTAAATTTAGTGTATGTACAATCCAACTAGTTGCTTTGGTTCAGTTAGCTTAAAATACACTTATAGGACTTGTTAAGTTAATGAAAAGGTTCTGACCTTCAGCTGATGCGCCAAGTAGAATGCGAATTAGAACATTTGTCTCGTGGTTACACGACTTATTTACTTTATGTATGATATGCAAAATCTAACATCGCTCACATATGCCCGCAAGTAATGCTGTACTATTCATCTGACTACTAGCACATAAAATAAGTAGTTACATCTTAGAATAAATATCTACATCAAAGTTGGGCTTGAAAAGCCACAAAGCGAGTAAACACTGAATACTAAAGCCTTCCCGGGCTTAACATTTAGATACAACATACTGATATGATAATATTGACTACTAAATCAATTCTGATGTTATTTATCTGAAGGCTCGTAATCAAAATAACTTGTAAGGAATTTCCGCTTTTATCCTTCGACTAAAATAAATACTTTCTCAATTTTGGTATTTTTATTAATTTATTTATTACTTCAATAATACAGTAGAATAGGTATTTTTCCTCTCTTTTATTGAATCATACACTCATTATTCATGATTTTTCATGTATTCAAATCAATATTGTTTTTGAAGCATAAAAGTAACACTTAAATTGCAGAGAAAGCTACAATGTAGAAAGTGTAGCTGTAAATAAGTCACCAGAATCAATAGCTCTGTAAGTCTTCGACAGTTGATGTTGACCGCATTAGTTTTATTGATTTCAACTAGCTGAAAGCGCTCGGTCACGCATCCGCACCAGATCACGAGTGGGAACGCTGTGTTCAACTTCTACAACCACTATCCATTTTAGATCATGCACTTCTCGATATGTTGATAGCCTATCAAATACATCTTCGAAACTCTTCGCTTCTGACTTCTGATTTCGTTCGGTGGTCACGTCTTGATTATAAAAAATATTACTGGTCAAGGCGTTGTCAAACTCCAAATACTTGTGGCATTTTCAAAAGATTAGCGAAATAAGATGGTCTTTTGATATTTACCCTTAATTCCATAAATTCTGTTTTGTTTTTAAGGGACTTCCCTTTAATATTTTGTTTAATTAAGTAAATTTCAACAGATAACTATTGTTTCGGTCGAGACGCACACAATGGCGACATATTTAAAGTGAATATTTTCGTTACTCTAATCTTCGGCAAACGCATAAATTCTGAAAATTCCATTCTACTTCATGGTAAGGAATTTGCTTTTAGGTATGATGTGAAAAATTTAACTAGGTTCAACAATGTGTCATCAAGTAACTGCTTTTGAATAAAAGTCTTTATTGATTATACAGTACGACAGCTTCTATTGAGAAACCTTATTATATGTGGAATGATAATGAATAAAGTCGTAGGAGGACTGGGGTCACTGAAGGATTCAGACTAAATATCTTAGAAGTAAAAGATCAACGCTTTATCGGTTACCGAGAAACACTAGTAAACTTATAACTTGACAAATGCTTTAGTTTAGTAACCCAGTTTGGTAAATAATAAGACCGGTAGTCTTAAGGTCGACTGTTCATCCTCTCATAATATTCATTGCTCTTTTCAAATTGAACTGTCGCATATTTTTTCACGAGTTGATGTACTAAATATGGTTCCTAACTCAACTCAGTTTTGATCTAAAAGAAAATGGAATTATCGAATAACTGGCATAATGAAGCACTGCTAAACATATGGATATATACACTAAAGCTCCGTAGTTCTCTTTAAGTTTTGATGTAATTTCAAGACCTGATTAAAAACTATCTCATGTAAAGAAATCAATAGCGTTCTAAATCAGATAACAAGCGAACATCCACTCAAATGTGGAAACACTTTCAAACTTCCTTTCATCACTCAGGTACATTCAGTGAGTTTAATTCATCTTAATTTGATAATACTATTTTGTTGTATCCCGAAGAGAATTGTGAATGGTAAGATGTCTATTTCCTATTCATATTCGTGTCCCTCTTATCATAAGCTTCATCTTGACCTTTGAACTATTATTATACGATTCTTGAGTTATCATCAGTCTATTGATTACTTTCCCCCTATTCACAGCCACATTTGACCAACCATTGTACAAATATTGTTTTCTATTTTGTGGTACGATGTGGTCTGTTTGGTTGGTATATAAACCCAGTATGTTTGTGAATAATGATTCATATTGCCGAGGCTGTTATTGGTGTTCTGGACTTAACTGCCTGGGCTAGGCAGATAGCAGGACAGAGTAGTACTGAAGACAGTTCATACGGCTTTTGTGTATTATTGATCCGATCGATAATTCACTCCTCTCTCATTGGATGGTCGTAAAACGTTCATATATCAAATAGGGCACACGCACACCCACACGTTATAACATATTTCTTAAGTCATCAACCGTTTGAAACAGTTTTGTGGTAACCCTTTGTTAATAAGTGTTTGTGAATAATAATTTTCATTCACTTGGTATTGTTTACTTGAATCTTCCCATTGTTATTTAGGACTGCAATTGATCAGTCTCTTGTTGGCATATGTGCATACTGTGCGGACTGCCACGATATTGCCTGAAGTCACAAGCTTTATAAACAAATATGGATAGTGGCTGGCAGTGGAATCCAGGACGCGCGTTTTGTCTTATTCGGGACTCATCAGCTGGATGTACCTGCATCTCAGAGTTGATGTTCACTCTGGGACTCGAATCCAGTACCGTTCGCTTCAAACGCCATCGCGTTATCCACTTCGCTACTGAGTCCTGATAGCTATTTGCTTATGCAATGGATTGAAGTTTAAACTCACTTGGTGTTGTTTACTTGTATCTTCCCATTGTTATTCAGGAGGAAAGGAGCGTCCTGCATTCCACTGCTAGCCGCTACCCATCTCTGCTTATGATATCTTTCACTTTGCTTAGAATTCCGTTGCTCAAATTCAATAGCGGATGAGTGTAATCTGATTGGATGATTCGAGGGCATCTATATACTTCACTTTATTCAAAATTTCTGAAGTTGTTCATCCCACGAAGGGAGGAGAAAGTGGTGTAAAATCCTAATAATTGTATTATCTACGAAGATGAAAATCATATCCATTCTGAATTATTCTAACACTTCGTTCTTTACTCATCTAATTTTGCTGATAGGGTTTAATACTGTGTGGGTTTTGCTGACCAATCACTTTTTTAACTAAGCAGAAATTTCTTCTTTTCAACTATTAATCCACTGATTACATTGTTAGTTACCTAGGTTTTCTCTCAGAGGAACATATAGTCAGTGAAATAACTGTGAAATCGCTAAGGTGATGACAAGATCACTGAAATTTTGTTAATGATGCTAAAACTCTTCTGGAAACAATAACAAGAGGTGCGCTTTTTTCTTATTAAGTCTTCCATACGACTTTTGCCATCGCTCTTAGCTCTCAAAATCTTTGTATTCCTGAGAGTTATGCTTTCGTTACCATATACTTAGAGCTGTAACAGTTCCATTTATCCTACTTATCCTACTTCGAAGATCGGGTTTTCCTGAATTCCATCTCCCACCCGTATTAACGGTGATTTATTGACGTATTGTGTACCAGTCGTCTTTCTTCATTTACGTAATGCAACCGCTCGTATTGTAGTAGCACAGTCATTCCTAATTCTGTAAGTATTGTAGGCCTGTACTGAATCTCAAACATCAAGACTACACAGAATTGTAGCCAAGTTACTATTTTGGTGACGAATGTACTTCTACCTTCGAAGATTGGTCATCTGATAGTGAGGTTATCACTGAGAGAGGCAAAACAACTATTTGTACTTTTATTTGCTCTACTAAATACAGCTTTACCTGATAAGGAGAAAAGGCCTGGGTAACAAGTCCATGAGGGAAAGGTTTTGAAGTCATTGACTATACAGCCTTAACATAACGATATATCAGCTAGAAAACAAAGAAATTCCACCTAAAACTATAAAACGTTAGGAGTCCTAAATGTACAATCTGGAAAGCTTTATTATATATTTTTTAAATGAGCTTTATGAACTAACTTCTATGTGTATTTTTGTGTGAATCATGAACGAGTTTTAGTTTTACCCGAAGAGAAGAAACAATTTCTACTCATTGAATCGAGTTGATATAGATCATTTCAACTAGCACCCTCGAATAGCGATTATTATAAACGGAGACATCAAATACTTTGATCAGGAAACCTAATATGAACCAGTGTGTACTAGTTTAAAGTTATTAGCCACTGAATGTTCACAAAGTTTACGTCAAAGGCAATAGGCTCCAGATACTTTTTTTACAATTACATACCTACAGGCTTAGAAACACATCAAGGTCAACAGGTCAAAGTGATTAAAGCACAAAAATAGTAACAGTTTATTCCAGAAAGGTTCCTCACAAACTTAAAAGTAATGGGTAGAAATGAAACCTGTTATTCAATGTTATCTCTTGCGCAGTGTTTGCACAACCGTACGCTCTGTTTGAAATTTCTGACCTTGCTTAACATTTTTCATCTTGAAGTAAAGTTGAGTGATGTAGACACTATAGTGGAGACCCACGTCAATAGAACATGACTAAGAATGTTCCGACCAGACAGATTCAATGTCGCACTTATATCAAAGTTTAATGTTTAGGTTATCCATGAATATTCCTTCTTAGTTCCAGTAAAACTATCTCCAGTAGGAGATATGCCTGATCACATAAATGTTAACAAATATCAACTAAAGGGATGTTTCCGCGTCCGTATTTGAGCCATTAATAAATATGAAATGGGAGACGTCAGTATTCACCAAAAATATTTAATGGTCAATGCTCTGTTTCCTTTAAAAATCCAGAGGCCATGTCGATGAGCTCCTCAATTTCCTAAGACGTGATCCTTGTTGAATCGAAGTTTGAATCCAGAGTGATGGGCTAGCATCTAGGGGAATATGTCTTGATTTCTAACTTTTATGATTAACAGTGGACCAACTACTATTCTTTCAAAGTGTAAAGTAGTCCATTTGCGACATAGCTCACACGATGCACACAACCAAGATCATTCCCTCCTAGAAGTATCATCAATCGAAAGACATCTAAATGTCTTAATTCTGTATGACCCAAAATACTATTCTGACTGAGACAAAAGTGTCTTTCAACCCAGCCTCGCACCAACAAGTTTGGAACGCTTTTGCGACCAGCAGTGACAGTATGATCTTTCATTAAGTTTTTGTAGCGGCAAATAAATCCCTGAGATCAATAGTCCTGTAAGTCGTCGACATTCGACGTCCACCTCATTAGTCTTATTGGACGCATCTAGCTGAAGACTCTCGGTCACCCATCCGTATCAGATCACGGGTGGGTATGTCGTGCCACGCATCGCTTGCGACGGCTAGACAACTTAGGTTGAATGCTCACCGATATACCGGTAATCTTTCGAACATACCTCCGAATCTCTTCATTTGTGACTTCTGATTTGGCTGGATTGGCATACTCCAGTCATAAAGGTGTTACATGTAAAGGTATCAAAAAACTCCGCCTACCTGTGACATCTTTAGTTTTATTCTTCCCCGTTTACAGTACTGAAATATAACGTTCTCTCCTCCACTCCAAATTAAAACGAATATTCCTAAACTCAATCACAGGTGAGCCGTGGAACTATTTTGTGGAGTCAGATCAAAGCACAACTGAGGAACGCTTTATATCACTGAATCTCTTACCTTTAAGAATGTAAGTGAATGAGATTCAACCCTCTAGTGACTTACGGAATCATAAATGCCCTTTATAACCTTTTAGAATACCTTCGTAAATTCAGATCCAACCCAGACGCTAGGGAAATAACTGGATAATTAGAAGTACAATGCAGTTAACTGGACTGTTGGCACATTCCCTACCCATTATGAGTAGTCATCTTTTGAAATTCACTCAGAAGTCTCAATAAATTCACATGATTCCTTCAATACGGAGCCTGATATGTTGTCGGGAACCTAAAACAGTGTGCCACGCAGATCTAACGGTGACCCAATGCTGCAAGACACGGAAATCTGTTACGAGAAAGCCTCTTATATTCCATCTACAACTGTTTATGGATTTTTTCCTCTGTAACCATGCCACCATCTAAAGAAATTAACGACTCTTAGCTCTTCGCATAGAAGTCATTCGAGTAAAGAGTATTGCTATTTGGTCCGAACTATTGAATTTGTTTGTTTTGACTTCCTACTGAATAACCTTGTGGTTGCGCTCCTCACCGACTTCTGTAGGTCAACTACTAAAAAGTTACCCATGACGGAGGACCCAGAAGACAATGAAAAGCCTAAGAAACCTACAACACACGATGAGCGTGGTGCAGCAGATCTGGAACGTGTTACTGATTACTTTGAAGAGAAGGAGCTTAGTGTTGGCCTAGATGCAGTCAAAGCTGTGTCAGATACAGCTGGCGATGCTGACAAAGCTCAGAAACAAAAACAAATGCTAAAGATTAAAGTCAAAAACGAAGATGTGTCACTCATTGTAGGTTGTATATGCTTTTACGTATCTGCGCTTTATTCATGTTGTTTGTAAATGTTGATTGCAAAATTCGGCGAAACTAAAGAACATGGACGACCTTTGAACGAATCTTAAATGACCTTGAGAAATATTAGCCAATCAGAAGACAGTGTATAGTAAAGATTTATTATACAAAACCAAAGAATTAAAGTGGATACTGTTCTTTTACATGAGTTAAAAACTTATCAAGGTTGGATATAGGTTCAGAAGTTCTAAAGTCATATTGCACGCGGTACATGAATTCATCCATATGGCTCCATAGTAGTCTGCCTCTGGAGCCATGATAGGGTCTCAAAAACTCTTTCAGTCTTGACCACATAGCTTCTATGTTGTTAGTGTGCACCCCAGTAGTAGGGTCAACGAAATGGCGCTTATGTATAACGACTTCATGCACATATTCCAGTCTACCTAGACACCTGTACGCTCTCCAATCATCTGTATAAACAGTAGTGCCCGGCAGCACATATTGCTGTATAATCGGTATGATTGTTGGTGCCTGCCGGTTCCTGACTCTTTGGAAGTGTCCTTTCTGTAATGATCTATCATATATTCCAAGGACCTGTGAGGTATATTTATGGAAGAGGTACTTACCCAATCTTCTTTGATACAACGGCCACGGTTGTATTTGCGTTTCCTTACAACCGTTTCGTTTATTTCAACAATGTTCCCCACTTCATACAATTGCTGTACGCTTGTCAGTTTTGTTGCACAAATATCTCGGCAAAACTCATACCATTGAACTGCCGAAACTTCGCTTACATCGGCAAAGGTGGCAGCTAGTGTTACCGGTGCTTTTATTATTCAATTCGCAACAAGGAGCATAATTTGTCTCAACCTTAATTTTGACCGAGCGAAAAAAGTCCCTATTCGAGCTGATTTCTTCTTCCAACATGAAGGACATCGAAAGATAATATCAACACGATAGTCTGCACACCGTACAATGGTCATTTGACTACCGCAGTCACAACTATAGGAGCTTCTTAAAATTCCTTTTTATTGTAGTCGCTCAATTATCACGTCTTCTCGAAAATCCGCTGTAAAGCGATCGTACGTAAGCATCGTGTTCCGAAATTACCTCCGTGACCTTGAAAACCCGCGAAAGCTTCTGATTGGTTCGTCCATGTTCTTTAGTCTCGCCCAAAATTCTTAGTGGTTTTTGTCTGGTTGATGTTTTCGATGTCAAGACTTGGATTTAACACACTTTTAGACAGTTCACATATCAGTGTTAATCTTAATTACCTTTAAGATCATTAACTCAAGTTAGTTGAGATATTTAGCTAGTATAGGACGGTATAATGCTACCACCCGATCTCTCTATTTTTGGAAAATTTTGTGCTTAAGGGAAGTCCCTATAGGAACTTTTGGGGAGATTGTACAAAAACCCTTAAATCTAGAGATCAGGCACATACTCATATCTGGACTATTTCCAGTTCACTCTACACTTTTTATATACTTGGCTACCGTTGACTTAATCGAAAGTTCATGCTAATCAAGCCGTACACTGGAACAACCAGTTCTAAGTGTTAATTATTTCTACTGTACAGAAGGTGGAAATCTAATGCGTTGCACTGAACTTCTCGACGAACGAGGAAGTATGGGTGCTAGTATATACTTATTAACTGCTTCCATTTTACAATGCAACTAAATATATAGATGTGAGGCCTACCCAAAATACTAATGAATAATACTGGTTCCAAACCACATAGGAGTATATCTTCATCCTCCAATACGTATGCAGTTTTTCGAGAAACTTATAATCAGTGATCTTGCTTAAGTCAGACATTTTCCTGTAGGAGTGGCCGTAAATTGTATTCAGCCACGTCATCAAAATGTCGATTTATTTGAATGTTTTGCTCCTAAGCCCACATACACAATCTGCAGGGGGTGTTATTTGCTCATTCGCATTCAAGGTTAGTCTAATTGTAAATCAAAACTAAAGCATATGAATTCTAATTCTACAAACCTATGTATCAGAAGTATTGTGATTATCTATGGTTTGATAAATCATCGAGGGTTGACTGGTATTATGAGGAGAGTATAAGGGCAAACGCCTGACAAGCCAATATAAATCAAGTTTGATGGGTTAGGTCTAAGCAAACGAGTGTCAAATTATCACTTGGACCTACATCAATGATAGTAAATATTGTAGTACTAACTTGGGGAAAGCTACAGGTCGCTGTGTTTGTCACTATGTTAGTGAGCGAATTCTCTGTGATCCTGATCAATTTCGTTCCATTTTATTATTTAATCCTTTATTGCCCTACAGATATCAATAAATGATTTGAATATGTACAGGGACGCTGTTTCCTGACCACTGGAATTTTCGTTCATCTCCACCACTCTCTTGATTAAACCAAACAAGTGCAACACACTGGCTTCGCCCAAGCTGATATATGCAACTTTCATTATATACGTCCAATATAGCTTACTCTCTGACACGACTGTACAGTTATTCTAACATAGCTTTCAATTACTCCTTTTCATTTCCGCATTCTTATTTAGAGCGTAACAAGTGTGTTATGTCTTCCAGACCACCATGTACATAAACCAATGCTAGTCAGTGAAAAAGTTGATACTAACCGGCGAAGCTCGTGACTGTCCGTCTGAAATATGCGGCAAGTAATTGATGGATTTCCCAATAAAGTCTCCAGTTCAGAAACCATTAAACTGGTGGCCTAAGGTAGACCACAAAGACGCATTTTACCACCTGTGTTTATTGATTCCTCATATCCCTGTTTATCATCGTTGTGTTTTGCAAAATGCAGCGACTTACGACTCACATAAGTCGAAGTGGCTGTTTTGTGAGATATCCGCTCTCTATGAAACTGACACGTCCTTATAAGCATACTTCTAGTGTCGTGGCAGGAACTAAGCAATAGGTGCCCACGGAACGGATTTCTATGCTTTTTCTAGGGTTAGAACTTGGAGTGGATGTTTAAATACAGCAAGATTTTGCTTGAAAATGGGTTGCATTGCCTGGCAACACCTTTTAAGATGTAATTGTGTATTTCGATTGCACTTTGGATTAAAAGACTTGTTTTTCATTTCAGTGTCAAGAACTCGAAGTTAGCAAACTTACGGCGGAACGATATCTAAAAGAACATCAGGGCAACGTTTTCGAAACACTGGTCGCACTGTGCAAATAGTCATGAACAAATACTTCTAGGCGCCACAACCAAGACTTATTTCAAGCAATGGTCAATACATTTAGAAATTTGAATTTCTATTATGTACATCATTTAAGTAAATGAGAATGGTTTCTGTACAATAAAAACAAAGAGTCAATTAAATATCGTTATGTTTATGTGTTCTTTTTCGTAACGTTGATAGCACCGGGGATTTGGGTACCGTTGGGGGTTTGCGCGTGGGAGATTTGATTGTTTTATACCGCCTTATCGGTTCCGGTTTGTGTACAGATTCTTTGCGAATCTGTCTTATTTTATTGGCCTCGTCCTCCATTCTCTTAAGTCTAATGAGTTCCGATTGTTGCTGGAGGATATCTCTTCTCCTTTGGGCTTCATCGTCATATTTCGACCTTGACATTGCGCGCTCCACGGTGGCTAATTTAGGGGGGACAGCAACTATTGGAGAACGCTCTGGAAAAGTCGGAATAAACGGTGTTCGGTAAATGACTGATGGAGATTTAGTTCTTCCTCTTGTAATTATAGACTCCTCAGCGGATGTACTAGCCTAAGACAGTAAGTGAAAAAATAGACAGTAAATATAAAGGAAACTATGTGTTGTCAAACTTCAGTTTTATTGGACTTGGGAATTCGGTTCGTGGATTTGGCCACCATAAGACAGTACTCTAATAAATTGTTGGGAAGTAAACACGACCTAACTTCAAGAAGCATAATCTTGGGACGGAATTCACTGGTTTCCTCTACGATAGATGAAGTTTAGCTTATTTACATACAACAGATACTTCCCTTCTTTTTATAAATATTAAAACTGGAAAACAACAAACTACAACACTGTATGGTTTAAACTCCTCAGTATCCAGAGTGGACGGTAGTCAGTAATACGGTACCAACTGGTCTTCGAAAAATAAGCTCATTGTTACAGAAATATGAATACAGAAAGGTCTTTACACACCAAGTGAATGTAACTATATTTATCCGAAAGTTTCTTGTATTTTCTACTGTTGCTCCTTATCGGATATCAGTGACCAGGTATGTTTTGTCAAAAAGTATGTCACAGGTAAACGACGGTTAATTTTCGGAATTCATACCAATAAGGGACTAAGCTTAAATCACCGAGGATCTAGAATATGCACTTTTATTCAACGCCTTGAGTGGTAAGGATTGGTCGTCCTATTATAGTTGGACTCACCAAACAGTATAATGCAAATGTGTTCACTTAGAAACTTTTCACAGGACAATTCGATTGGATAACACAATACTAGAAACCTTCGGCTTAGGATAGAAAAAATGAAGGGAGTGGTATTCGTTCATGCATAATGAAGATTGTAAAGTTAAACCAACCTCTCTTCTGCTTCTGTGAAGTGCTATTCTTTCTTCAGTGAATGAGTGGAATGAAATTGGATGAACCGGAGAATGAACAACACGTGGAGGTAGACGATCAGGTGATCCAACCCTCATAGGTTGAGCTTTGAATGAATTTGCAAGCAACTTAGCATGTAATTCTGCTTGGACTATACGTTCGTTTCTGCGTTTTATCAAAGATAATTCACGATCTTCAAAACTAAATGGCTTCGGATGAGTACAGTTCTGTGTGAAAGAAACATAGGCCCAAATTAGTGGATTTAGTGATTTCGGATTTGAGTATAGAAAAACGCTGAAAACGATTTAAGCTACTGTTGTGACTAAAATTGTTGCAATTCGAACGATTCTCAAAGTATTTCATACAGGCAGACATCAACATGGAAATCAAAAGTACTGCACAATAAACTTGACTAACGCCCGGGTGCCTTGGTGACATTACAAGGAAAGTGGCTCCAAGGATATTAATTGGAATTCCAAGTTGATATTTCAGAAACGAATCCAATAATAACCTTCACAACTATTTCATTCTTACAGTATTATTTAAATGCTTGTCTAATTTTACTTGCATACTAGACGAGTCATTTGTCTTACAACCCAGTTCGTGTAATACACCACATAACCACCCAAATACCCTGGTACGGTCGACGGCGGGAGTCAACTCTACCTCTTGAAATGCTCTCACATGGCTACGCGTATACAGTCACTACCAGGGAAGTTCTAGTCACTGCCTTCTCGTGACTTGGGTGTTGTTTACGAAGTTGAGAAGACGAAAAGCGAATGTCCGGAGCTTTACCCAGGTTGGTGGATATGAAGAGTCTACATAGGGGAAATGGAAAACCCTCATACTTCAAAAGTGCACACATAACTAACAGAACTGATTCGAAAAGTAGATGTTTCCTTAGTTTTAGGGTATAATAGACGCAACTACTAGAAATGGGATACCAACGCTGATTTAAAATCGTCCCTACAGCCTCATAAATGTTTTCATCATTATCACACTAGCACTGAGGTCTGCATTTTATAATGGCCCAATACCTGCAAAGACAGAATCCTATCGAAGTCTCTGACTTGAAGACTTCAAGGTTATCTGCCTCAACTCCTAGTATAAGGCGGCCTTGGTCGTCAGTATATTTTCTTCTCGAGAAACAATTGAAACCAAGCAGATACAAATCACCTTTAGTTTAAAAGACTCTCCCCAACTACAGTTAAAAACACTTGTGATATTTTATCACACCCAAATGGATCAAAATTACTTTATCAATATACGCTTTTGCTTCGTTATCAAATAATACTGGAGACAGAGAGTAAATATACCTGGATCATAGACTAACCTCGGACCATACCACCCAGCGTCTGACTGTTCTCGACCAATGTGTGAATGACCAGATAATCCAAATCTGCTAACACGGCTTAAATCATCACTTAAAGACTATGAATTAATGCTAACACTCGACTTAGCTACCTTAGGCTTTCTTTTATCCTGCATCTACAAAAGCGGTGTTTAGGTACATCACCCACCTCAGTAAACATAACCACAACCTTACCAACAGATATGACTTGTTATCAAGTATTTTTACATCTAACCTCGCCTTTACCTACTCAGTTACCTTACTACGCACTACCGATGTTTGGAAATTTTTGAAGTACGTTATTGCGTAATAATAATTTTACACGTTCGACAGTATGTTATTGTAGATGCTTCTTTCATTCTATTAAAATTTACATCAACCAAGTAAAACAGCATCGTTGAACTAATGAAAACAATCAACAAGAACAAAAAAAATGGGACGTACCTCTTTATTAGAATCATGATCTGAATCACAAGAAAGCATTACTGATGGATGCCTTTTGGCACGCATGATTGTAATAACTACAAGGTTTAGTAAGCAGATAAGGAAATAATAGAAGGAATTAGGCTATTTTGAAAAACTTACACCGATCAAATGACTAAAAAAAGTAATAAACGGACTAAGTAACAAATACCGTATTCGCCCAAGCAACCAATAAAGAGAAATTTCCATTTGAAATGTCGCAGAATCGGCTACTTCTCCCCTAAATACACGCGGAATTGTATACTTTTTGCCTAGCCCTAAATGTCTCTGTTCACCCTTAGTTCCACTACAAAGCACACAATGACTGCTGCCGACTACATTAAAGAACGATACATGGCTAAAGACATTTACTGATAGGTAATAACATCACTGATTACAAAGAGTTTAATAACAGACAGATGCATATTACGTACTCTGACTGTAAGTGTAAAGTTCCAGTGCCATTTATGAAGATCTAACAGAGAAGTTACAGGTAACGGGTTACCAACTAAGAATATGTCCTAACTGATGAGTGCATATGATATCGAAGACACACACATGCGTGGTTACGAATAACCACGTTATATCTCCAAGAAGTATTATGAACTGAAAGCTATTTCGTCAACCAATCCATTCATACTTTACATTATATTAAGTTAAAAAATCATGGTTTCCGTATTTAAGCAAAAAAACAGTACCCACCATTCAGAGAACCGCCAAGAATATTCCTAGTTGTGCGCAATTGTGAACAGTTGTAAATAATAAGCAACTAAAACAACAGATGCACATACACCACTGGAGATATATTGCAACTGGTGAGCTTCTTTTCATGGTAAAATAGCATATCTCATAAGGGCGAAACAATCATTCTGAGGAATCATTTCTCATGAGATTTTAGTTTCATGACAAAATTCATGGTAATCGTGTTAATTATCTCACTTTCCAAACCGCTTCACAATAAACCTTTCCAAAGATAGCATGTGCTACGTTCGATTAGTTTCAGAGTGTAAATTACCTACACATTGGCTTATAAGTAGATTATGAGAACTTTTCTATTTCAAGCAAATTTTAAACTAGATTTTGCTCAGTTAATCTTATCTATCCTATATCTCAAATGGGACGATATGTCAGTGACGACGTCTGAAATTCCTTGACGCCATTATAGTTTATTTAGCTGTAGCTTGGATAATTGGATAACTTATATTTATACCATACAAAATAAATTTGTTCAGCATAACGTCAGAACTTGATGGTCGTGTGTGATCTAATGTTTTAAATTCTTCGAGGTAACAATCAAAAATAGATCAAAAGTTACTAACACCAAGTACAAATATGCACTAGATCATCACAGAGCTTAATAACTTAAAATCTGCCGATGGCTGAATGTGTAATAGAGGATGACGACCATAACTCTTATTGAATAAAAATAAAGAGTATTCAGTGGAAAAATTCTTTTAGTTGAAATCATCTGATTATGCTGAACATTCTCATCTGTAGTTGTTTGAAAAATGAAGAAGACTATAGAATGATGCAGAAGACTGCATCATAAAGTGATTCGGAGTTTCGAATGTCATCATGGGTTGCATCATAGTCATGGTAACAATTGAACACTGATGATAAAATATCGTCAAAGGATAACAATAACTTATTGAGCTTTGAGACTACAAAATAATGATGAAAAACAGAACGGGACCAAGACATACTGCATCAAGGAATTATGGTCAAGGAAGGACTATAGCATTTTTTAGTAATGTTCTTTTCACTGGCCCCATGCTCAACCCTCCTCTTTTACTTGGTCTTGGGACCGGTGGTAGTCCTAGAGGAGCTGCAGGAAGAGTTATAGGCGGCACAATATTCCCACACGAATACGTACACAAAGCTACATGGGTCTCACTGGACCACGATACAAAGGATCAGATCGATCATATTCGTATCACCAAACAATTCAGAAGGTCAATGGAAGACGTGAAAACCAGGAGAGAAACCGACATAGCTCCAGAGCATCACTAGCTGGTAATTAATAGAATGAAACTGAAGCTAAAGAAGCATTGGATACCTGGAGATACAGTATTACAAAGGTCCAGTACAGACTACCTTCGACATACTGACAAGCTCAACGAATTCAAGATAACTCTCAACAACAGGTCCCAAGCTCTACAGGATCTACTGAAAGAAGAATAAACTACTATAGAGGACAACTGGGAAGGGTGTAAAGAAGCACAAATTCCACATGTCAGGAGGCGTTGGGCCGCAACAAGAATCATCATACGGAATGGATCTCTAATGAAATCCTGGACAGAATTCAAATTAGGAAGAACAAGAAGACAGCAGATAACAACAGTCGAACAAGGGCAGAACTAGTCAAGGTACAAGCTAAATACACAGAAGCAAACAGGCAACTGAAGGAAAACATTAGAGCCGACAAACAGGAATACGTGATGGAAGACCTGGGAAGGACAGCAGAAAAAGCTACAAGACAAGTAAGTGTGAAGTAACTACATGACACAACGAAGAAACTTGCAGGAAAATATAACAAACCAGAGAATCCGATCAAGGACAAAGAAAGGAAGCTAATTGCTGAGATTCAGTAACAGAGAAACAGATGGGTGGCATACTTCGAAGGACACTTGAATAGGGCAGCTCCATTGGATCCACCCGATATGGAAGCAACATCTAAAGACCTCCGTATAGACGTCACTCCACCAAAGATCGAGGAAGTCAAGATGCCCATCAGACCAATCAAGAATTGGAAAGAAGCAAGATCTGACAATATACCAGCTGAAGCACTGAAATCAGACACTGAAGTAGCTGTAAACATGCCTCGCCTTCCATTCAAGAAGATTTGGGAGGAGGATTAAGTGCTGACGAACAGGAAACAATCGACACTCCATCAAAATACCAAAGAAAGGAGATCTGAGCAAATGTGAGAACTATAGAGGAATCACACTACTATAGGTATCAGTAAAAGTTTTCAGTAGAGCTTTGCTGAACAGGGTGGAGGATTCATTGGGTGCTCAACTTCGAGATCAACAGACTGGATTCCGTCGGGATGGGTCGTGCTTAGACAGAATTGCGACACTACGGATCATCGTCGAATTATCAGTTGAGTGGAACTGGTCATTATTCATCAACTTCGTTGACCATGAGAAGACGTTTGACAGTGTGAACAGAAGAACATTATGGAAACTTCTTCGACACTACGGAGTTCCTAAAAAGATTTTCAACACTATTCGGAATTTATACTACGGACTACAGTGCGAAGTCGTGCATGGAGGATAGCTGACGGACGAACTCTAAGCAAGGGCCGGAATCAGACAAGGTTGCCTACTCTCCTCCTTCCTCTTTCTTCTGGTGGTCCACTGGTTTACAAGGACTTAGACATCTGACGAGAAGCACAGAGTAAAATGGACAGCTTGCATACAACAAGACAACTATTCTCCACGGATGACTTAGCTCTTCTATCCATACACACGAACAAATGCAGGTCAAGATAACTATTGTAGCAGTGGCCTCTGTAACAGTAGGCCTCAACTTACATAAGGGAAAAACCAACATCCTCAAATGCAACACGTAGAGCAACAACCCAATCACACATGATGGAGAAGTTCTGGAAGATGTAGAATCTCTCACTTTCCTTGACAGAATCATCGATGAATGGGGAGGATCAGATGAAGACGTAAAAACAAGGATTGATAAAGCAAGGACAGCATTCCTATGGTTGAAAAACATATGGAACTCAAAAAAAGATCAACTAATATCAAAGTTAGGGTCTCAAACACAAACGTCAAGACAGTTCTACCATACAGGGTTGAGACGTGGAGAACTACTGCAACCATCATCAAGAAGGTACAAATATTTATAAACAACTGTCTGTGTAAGATAGTGAGTGTCTGTTGGTTGGATACCATCAGCATCAGCCTAATATGGGAGAGAACAATTCAGCTCCCATGTGAAGATGAAATTAAGAAAAGATGTGAGAGGTAGATAAGACACCCATTACTGAAATCATCTAGCTGCATCACATACCAAGCACCAACTTGGAATCCTGAAAAGAAAAGGAAAAGTGGAAGACCAAAAAGTACATTGAATAGGAAATAGAGAGCTGACACGAGAATGATCAATAGTAAGTGCAAACGACTGAAAAGGATTGTATTGGACAGAGTTGAATGGAGAATGCTGCTAAGCGGCTAGTGCTACTTCACGACGGGTAACAGGAGTAAGTAAGTAACTAAAAAAGGACGAGAGGCTTGACATATCGCTTTTGTACTCAGCGTTCAGGTTTGAATTGGTCGATAGCCACTGCCTCAGCAATGCATACGTTTTTGATTCGACCTCCCTTTGATCCAGTTCCTTTGATCGCGTAGATTACTTTGAAGAAGCACTCCATTTGAGCAACATGTTCAGAGTTGATTAAGTGTTTCTGTAGAACTATGGTTCACTTCGTTATTAGTACTGCTCTAATAATAGATCTAATCTTAAGATTGTAGATTTGTCGTGTTATAACTGCCTAATCTATGAGATCTTACATGGAAGTCACATCATTGTTTACACTGACTAATCGTATCGTAAAAATCACCAGCATATGATGGAGAGCACGTTTAGGTTGGAGATAGAACAATATATTTAACGTGAACAAAAATGGTGTTACAATGGCATGTCCATGCCTGCAAGGCGGTGCCATGCCATTCGATGAATTGAATTTCAAACGAATCTTCCCGCGTTCACTATTACTGACCTTCTCTCAGTGCAATATGTTGAAAGTTTATCTTCCCAGTTATCTCATGTTCAGCCTTGAGGATTGTGGTTATGACCGGTACCACTACACTTTTATATTGAAGTGGTTGTAGCGCCAGTGAAGTTTCACTGTGTCCTAGCCAAATCATCTGACAGGCAGGTCACTGGATGTCAAAAAGTTCTCTGATCCTCCTTAAGATCAAAGACAATCAACGAGCATCGGTTAATTGATCTCGATGGATTGGCCCATGCAACAGTGGTCACAATCCATGCCTTGTACCTACTCATACTAATATATCTCTGTAATAACGTTGTTTATGTACAGTCATCAAAGCAAACATAGTACATAGACACGGTGAAAGAGTAATCCACGTTAGGTATTAATCGCGATGTCTGACTTCGACGTTAGCTGATTGAATACACCACTCCCATCTAATTGGAACAGGCCCCCAGTCATTGGAAACAGGTTATCTATGTTAGTGATGTACATGGTGATTGTTTTGTATTCTCCTTTTAAAAGCCTCGGTGGGTAATTTTCTGAGATGTTTTCAAAAAGTGATCACCTTGTGAGGCTAATGTAATCCACCACACAAATGCAAGTAAATTTATGGATGAACAATGATGCAACCTAAAGAAGTTTATCCTTAGCACATCAGTGAATGGCAGGTCTATTTGAGAAGGTAATGCGAAGCTTTACTGAATAAGTCTTATTCGGGAATATGAAAATAAGTTTATTCAAGATTTTGACGGCCGTATCTTTTTAAATGCGACATCCATAAAGCGAGTTTTCTGTCGTACTGTTAGCATTTTTTCACGACGTATCGGTGTTAAGTTTCCGTTGACCAACCTACGTGGATGGTCATTCCTGATGAGTATCTTGAGAACACATTCGCTTAGTCTTCGATAATAATGGGAAGATTAAGTTCCGCTTTTTACTCAGTGGGAATCAGCAATGTAAATTCGTAAACTGGCCATCTCAGGTCGATCTATGTATAAAAACACGAAGGTTGGGTAATGACCAGGCACTGTTAACTGTGGTTAGTCTGAGAAAGGGAAATCATCTAAAGAATCACCAGGACAAGGGACTGAGCCAACGAAAACAAAGGCTGTCAGTGCAGTAAAAATAGAGGAACAGATAGTGAGAACGAAATCTGATAATGAAAAAGAGTAGACATAACTAATCGTGAACAAAAGATTAACATAATATACATGATCAGAAAGTTTAAAGAGAATGAGGATACACGTGGGACGGAACAAAGGGTTGTCATCACACGAAATGCACACATGAAAGATTTTCTCACACTCGCATATGAAATGTTAGGATTAGATGGATTTAGAAGTCATAGTTTGTAGTGGCTTTAAAATGAGGTTTATCAGTAAGGAGGTCATTTTCAAAGGCTTCTGGGCCTGATGAGATATTCATAGATCATTTTGTATTCTAGATAAATATTCAGAATATTCTGCACAACATATCTGAGGCCTCGTTTACGATACGATGTCCAGGCCACAAGCCCTTATTTAGGATACGAGGTGAATTCAATTGAACGAATCACACTGCTAGGGAGTAAGATGATAAGAGACTCCCACAACCCAAATTACTAGCAAAGATCATGACACATTGACATACTACAGCTATTTTACATTATAAGATGATTGTACGCTGTAATGTCAAGTATTGCTTTTTCATTAGTGTGTCTAAAAATGACACTGTGTTTGAAGTTTGATGACACCTTTACATGTAACACCTTTATGACTGGAGTATGCCAATCCAGCTAAGTCAGAAGTCATAAATGAAGAGATTCGGAGGTATGTTCGAAAGATTACCGATATATCGGTGAGCATTCAACCTAAGTTGTCTAGCCGTCGCAAGCGATGCGTAGCACGACATACCCACCCGTGATCTGATACGGATGGGTGACCGAGAGTCTTCAGCTAGATGCGTCCAATAAGACTAATGAGGTGGACGTCGAATGTCGACGACTTACAGGACTATTGCTTTCGGGGATTTGTTTACGGCTACATGTCTTTTTTCTTTAACCAAGGACTGATCACGTGAAAGGACACTTAGAGATTTCGAAAACCGAAACCAAATCATTCACACCTAGAGTTTCTTTTCTCTCATAGAGTATTGGACCTCTGGGCTCCTTTACATAAAACGGAGTTTCAGTGCCTTCTTATGGTAGATTTGTGAGAATCGAAAAAGTCACTTGACTTCTGATCTTTACTTCTGAAGGCTGATATAAGACCTTTAGATCATCAGTGTGGATTGCGAAACTACTGAGGTTGGACATGGGCAGTGTGACCTAACGTCCTACCTTACTTGTATTACCATGTCAAGATAGCCAGATAATATGGCTTCTTTAGTGACGGTAGAAAACAAATAGAATCTTACCAAAGCAGGTGGTCTGATCAATAAAAACAGATTAGAACAGTATAGAGTATGGTCACACTAACTTATGGGCCGGCCGATTCACGAGGTGCAATTAATCAATCCGTGTTTATCATTCCTGACCTTGGAGATATTTAGTAAACTATTCAGCGTCCAGTAGTTAATCACTAGGCAAAGAGATGGTTAATTTTAATTTGTACTTTGACTAGGACTCATGGACATTTCACTAACCTTAAAAATACATTTTAATCTCGGTCCTATCGAACGACTGTTTGTGAAGTAATGCTCAAAATGTGAGCCCGAACACCCTAAATCTAATCTTCTGCTTACAATTTTTACTTGAAATTTATTATGGTGAGCACTTAGATTACTAGTATACCCTTGTTTGTGTTACTATGTAGGGTATTACTGGGTAGTCCAAGCGGTCTTTTTAAATCGGATTCTTGAGGTCGTAAGATTTCCGCAGGTCATGGCGGGCATCCCGCAAGCAGTCAATGTTCACAGCACCAGTCAAATGACTGACAATTTAAGCAGAAATGAAATAATTCAATGGGTTAATCACTGTCTTAACAGCAGCTACGGTAAAGTAGAGGAGTTGTGCAGTGGAGCAGCTTATTGTCAGCTGGTGGATATGCTCTTCCCAGGTATTTACTGCAGAAATCTAAACTATTTCTGCAGGGACGTTGTTGTTTAAGAAAGTCAAATTTAACACAAAGTTGGAGCATGAGTACATTAATAACTTCAAAGTATTACAAGCTCTTTTTAAGAAACATGGCGTAGATAAAGTAGAGTATAACCTTTCTAGTTATTTTGTCTTAGGAGGTTCCAATCGAAAAGTTAGTAAAAGGAAAGTTCCAAGATAATTTTGAATTTCTACAATGGTTTAAACGATTTTTCGACGTAAACTATGATGGTCATCTTTATGATGCCTTAACAGCTAGGGGAGGTGAGAAAATTATTGGCAGCGGGAAAACTCCAAACAAGTCCCAACTCGATCAGCCACGCAATAGCATCTCATCAAATGCTAAACCCACAAGTCAAAAGCAAGGTAAGTTGGTAACCTGTGTCACCTTTATCACCCATGTTTATGTTTTAACCCATATTAACGTGAGTTTCTGCGATCCGGCCGAGCGAGTAAACAACATTATTTCTCAAAGATTCCTAAATTCCAGAGGCCTTGACAATTGTATGTTATACAAGTAATCTTGATGAAAAACACTACAGAGTTCGGAAAACAGTGGATTTAATTCATTCATGAATTCGAGAATTTTTACTTATAGGCCGCATAACGTTGTTGCATTTTAGATCTGTAAAAATCGGACAGAAGATATGATTTTTAAAAACTCACCTAGATGTATATCCTTAATTAGTCAGGTGACCTACCTGGTTTAGAAATGTAGCTCAATGTGTTATGTCGGTTGTCTCACATTGCCGCAACTCAGTTTTGTTTGTGTTGAGGTGTTTTGTTATTGGTCTAAGTTAACTCAATCTCAAAAGGCTATTTTAAAATCTTATCATGACAGACTGTAACATTTTTGACCAAGATAAGAGACTTTTAAGACCCCCCTTCTAATAGCACCTGAAATCTCTCAATATACGCCTGAAAGGTTGACTATTTACAGTTGTTAGACAACTAATTAGTTTCCAAGTAAAAGTTTGTGTGTATGCTGGTTTCAAACACTTTATGACTTGTGTTCCCAAAATATTGCTCAATCATGGTCGATTATTTAGCTGTAAAGCGATATGTAGTAATGGTGGATCAGTTAATGGGGTTGGTAACCTTTCCTGACTTTTTCTTACTTATACTCAGCCAATAGTCGCTAAATCTCATTGTCCTTGTGTCCATAGAATCAGATTTGACGAAAGCTAAACATAGTCATTCCAAGCCCTAACATGTTCTTAACGTATATACTGTATGGAAGGAAAGACCAAAAATGTCACAACAGATGTACATAAACTTTATACTTTTTCTCGAACCCTAAATATTTTGTTCTGTACTTTTAGTTTCTCACTCATCTCTTCATCTTCACTGTTAAAACCATTTTTCCCTCTTTGTCTCCTGTTGATTTCTTCATCATTAATGCTTGACAACTTATTTTGTTGAGCATTTTTACCATGTCTTGTGTTATTCATCCCACCCATATCGATCACTGACGTAGATATTAGTATAGGACTCAGTGGCCGATCGTTGCTGCTACCTTGACGTGGTGGTCGGGCTTGCCTATCGTGATGAAGCAATCGAGCTATGCTGGCTGGAACAATCGTTCCTCGAGGTCCTACCATGCCAGACAGGTCGGTTGAAGAGCGGTGAGACTAAAAGCAGCAAACCCAAGGTCCGAGGGCGAAGTCGTACTGCTGACTGTACAGAGGTGTAACAGCAGTAAGGTGTTTCCTTCAGACAACCAGCATGACAGCGATGCTGCCTTCCCACAAGGAGGGGTGGGGTTAGAAAAGGTCGACCCTAAAAATGCACACCTCGCCTTATCCCACGGATATCCGTCTCCGGCGGTAAGGTTTTTTTGAAGAACGGAGCTAACACAAAAACTACCCACAAAAAGGTCGTGTGTGACCGACCTCAAGCAGTTGTCCCTTGGGCACTGCGGTCACGCTCTCAGGTCATTAAGACCACTTCTAACCCAATTTCCTTTTCAGGTACCTCTAGAAGAACCCTTCCACGGTGTGGGCAACCGGGAAGTGATAACTGCCCTCATACCTCTAACAACACTCAAGACCACTGTATTCATAATCAATCTCCTTCTTCACTTCCTACTATTCCTTCTACCTTGACTTTCAACACTAAACTTCCTGTTCCGGTTTCCTCCTCAAGTGTCACCATGGCCAACGATTCTAGTGCGCGAAACGCTGTCCCAGGTCTACTAAAACCTCGCTCCAAACTACACATTGGAGCCTTCAACGTACGTACCCTATGCCAAATCGGTCAACAGGCCTCCTTAGCTAAAACTCTAGAATCTCGTACCATTGATGTATGCTGTGTCTCCGAAACACGCATACAGGATCCCAGTGTGGTCATTCACTTGATCTCACCTCGCCAAAATGGACAGCCGACGAAATACACCCTCCGTGTATCTGGCGACCCGTTGGCTAGTTCTCGCGGACTTGCAGGTGTAGGCATAGCACTAAGTACAAGGGCAGAACAGGCACTACTAGAATGGATCCCCGTTAACAGTCGCCTGTGTGCTGTCCGGCTAAATGGCTCCGTAAGAACTCGGAAGGATAGGGACACACGTCGTTGCCTTTTCGTCGTTTCTGCCTACGCTCCCACTGACTGCAGCCCGGATGAAGTGAAAGATGACTTTTACAGAAAACTCTCTGAGCTTCTTCAGAAAGCTAAGCGCTCAGACATAGTAGTCGTAGCGGGTGACTTTAATGCCCAGGTAGGCAGCTTAAATCAAACAGAAAGACATTTAGGTGGGTGTTTTAGTATTCCGGCTCAACGAACCGATAATGGTGATCGTCTGTTGCAACTATGCTCAGACAATCGTTTATTTTTAGCAAGCACTAATTTTAAACATAAGGAGAGACATCGTCTAACATGGCGACCACCTGCACCAAACCAACGATGGACTCAAATAGACCATATTGTCATCAGTCATCGTTGGAGAGGCTCAATAGAAGATTGTCGCTCGTATTGGAATACTTGTTTAGACTCTGATCACGCTTTAATACGAGCGCGCATTTGTCTGCGCCTCAATGGACGCAGGAAAAGTACACTAAGAAGACCCATTAGGATTGAACTGGAGGACGAGAAAGCCAAATGCGAATTCCAGAAACAACTGAGTTCACATCTAGGCAGTTCTGTAAACGAGACTGACCCAGATGCTGCTTGGAAAGACATACGAACAGCTGTGGAAACAGCAGTCACATCTATTAGTCATCTAAACCATAGGGCTCCAAAAAACCAGTGGATTTCCTCTAAGTCTATTTCACTGATGGATTCGCGTAAACTCATCCCATCAGGCTCTGAACACGACGAAGAGCGTAAAGAAATTAGATCTAGGTTAACTAAAAGTCTAAGGAACGATCGTGAGCAGTGGTGGGCAACGAAAGCAAAAGAGATGGAAAAGGCAGCGGCTGTAGGCAACACCAGGCAACTATTCAGACTAATAAAAGAAACCGGAATTAAGAAGTCAAGTGTAAGTGAGACAATCTCCGAAAAAGACGGAACCCTTATCTGCTCTCAACCTAAACGTTTAGAACGATGGGCGGAACACTTTAAGGAGCAGTTTAGCTGGCCTTCAGCTACTGCACAACTACCCACTATTCCCAGAAAACCTGAATGGAACATTGAGGTAGGTCCCCCGACCCTACTTGAAGTTCAAAAGGCTATAAGTAATCTGAAACGAGGAAAAGCAGCTGGTCCTGATGGATTGGCTCCAGAGGTCTTTAAATATGGTGGTCCAATTTTAGCGATTAGGTTGACTAATATTCTGGCTAAAATCTGGGAGACGGATGTAATCCCATCCGACTGGTCACAATCACTGATTGTCCCAATATATAAAAAGGGGTCCAAATCATCCTGCGATAACCATAGAGGGATTAGTCTGACTAACATAGCATCTAAAATACTAGCCTCAATAATTATCGGGCGCCTAACTGAGACTCGTGAACTGCAAACACGAGAAAATCAGGCTGGCTTCAGACCTGGTCGTGGCTGTATCGACCACATATTCACCATTCGTCAAGTTTTAGAGCACAGACACGCTTATCGGCGTCCGACAATGATAGTTTTTCTTGACTTGAAAGCAGCATTTGACTCTGTAGACCGAGAGGTTCTGTGGCAGTGTCTGTCATTGAAAGGTGTACCTGAGAAGTACATAAACCTTGTGAAGGCTCTTTACTCGAACACTATTAGTCGAGTCAGAGCTTATGGCGAACTGTCATATGATTTTACAACCTCAAGTGGTGTCCGTCAAGGCTGTCCACTATCCCCGTTTTTGTTTAACTTCATTATAGACCTGTTGCTGCAAATAACACTCTCTTCGACTGAATCTACAGGAATTGATCTCCTACCAGGGGGACCACTAAGCGACTTAGAATACGCAGATGACATAGTCCTGTTTGGTGAAGACGCTGGCAAAATGCAGAGTCTTCTGTTGGAACTCAGTAATAATGCCAGGATGTTTGGGATGCGTTTCTCCCCATCCAAATGTAAATTGTTACTCCAGGACTGGCCTGCGTCAACACCCGAACTAAGGATAGGGAGTGAAGTAGTCGAACGCGTCGACAACTTCACTTATCTTGGAAGTCTGATCAGCCCTAATGGGTTGGTGTCTGACGAAATCTCTGCACGGATTCAAAAAGCTCGTTTGGCTTTTGCCAACTTACGTCACCTATGGCGTAGACGAGATATCCGTCTATCAATTAAGGGACGAGTATACTGCGCATCAGTTCGTTCTGTTCTACTTTACGGCTGTGAAACATGGCCATTAAGAGTAGAAGATACTCGTAGGTTACTAGTATTTGACCACAGATGCCTTAGAAATATTGCTCGCATCTGCTGGGATAACCGGGTAAGTAATAGTGAGGTTAGACGCAGGGTATTAGGGAACGATGGTAAATCAGTTGATGAGGTGATGAATCTTCATCGACTGAGATGGTTGGGCCATGTGTTACGTATGCCTGAACACCGATTACCACGACGCGCTATGATGACTAGTATTGGGGACGGTTGGAAGAGAGTTAGGGGCGGCCAAACCAAAACATGGCATCAGTGCTTGAAGTCACTAACTTCTAGTCTGAGCCATGTTGGCAGATGCAGACTACCTGGTTGGGGTCCGCGTGACTATCGTAACCAATGGTTGGAGACTCTGTGTGACATGGCTCAGAATCGATCACAATGGCGTAGGTGTATACACTCTTTATCTTCCCTTAAACCTTGAGACTAAAATTGCTTCATATCTCTCTTCCTTCCTATACTATATCCTTATATACAACCTATAATTTATATACTACTACCAACACTAAATTAACTATTATTAATCCGGTGTTGTTCTTGTTGTGCTAACGAGGTATGGCAACTTGGACCGATGCATATATGTGCCTGGTCCTACGTTGTAGCTGACTGACTGACTGAGATATTAGTATGTTTGGTATCCTAAAACTTTCGAAGTCCTGATCTAGTGCTCTTAATCAGGGTTCCATCTTGTGGCATTTTGATGCAACAGACCCTGAAATGGTTGTCTTCTATTAAAATCGTTTTGATTTACTTATCGGAAACGAGTGACAAGCCAGAAAATTAACTGAATTTTTTATGTATGTCACGGATAGGATTTTCCGTCACTAAAATAAAGTTATTCATAACTGACTTCCGACTATGTCCTTGCTAATTTATGTAAAAATAATCGTTACACTAGTCTTAACTTGCAAGCTTTACATATTAGTTTCTGTCACATAAAGCAAATTATAAAGGATACAGAGATATCTAGCAGATCAAATTTCGTTCAGACCATTTTTAGATCGGTCATATATCGTCTGTTGAGATACCCGAACATCATACATTTTGCAACGTATCAGCTTTTAACTTTATTACCACTAATACAGTCCAAGCTATTGCAGAGTTATACGGACAACAGTGGTTCTGAAATCCTAATAACTTCGACCGCTTTATCAGAATACTTTACACGAAGTATAGTTACATCATAGTTATTTAAAATTAGTGGAATTTGTTAGGGTTTTCAGTTTTTACTATTCTTAACACTATTGTTGATGCAATTTTAGTGATAGATCCGGGTAAAGCGTCATCATTATCATCATGATGCTCATTATATGTACACTGGTCCAAGTTACCACAACACATCAAAGCGAGCATCAGTAGCGGTAGGAAGAAAAAGCGAGCATCAGTAGCGGTAGGAAGAAATTAAGTATGGGAAAAGAAAGCAGTAGTGTGTAAGAAGTGTACTGTTATCTGGAAAAATACTTTATAAATAATTAAGGATTTTTTTTGTCATACTATACCTCAAAACCTATATAAATTCTACTTAGTTGGTTTGCGAGAAGTATAATACTTACACTTCACAGTTCAAAATACATTTGTGGGAATTTCAATGTACATTCATTCTTAGATGTGAACCACCTACTTTAAACAATCGAAAATTGTGTATATATGCAAGTGTGTAATTTTCCAAATGTGGACACTAGTTGAGATCAGTGGTTTTATAACAAGAATGAAGGTAAAATTAATTGTTTTGATCAATTTTTAGCACCGTTACGATGTTCCTGTAACTGTAAAAAGTCGTGTTTAGTGTACTTATACTTTTTGGACCCTACTTAGCTACCCAACTTTGAATGATAAATGTTTAAACCTGGAAAAATACTTATAGATTGGTTGCTAAAGCCACTAGATAAGATGTGAAACACGAACATGCTTCGTTGGTTGAGGTGTCCGGAATGTTTTACGCGTATTTATTCACCGACGTGCAATGGTGACTATCATAAACGTAGGCTCAGTCAGTCATTAGCAGCATAAAACCTGGCTCAGGTGTGCATTAGCCCAAGTCACCACACTATGTTAGCAAAGCAAGATGAAAACCAAGGTAGTAGAAGTAATAGTACTAGTGATAATAATGTAATGACTGAGGACTTGGATTGACGATGCAGACTACTTGGTTGGGGTCCACGTGACTATCGTAACCAATGGTTGGAGACTCTAGGTGACATGGCTCAGAATCGATCACAATGGCTCAAATGGTTCAAATAGAACACTATTCCGAATCTGTTCGCTGTTTATTTTTTCCCAATTGTTGTGCAATTATTGTGTTTCCCCACTTCTATATTTGTCTACGTTGAGTATGACTGACTGCTTTTGCCTGTCCTGATGTATCTCCATTCTAATTGACTTAATCTTTTCTTGTTGTTGCGAAGTGTTAGCAACTTAGGTACATGTACATTTGAGCAAGGTTAAACACTAATACATTTGTAATTTTGGACACCGTCTACTTATTTCCGCACTGTAGATGTCTCAGAGTTTCATTTGTATTCGTTCCACTTTTTATGAATTAAGTCTTCAAATTGCACAGTGAGAAGCACTCACCGTTTGTCGTATTTTGAGTAATTATGATATATAATCTTTATGATAACCTTTTAAACAAATATATGTCGATCTTCTTACATATTTTCCTTTTAAAACATCTAGTAGTTACAACTTTGCGCACCAGTCAGTCTGGCGTTTCAGGAACTCCTACTAATAATAATCATTATTCTGCTGGAGATAATGCAGAAGTGGCCATCCTGAAGCAACAATTCGATCAGCTTACATTAGAGGTCAGTTTTTGTATTTTTGTTTGATTTAGTTCACTAAACTTATCATCATAAAGATAACGTTTTCCCCATCTATCAAACACCAATGTAACATTTCCTTTTAATTTTAATGCATCTAATCAAACAGTCATTTCAACAAGATTTTTCATCATTATTTTATTTTTATCCGAAACTTTTGTTTAATATGCGTTTTTTGGGAGCTGGTGTACGTTCTATTTCGTAACTTGAAATAGCGGTAAAAATTTGTAGCCCAAAAAGAGGATTTTGATAACGTTGTATCCTCTTGGTTTATTGATGTAATGTTATCATAAAATGACTTTATCGTAAATGATTTTACAACTCAAATGTTTATACATAGTCCAGAACTTGTCTGTAATCACACCTTGTTTAGTAATAGAAGCTAAAAGAATTAAGCTAATAGACTCCGTACTTAAGTCGTATTAGTAAATAACCTGGCAACAGGCTTATCCCTGGTATAAATATAAGTGACGGGTGGGAATTACTTTCTGTACCAGCCATTCAATCATAATCAACGCAAGACGTGACGCAAACATTCATCGATTCTCATCAGCCATCTCTACCTGGTACCCTATGTTTCACATATGCGTTGCTCATTCTGTTTTTCCATCATACACCAACAGTGTTTCAAAAATATCTATGATCAAATACTACAGGATTACATTTGTTCCATAGTTTCAGAGAGCATTTTCCACAGTTATATAGTTAAATAGAGTAGTGATCGGCAGACAGATATCTTGCCTACGTCACTAGTAGCTCGACGCCAAAGAAGTGTATAGATGATACCACCCAAACATTTACCAAAATGGGAATATAAGACAATGTGGAAAGACTCAAGATATTCGATTGTTGATCACTTCTGGAGGATTGGATTTTTCGGATCCACTAATATGAAATGCTTCTGTCAAACACTAAAATTCAAATTATGAGTATAAATCATTTGAACAAGTTAACTTACATCCCCTCTGCATCACTGTTTATGTGTAAATAATAATAATAATAATAATAATAATAATAATAATAATAATTATTATTATTATTATTATAGCCTTCATCTACTGAATTCTAAACAGTGGTTTTTATTCAAAGTATTACCTTGAGTAATAGTTTTGGGAGAGCTTTAAGGTAGTTAAATCAAGTTATGAAACAATTACTGTTCGCTCGTATAGATTGTTTTGGAGTTGTATGATCGCTTATTTTGTTTCTTGTTAATTTCCTTTTTATATACTGTTATGTAGTATAGCACATTTTCGGGTTTCTCATTTTCTACCAATCCCTTTTCTACTTTGTGTGTCATTGGTGTTTCTTAGACTGGTAATTTTACTTGGATTTCATATGTTACTCTTAAGCGTGTGAAGATTTTATTGAGATTTTAGTCTAAAGCAGACATATGTCTTAAGATCTTCAATAAATTTCAATATAGTATAAGCATAAATCATGCCTTTGTATTTTACTCATAATCGGGATTCATATGTTGTTGTCTCGACTCGATCTTATGTGCTTAGTTTTAATAGAATCAAATAGCCCAGTGACTTAGCTTCGGTTACTTAGACCAAACAACTGTATTCTCACCATCAAAAGCATTGATTTACGCCGACCGATAAAATTAAAAACTTCTTTTCTTGAATCACAAAGTGGTTCAGTGTTATATCAACCGTTACCCTTGTTAGGTTGATTGGTAACGTTTTGCCAATCACTTACAAAACCGTGGTTTGTGATGTACACTTATTGAATTATTGGATTTTTTAGATTATGGTATCCATTCAGTGTCATCTACATTAAGTTAGTCAGGTTTGGTAAGAACATTTATGACATGATTTTCATTTGTCCTATTACATCTTTAGTATTCATCTCTATATTTTTCTCACTAGTGATATTCTACACTAATGCCATGATTTAGAATTGATTATTGCGAAATTTTCATTTGAATGCTGTTCAACAAGGCACAGTTTTAGGATCGGTTTTCAGAAGGGTAATGTAGTTTCTTCCGAATTCAATATCAATCTTTTTGTTACTATAACCTCTCAGTTGTAAAATACGAAAATTATATCTATTTGTACTCTTTTCGTTAACCAGTTACGAAGATTAACGTCCCGTTCAGGATGTTGAATATAATCGAAAAATAAATGACATTAATTAATACTTAAGATTCGAATCAAGTCTTTGCTAGACAATACATTACATCTTATTTTCAAATGAATAATATGTACTAAAACACTTGCAGTTCATTTATTCATTTAAACACATAAACATTGGTACAAAGAGGCAACAAATATATATGCTCCACATTTCATCATTCTATTTGTGTAGGGGTCGGGATACTTCCCGGACTTCCGAACCGAAGCAGGTGTTTTTTTTGGGGGCCACTCCCCGAGCCTTTGACCTGAAGGTCTAATCCACAAGGCAGTGGAGCGACGTTAGGGGATGCAGTTCCATAGTAGTCGGTGATCAACAACAGGTTCATACGCCATTTATTCCCTCAGGATGTTGGAGCCCATGAGCACCATTGGTTTGGAATCAGGGTTTTCTATTTCCCCTATGCGGACCCTTCTTATCCACTGACATCGCTTTTCGTCCTCTCAAATTCGTAATTAACACTCCAGTCACGAGAAGGCAGTGAGTAGAACTTCCCTGATAGTGTCATTTTGAGAGGAAGAGCTGACTCTTCTCACCGTTGACCGTACCAGGGTATTTGGGGGCAAGATATTTAAAAATCTGTTACATTTTTTCAAATTTGTTGTTGGTTACATTATGTCTGTCGTCTCAACACAAGAAGAAAGGGCTTCATTAGGAAGTGAATCTGAATTTGATAATAATTTAATTTACTACTTTAAGAAAATATTTGATGGCCAAATACTTTTGCTAACCAAGCAGTTTATTCTACATTATTTCAGCGTTTTGTGATTTATGGTGTATATATTAATACGTTTAGGCTGATGAAGATTTTAAGGTCAAGCTGGCCATAAAAATAATAATTTGTTTCATAATCACCACACCAGTTCGAACGTCATTAGTCATACTGACCAATAGTTTATAAAAAGATGCTGAAATTTGAGTATAAATTTAATAATCTAAGCTATACTCTGCTACAGTATTCTTATCATCATTGTTTTAATTTCTTTTTTATTTTGTTTCTGTTAATTATTACATGACGCTTTTTATCGACAATCAATTTATGAACATTCTCGTTTTCGGCGTTTTCAGTTAATAAGCAAAACTAGTTATTTGTAAGTGCAGATAATAGTTATGCACACAAAATTACTATTATTGTACAATCAAATTTATTTCAATGAATAAGACTTCTATCGTCTCTTGTTTTTACAGGCTGAACAAAACAAGACTACTATTGAAGGTCTACTTCGTGAAAGGGATTTCTACTTCAACAAGCTACGCAGCATTGAAATAATTTGTCAAGAAAACAGGAAAGTAGACTTGACTAAGAGTATCTTTGAAATCCTTTACGCAACCGAAGTAAGTTGATTATCCAGTCATTTGATTTTAAATAAATATTTCCTTTATCTAATGAACTATAATATCAGCGATAATTATTTTCCAGTTTTACTTCCTTAAAATTGGCTTTAGTTACCACAAGACAGTTTCGTCTCATAATCTTATTATTACATCCTGTAGTGCATCTTGACTTAACGAAATATCACAAACCCCACTATATTTTTTGGCATTTTCTTATTACATCACTCGAGAAAATTGAAAAAAATTTGACGTTATCGTTATATACTGATTTTGGCTCAGGCAACACACAAAATTACCATTATTTCTTTATTTCATTTAGTTATCATTATCTGGATACTGTGTACCATCCCTCCGGACATAGTTTGTTTCAATAACTATAGGTTGATGTACTGTATGCGCTTTGTGTAAAATGACGCTCTTATACTAACTTTGTTCCTATATTTAAGCGTATATAACATAGTGAACTTTTTAAAAAGCGTAATAAAAGCGTTTTTCATTCGTATATTTTGTGCTTGTTAACAGGATGGTTTCACTGCTCCCGAAGGTGAAGAACCGGAAGAATTTTAGCTGGATCCTGCTTTTAACAACCCGGTACTCCTAATGCCGATTTTAGGCAAATGTTCTTTATTAATCTTATCGATGATAGTAGTTGTAGTACTACTGTCTCAGTTCATTAGCACAATCTGCCTCCCATTATTTGAGTGCTGAAAATGTTGATTTTATTTTTTGCTTTGTATGTATTTGTTAGCGTCTTTATTCTGCTTGTAAACATTTTCCAGCCCCTTGGATTTCCATAAAACTATTATTATTGTTACTATCATTATTAATGAACTACATTTTTGGACTTTCACTCTTACCTTAAATACAGTTTTTGCTTTTAGTTTACTCGATAAAACAACATCTGTCATCAAATCACTTATTGTCTGTTTTAATTTATTACAAAGTTCTCTGCAAAGTTTTGGTTATCTGTGAAATTGAAGTACTCCGTTATATAAATATGCATATTGTAAAGATTTTTGAACAAATCTTGCGTTTATATGTTCATATAGGCTCACGTGCCCATGTACCGGATTTTTTTCATAAAGAGGTTTTTGAACTTCTTTAGTTTACTACATTTCTATCCTTACAATAAATATGATAACTGATCAGCATACTTTGTTTGTTATGTAAAATGCTAACTTCACATACAGTACATAATTCCAGGCATTATGTTTGTTTTCTCTTTTTTGTGCACAGTGAGTTAAATGACAGGTAATTAGGTTTAGGTTGGATCACTTTCGAAGGTCTCATTATTCCATTGTTTGAATACAGACGTTAATAATTGACAACATATCTAATCACGTCAACCTTTTTACTGTGAGATCATTTCGATCAACCTGTCGTTCGTTGGGCTTAGCACACCCGTTCTCATGTTTTGTTTCGTATGATGATTAATGGTTCTAGCTTTCTAACATTCCTGAAATCTCACGATATTAGACGGTTCATTCTGTGAACCTTCTGTCACACATATAGTTGTACAGAACAAATCGACGGATTTTAAACATGTTCTTCGAGTTTATTATTATTATTATTAGTTGCTCCATCCAATATTATACTTTTTGTACAATATCGAATTCGCGGTTGATGTGACGAATTTACATTGTTGATTATGGTGAAGGATACCTAGTATAACACATATATCAAGATGTTTTGGCAGTGCGCTCAAAATCATGGTAGGTTACCAACAGTTCATTATGTAGCTGATTAGCAGGTTGTATTGTAGTTGAACTTACATCGGCTTTTCAAGGATCTATTATATCCTTGAATAGCTTGTCAGATTACTTTACACCGAATACTTAGTCTCTAGGTTTGGAGATCACTTGAATACAGGTAGTTATTTAACTCTAGGGTATACGTGAGTTTTTTTAGTTCTGTATTAGTTATTGGTCGTATAAACACGATAGTGTCAGAATCGACAAAAAATCAGTTGTGAATAGAATGAGCGCATATTCTTTGCATACTTTATGCGCTGCTAACTAAACGATGTTCGTTGCATTTAGGGAGTGTTATTGGGCTGTACAGATATATTGTTTCAGGAAATGTGAGCTGTTTTCCTATGACCATTTTAATTCACATGTCACGTTTTCCATGTTATTACTAGGCTCTCGTATTCGAGCGGAAGCATCAGTAACCTAATCAGTTTTAAGATGAAATATACCATCAAATGATCTAATTAGCAATCTCAATAAAATAATATCGTCGAACACTTGCAATGTTGCTTCTAATACTCAGAACTAGTTCAGATTGTGACAGGGACATTCAGTGATAAACCTTGTACAGTTCCATTCAAATAGATAAATCCATCAAGCAGACCGTTTGATTCATGTCGGAAAGTGGACAGAAAAAGAATAGGCTCCAATTAACTTTAAATCAATCCAATGAGATAAATGGTAGGTGGTATTTTCTCTTATTTTTATACTTTCCTCCCAAAGGTACATTGCATATGTGAGATACACTATCGTTTGTTTGTCAATCTGTCCTCAAAAATGCTGAGATCAACTCAATAAAATTAACTAGGTTATCAATCTATTAGGTACAAAGTCTGAGGTAAATTGCTTTAGATTCAAGGGACGCTTTGTGAATAGAGTAGTGATACTAGTGATCCGTCCAAGCTGAAGTAGACAGTAAAATTTAAACTGCTGTTGCATTTAGTTATAGCATAATCACACGTGTAGGATGATTTCTCTAGTACAGAGATGTTTTGTGTCACCGTAAGTTCTTTAGCAACCAGCACTTCTGGTAAATATAAGGTAACTAATTATACTTCTTTCAGGTTGAACAGATTGGACGACCCTTTTAATACCTTTGTAGTGAACAGAACACCGGTTGGGGACAATCGAATATATTTAAACAAAAATTGCGGACTATCTCACTAAATCCTGATAACCATACAGTAAACAGTTAATTTGCAAATTAACAACCAATTGTCTCAATCTTCACTGTTTTTTCTGTAAATATCAGTTCATCTTCTCTAATTCCATTGTTCATGCGTTTTCCTACCGATTGCGCTTCATTTCAGTTCTTCCCTCATCGGTCTTCTGCCAAAATACATTCTTTGTCTGACCATCACCATATACTACTTATATGGATATAAGTAAGACCACACCTTGAACAGCCACACATTTTTCACTTCTATACGGGTTAACTTTGAAGATGGTGTTCTAGTTAAATTCCATAATAATTTGTTTACTAGGTTTAGTCAATAAAACTATCACTGTATACTGAATGTATCAAATGAACAAAGTGGAGAAACATTTAAGGGTAATTTTTATCATTTGAATACGTATTGACAACCCAAAAGCACAGAATAAGTATTTGGTTATTGTTTAGGATTCCTCTTAAGGGCGCTCATATATAATCATAGTCAATACTTTCCTGTCAGACATCCAGGATGATACTACTGAGATGGGATCTGAAGGTCCAAGATTTTAATTCCATCGGTCAGTTACTGTCTCATCCCTAGTTTGGTTGACTCCATAAGTCGTTTATTTTTTTTTTAAATTCCTCAGAAATAAGTGCACAGTCATTTTTCAAGCTGTACAATGAACTTTTAAATTCCATAGCTAGTAATCAACATTTTGATTACTGAATCTGGTCGAAATACTTATTGATATGAAATAGAATGTGGCTAGCAGTGGAATCCGTGATGCGCGTTTCGTCACATGGATGTACCTGCGTCCCAGAGTTGATGGTCACTCTAAGACTCTAAATCCAAACCACTTAAAAATTGAATTCACTATCAGATCCATTTCACAGTTAAATGACTATGTAGACTCAATAGTTAAGTGAATAACGCGATGGATTTTGAGGCATATGGTACTGGATTATAGTCCTAGAATGAACATCAGTTTTAGGATGCAGGTACATCTAACTGACGAGTCCCAAGTAGGAAGAAACGCACATCTTCCATTCCACTGCTAACCACATCCCATCTACTCTATAATAACTTGTACTCTAATGACTATTTAGAGACAATCCATACACGATGCACATATGTCAACAAAGATATGTTGACAACTTATTTTAACCTAAGTTTAATTTAATAATCACTGTCAACTTAATATTATTTATTCTTCATAATTACACAATACAAATGAATTGAAGATTTTATTTTCAATGATATTTAGTTGAGAAATGTATTTTCAATCAGAAAATGTAATAATAATAATAGTAAGCAGAATATGATTTCCATGGATATGTTAAAGCAAAAAACAACAACAACAGAATGTTATTAAGTCAAATTAAACATGAACACAAATCCTTATATACTACTACTTTTGTCAATAATCAATAATAATAATAATAATAATGTATATTGTTATAATTAATAATCCTTTTTAATAATTATAGCCAATCAAGAATATATATTTAATGAATAAGAATAGACACAAAAAAGTGATAAAGAAGAATAAGATAGAATATGAGGTAGCAATTAATGGGATATAAATGCAATGGTTAATATTGATTATCATTTAAAACTTACACCATATATTCAATAATCAATATTCATTTGATGTATCATTAAATACACTGAATGATTATGATTGATAGTTTTGAAAAATTTAAACGATTAGTAGTAATAAATAATATTGATTATGTTGTAAATTAAAATTTATCATTATTGATTTTCTGGTTGGTGGCCTATACTCCATTAAGGGTAACAGGCGTAATTAATTATTTAATCAATTATTATAATTATATTATGAATGATGACGATAGATTCTATAGATAGTAGAACAAATAGACAATTCAATGGCGACTGTGTATAAAACAAGGAATATAATTATTAATTTGTTTTCAAAATGAGAAAATCTCAATAAATGACAAGTTATAATAGTTTAATGTGTATATTTATTAGAGAGAAAAAAAAGTGATTATTTTAAAGGTTATAGCAAGTAGATTTTTGTTTTGCCTATTAGTTATTCCTGATTCAGAAATAGATCGTTTGTTTTTCTTTCGCTTCCCTTTTATTAATCAATGAATAATATTGCTAACAGATACAGGATATATGGTTGAAATAAATTTTTTTGTGTTAAAAAAAGCTCACCGTCTGATCGTTCAATTTATTTGATGTTTTTGTTTTTTTTGGAGGGTGGGGGGGATATATATTCAAAACAGTAATACTGTACACCGATATTGTTAACTAAATTATATTGCTTAAGATTGTTTCCATGATATAGTATTTCATTTCTTGAAATTTTGTTTTGACCTGAATTTATTGATTTGAATAAAATGATGAATACACATTTTTATTGGTTGTATATTGAAATTTATCCTTATCATGTGGGTAATTTAAACTAATCTCTTTAGAACTGTGTGGGTCGGAAATGATAGATGATTGACTGATTTGTTTTTTTAACTTGTTAGATGACCTTAGCCTATTCAAGTGGTAATTTGATGATAATGTTGAAGGTGAAGTGGGGGATTGTATTCGATTATGTTGATTCACTTGGGTATTTGATGAATAGTAATCAGGACCTGGACGTAACCGTTGTACTCGACGAGTTCTTTTTAATTTATCATAATTACTATCATCAGTATTATCATCATCAACAACAACTGAATTTTTCTCACTATCACATGATTCACGTGCAGCACGACGTACAAATTTTGACAATCGTCTTCTCCATGATTCCCTCCATTTTAGTACTACACTATGTGTATCAAGTAATAACTCCATTCGATCGCCATATGGGACCTGTGCAGTAAATAAAAAAATATCGGTAAAATCACAGTTCTACAGAAGATTTTAAACGAAATTCAGTTGATTTTAAACAAATGACTCATATATTTTATCACTTCATATATATTTGTTGTTAGTATTGCTTTTGTGCTTATGAAAATGTGGGTTATAACCTTGACATTTACAGTTGATACACTATCTATATCATATAATTACTATTCTTATGTTTGTGTAGTCTAGTATCAATACGTAGACGTAAATGAGACTGAATTTAAACACCAAACAATTGTTTAGAGTTATAAACACACGCGTTCTTTTTAACAATGTTCTATGAATTCGACCTGATTTATTTTGAAATTCTATTTGGCAGATACGCTTATTTGTCTTAAAATATTTGAACTTTGAAAAAGAAATTCTTTGGCTAAGTGGTATGTAAAGATTAGATCACTTTGAGAATATTTCGCGTCAACAAATGGAAACAGCTTATGTAAGATCACACTAGACAATCCACTCAAACAAATCGTAGTTACGTGTTCACTAGTGATTGACTTTGAAATAGATTCTTGAAGTTTTTGTGAGAAATTCTAACTTGTGAGGGCAGTCAGACCATGCTCGATAGTGAAACAGTTATTACCGACAACAAACGATAATAGCTAGACTACATCACAAATCGACTACATTTGGAAATATAGCAAATTGAAATTGAAAAACAAAGTATTATTCCATCTACTTTACATCAATAAAGCTAACAGGAATAGATGAATACTTTTATTGTCCAGTAAATTTGTCGTCAGAATAACATTGGATGGTTTGTTAAATAAACTGAAATAATATGCCCTCAGAATATTGTCTTTAACGCAACATTTATCAGGAATTTACTTTCAAACTTTTAAAATGGAATAAGTGGACTATTCAAAGTAATGCATTAAAGTGAAATGATAACACAGAAACAGGTCAAATAGTTTACTTAGATATTTTTTGAAGACTATTTTAGCTAAATCTTCATCATTGACCCACTTCAAGTTGGATTTGTGAAGTTCTAAACGCGGAATTTAATCAAATTGGAAGCAGATCATATATCAATAATGATCTCAGTGTTGATTCTATATCACAAGTTGTCTAAAGTTTAGAATATTATGATAATGAATACTACTGTCATGTATTTAATTATATTTGCTGAATAATGTAGACAATACCTAGTGTTTCAGTTTTTATGTACAATAACTTTAGTGTGTTAAGGAAACCGGCTCAGAATTAAGCTTCGTTAGATACTTATACGTTAGCTCAAATTTTATGTTGCCTAGTCTAGTTTAGTGGAGTGGTACGTTGGTGGTTAAGGCATTCAACCAGCAACCACCTTATCGAACCTCAAGCTACCTATTTTATTTTGAGCAGTCAATTAATATCACTAGTGTGACTGAAAGCTGAGTACATAAACCTTGACCTGATAAGTGAGTAATACTATATTTATTGGTAATTCATCAGAATGGCTAATTAGTGTTGTAAATTTCATGGAATCATTTTTTAAACCTAGTCATGGATAATTAGTTCTTTATGATTTAATTTTTAATCTCATTTCCTACAAGAATGAGTGTCTTTTAAACTGATCAACTGAATTGAATATTTTATAGTTTAGAATATTAAACAAAACGCATCTTCAGTTAATCTATACCAGTTTTATTTCATCTTGGAAATATCCATACACTGCAAATTCGGTTTCATTTCTGTTTGTATCCTAATCAGTTCAAGAGTAGAGTAAGGATTTTCACTTGACAAATTGTTTAAGCTCTTATTTAGTCACTGATTTATGATATTCAGTCACGTATACTAATGTTAACCTCTGATAAAACCTCCCTCTTCTACAATGTTCTATCTAATCTGATCAGAAAGCGTGTATGGAAATGTGAATTACAAATGAAGTTTGATACTTTATCATCTTTATTGATTTATTGAGTCGGAATAATAAACTTTTATTGGTAAATGTGCATGGTTGGTTATCATCAAAACATGCAATCGATAACAATGTAAAACCGAACTATTTTTATTAGATACATTTACAATAATAAGTGTTTCTTTATTTCTATTTTGAAAAGGTCTTCACTGTTTTCGATGACCAATTAAATATTATTATGAAGTATGAATGAATGATTATTAACTTGGAAATTTCAATTGGTATACCAACAACATTAAGTTAAGTGAAAATGGATGTAAGACATTAAATAGGAATAATCTATTTGTAAAATCTCAGCGAATGAATTTGAAGTAAATCCAACGTTTCGCCTGACAATCTGGTCCAAGCTTTTCCAAGGATATTCCATTCGCTGAGATTTTACAAATATATTCTTCCAATTTCATGTCTTACATCAACTCGGCGTCCAAATACTATGAAACTATTCCCTCTAATTTAGACGAAAGTTCTTAAATAGAAAATGGATTTATTTTCTAAAATTAAGAATCAAATGAAATTCATATCGAAAATTTCAACAGTAGCTGGTATTATCAGATTATCAAAGTAATAATTTCTTTATCTGTTTATTTACCATTTATAGCTTCATCATTCAGAAATAATCTTGAATGACTGCCCCACGAAAATATTTTCGCTATTATTTTATTTGTTGCTTTTCACTTATCAAGTGAAGATTTGAGTACATTGATTGATCACTAATTAGTAATTTATATTATCTGTTTATTCCTTAATACTGATAAAGATCTGTCTATCGTTTTATAGTGTGTCCTAACTTACCAAGAATTTAGTTGCTGGTAATGTCTTCAACTGTAATACTGAATGATGAGAGTTTCAATCCCACAAAGAGGATCATGTGCCTTAAAATAAGCGCCACACCTTTCTACTACCACGAGACTTCAGTGTTGCACCTCTTACCTTCAATAACCCATCAAGTTTAACTGATAATCCATGTATATTGTTTTGTTTGTTTGGAGGAAAAGACGTTGGAAGTGGACAGGACATACATTGAGGAAATCACCAAACTGCATTACGAGACAATCCCTAACTTGGAATTCTGAGGGGAAGCGGGAAAAAGGAAGGTCGAAGAACACACTACGTCGGGAAACTGAAGCAGATATGTGTTTGAGCGTAGCTTCTTAAAGAGCTATAACTAATCGAAATGACCATTTGGTTAATTGTCAAAGAATCATAAGTTTATAGTTTAGACAGACTCATGATACAGTAAGGCCTCATACAATAAGGAGATTACTCATAAATTGCATCAGATCATCTAGTTTCGTTCAATATTTTCTGACTAGCGAACTGTTCTTTAACACGGAAAAGTGATCTTTTTCAAGAATAATTACTGGACGCGTGTATCCACTTAGGCTATTTTTCACTTATAACAATTAAAAAATTTTGGTAGACTTCGAACTGCATTCCTACAATTGAAGAACATATGAAACTCCAAGCAACTGTCAACTAGTTTCAAAGTGAGAATCTTCAATACGAACGTCAAGACAGTCCTACTGTACGGAGCTGAAACTTGGAGAACTACTACATCCATCGTCAACAAGGTACAAGTATTTATAAACAGCTGTCTACGCAAAATACTCAACATTCACTGGTCGAATACTATCAGCAATAGCGTTTTATGGGAGAGGATAAACCAGCTTCCAGCTGAAGAGGAAATTAGGAAAAGACGTTGGAAGTCGATTGGACATACATTAAGGAAATCACCAAACTGCATCAGGAGGCAAGCCCTAACTTGCAATCCAGAAGAGAAGTGGAAAAGATGAAGGCCGAAAAACACATTACGCCGGGAAATGGAAGCAGATATGAAAAGGATGAATTTTAACTGGAAAGGATTGCTCAGGATAGGGTTGGATGGAGAATGCTGGTGTGCTGCCTATGCTCCTCCACGAAGGGTAACAGGCGTAAGTAAGTCCAAACAAACAAACAACTGTTCAATAATCTTTGCAATATTAGTAATTAGTTGACTATTGTTCACCAATTATACAAATAGAATAGAGTATCTATTAGATTTCCGACTTATTTGAAAATTAACAAATAATATAAACACTAGTTATGTGAAATATTCGGTTCTTAAAATGTAAAATCTTAACAAAATTTAATTAAACAATTATTCAAGCAACATTTTTATTTGAATTTATTTTAGATATTAAAAAGGGGAAACATGATACAATTTTACTCTTATGCAGAAAAAGTTTAAATTTTAAGTGGGGAATATTAAGCAAGTCAATTTGACCATCGTTGTTTATGATTTTTCCCATAGAAGACAGGAGATTGAGTACTTGGAGGAATATATTTGTGTACATAAATTATAAATAGGCTTTTCTCCACTTAACATTACGTGTTGTTCAGTTGACAGAACTAACTGAGATCTATCAACCTATCAGTTACAAAATGGCTGCTTAAGTTATTAATTAAAACCTATGATACACTATCCATTTGTTTCAATAGGTGAAAATTAGTTATAAAGAACATGAGAAATTGTTTTTTGATGGAGTTTTGTTATCTAAGCTGGATTATCTAATTGTGAAACTTTCGTTGTATTTTTAGACATAATCATCAATACAAACATCAAATGAAACTGAGTTATTCTCCATATAACTATCAGTATGTTTTGTCAACAGTAAATTTCATTTTCAAACCGAAGTAGGTCAGGTTTATCAACCGATTAAAAAAATCGTAAACAACCGTAAGGCCAAGAGGAGAGACAATCAAAATAAAGTGCGGAATATAACAAGACAACTATTGTTTGATAACAAACCAACTGAATTTATTGTTAACGAAAGAAGCTGTTAGCTTTATGTGGAGAAATTCTGATAGCTCACTTCTATCTGAAGTTTGTTTTGGTGACGATTGCCTTCTGAACTCTTACACCATTGAGATTCATATGATAACAGTTATCGAGGTGATTGATAAACGGAACTAAGGAATTATGTAGAAGCCAAGTCACTACAACATAACATAACATAATACCTCCATAAATTGTCTTTAATATTAATTTTCTAAAACAGCTCATTCTGCAAACATTAATAAGTAGTTAAACTGAGATAACTCTACTGATGCCCCAGAATCATAATTGATCTTAGTGACTTATTAACAATTACAGCAAAATTGTATAGTAGAAAGGTTGTATTAAAGGTGGTATCAAGAAAATTGTAGAGAGGTAATGAGGAAGAAGAATAGACCTTAATTATTTGAAGAATGATCGTTAGTAGTTCAAGTAATATCTGGATTTTCTAACTGACGAAATCAAACTTGACTCAGTAGAAAAATAGATGACTTTTTAGTTAATCGAACTACTGAATAATCAACACTACTTGACTGATATACGATTATCTCATTGTGAGCATGTATTGTTCTTGTTATCTGTGTCTTAATTATATTTCTTTCAATATAAATTTATATAAAAGTTGTTTCATATACAAAATAATTCACCATGAACACAAATCAGCATTAAAATTATTTCATAATACCTGATGCGAACGTGTTATGAACAAATAAGATTGACCAACTTGAAGGTTAGGACATAGACATCGTGAATGACGTTTATCTGCTGAGTTATTTTTGATGCGTAACCAAACTCGATAGGCTGGTAAATTTGGCGATGCTGTTTTAGGTAATAAGTGTTCAGCTGCTCCAGTAATACGCCATGTGTTTTGAATGCCGACTTCAAGACGCATTAAGTCTCCATGAATTGTTCGAGATTTGACTATGCCACGAAACACTATGGAAAGAAATAAATTTATTAACGTGATATATTATACCTTATTCATCAACAATGCAAAATGTTCACCATAGGACTTGTTATTTCTTATGATTTGTATAAATCTGCGTAATTAAAATGAAAAGAACCTACATGTTATAGACCGATTCATTCTTTAAAATATCATTGAGACTAATTTTAGTTTTAATCATCAATAGATTATTTATTCTAAATACGTCGGCATTTATGACCATATTTTATTGCTGTCTGGTTCACGTCTTAGTGATTTCCTTTACTGGCAACAGTTTTCTAACCAACAGAATTGAATGTGTTAGTTGTTATTTATTCCTCAATAAACTATTTCTGACAACAAATACTCGAAAGCTATAGAGGCGAATTAAAAATCCTTAAATTTCGTGGTTATTTTATGAAAATAATAAAACATATAACACTAAGGAATAAGTTGGCCGAAGTCATGAATTGGTTGACTTTTAAACTATCACTCAGTAGCTAAGTGGATGGGGCGATGGATTTTCAAGCATATGGTACTGGATTATAGTCCTAGAATGAACATCGGTTTTGGGATGCAGGTTGTAGTGTCGGTTGATGTGTTATGCCCATATACCTTATTTTAGCTTCTGGACAAGCCAATTTACGTATCCATCATGAGTCACGTTTTGACCATGTTAATTATTCACTTATTAACCCTGACTATTTTTTATATGAGCGTATGTGTGTGTACACTTCTTATCCTATTCATCACATATCTGTAGCTTACTTTTATCTGATTACCCGCCATCTCCAATGCTTGTCATTTTTGCTTCGCTCTCTTCTATTCGCTTAATCCTTCTGATTTCCTGTTCAGATCAGTGAATGTACAAAATATATGTATTCAAAATCTATTCTCGTACTTGACTTTTTTAACTGCGTTATTCATCAACGCGGATTAAGTCATTTATTACATACGAGGATAGCCAGGATATATATTTTGACAGCAATCATTCATACGATCTAATTGAAGACAGATTTAGCCCCCACAAAGTACATCCGACCGACAAGTCCCAAGTAGGAAGAAACCCATATCTTCCATTCCACTCCTAACCACATTCCATCTATTCTATATTAACTTGTATTATAATGACTATTTAGAGACAATCTACACACGATACACATATGTCAACGAAGACGGATCATATTTCAGTCAAAATTCTTAACAATAGGATAATCCAAACTATTTTAAATTAAATTATATCATAGTTTCCACCAGTTGTTCGGCTGTGAAAGTTTTTGTTTGAAACTCATTTTGCTCTTCATTTTAATTTAAATGTAATAACCTATTTAAAGCTCATTGTAATGTTGCTGGACAAATGTGAAATCAATTTAATTGAGTTGTTTGTTGAAAACTACTAGATTGCTGAACCAGTCAAGAAAAAGATAATTTCAATGTTATCCCTCTAAATTCAAATTATGAAAGTTAATTTAAATGCATGATTATTTAAAGTTCACTTGATTTTACCTAAACAAAAATACATTAAGTTTACTTGCTTAGCAAGTTGGAAACTACTGATAGCTCCTACTTTGAATTGGAAGGGGAGAGAGTTAGAATTTTTCCTATCTATGATGTGATAAGATCGATTTATCAAGCCTTGTATACGAGTTTGAACTTGGCTGACTTTAACACTTTTATTTATGAATTATAACTGATAAAAATTTCAAAGGATACAATTTTATTGATGATATGAATTTAATGGAAATTATTAAGGTTGGTCTCTTCTGTGAAACTGTTTACCATAAAATGGTTTTATAAAACTGTAAAATATCCAATAGAAAAACAACGATTTACACTTTCAGCTCAACATAGTTAAACTGTTCATCACTGGTAAAACACTAAATTTTGAAACAACAGCGTCAAGGTTTTATTTAGCAACATACAAAACTAATTCCAACCATCAATCATTTTTTCGGTAAATTTACATAGGATACCCTAATGTAACCTTTTGGATATAAGACAAGAGCTAGCTTTTTTTCAGCCAGAGAAAAGCTACACATAAATCATGTTGTTATCAATGCCTCTGATAGCGAAAAGTTTTGATGGAAACAGATACTCACATAGATCAAGGTATTATAGCTATATTCTTTATATTGTTGATATATGACGCTCCTTTAATTGGATGTTTAACCATTTTACCAATGGTGAATATGGAGTCAACCTTTAAATAAGTTACTAAATACTAAATAAACTATATCATATGACTTGACTGAAAACTACATCTTCATTTTGGTATAATTATAGAGTATTATAAGTGGCTATAGGTGGCATTCTGTATTCTTACGTTTCTTCATAATTCAAGTTAATTGAAATTAATCAGAAGTGGATAAAAAGAAAGGTGAATTTTTTCATCTAGGTTGTCTTGTTTGAATAATAATTCTCCTGTTAAACGACGAGCGTAAAGACTGAAGGACCGTTCGCCATTACATCACTCAGTTACACAAGCTCAATTCGATCACCCACAAATCCTATCTACTGACATAAATAAACAACCAATAATATAAAACTTCTTAACTGAAATTTTGAATCAATCAAATATATTTTAATTAAAGTCTACTCTATAGATCGATACTTCATTATATTAAAGAGACTATGATATTTGTTAAAATATCAGAATATACCTGATAATAATAATAATAGTAATTATTATTGCTATTTAAAAAGACAGGATACGATTCTTAAGGCATCAATATAATCTAAGAGTGATCGGTCAACTTGATATATAGGCTTGACCAATCTATGATTTAGTACTAGTTTATGATATTCTTTTGTTTACAAACATTTTTGGCCCTGTTAATCTAGTTGAATAACTTAAATTATTCAGATTAATTAAGTAATATACAGAAAATATTGTGTAATCTAATTGCAATTAATGTTATATTGTTACTACCATTTATTCTAGTTACTCTCCTTGATAATAAAATGTCATTATCAAGAACATAGTGTTTAGTATAGATTAATCAAAAGATAGGTATGAATTACAACAACAATACTGTGACAGATGTATCTGTGCATAAACTAGTTATCAATTCTTGCTTGTTGGAAGGTATTCAATGTCACGATGTAGTTTTTCTCCACTATACATGCAAAAGCATCAATTAAGAAGCGAAAGTGGGTCACTAATTATTTAACCCATTATCACATGACGCAATATTCAACAGTAAACGGATTCAGATAAACCATAGAATGGCCTGAAAAGTAGGTTCCATATAACCTTGGTATTCATATATCAAATTTATCTGAATTTTCAGGGAACTTCATTTTCCTTAATTAAACACTGAACAATTATCAATGTTATACTATCAACCCCCCTCCCCAGAGATGAAATCCACTCAATTTTATATGTTTACTTAATCTAGTGACTTAATATCATTATGTATCTCATTTAGGGTATGATAAATTAGCCCTAACAAATAACAATTCCTAGATCTTGCTGAAAATTAGTCTTACGCGACACAAATCATTGACGGGTGGTAGACTGATTTTCCAAGATTCAAATCTTTTGATTCCGTATTTTATACATTGGTACTACGACTAAGTTAATCTAGTTCATAGACTAGCAGTGTCACCCATATTACTTTTAAAAAGCAATGACATTAAGAATGATAATTCGATAATTGAATGAACAACGATTTTCAAAATATCAAAATCCGATCATAGACTACATGATCGTTAACTCTTTGTGCTTTAATAAACCTCATCTTGTTAAGTAGTGTGAATAAACTTATTGATCTGATATTTGCATATATATATACCATACATTTAGTTGGTTCACATGCATATGTACTACACTTTTCATTGATTTATTGTAATAGAAACTTATATCTCTCTCACCAGATCCTTTGTCATTATCATGTACACTTGTTAATTACAGTGCAAAGTATATTGTTTTCATTGATACCATATGCTACTTATTCATATAATATCTTATTAAAGACAGAAATGTTTCATAGAATGAGAACTAAGATTGTTTAGTGTATTGTTAAGGAAATTATATTAGCTTATCTACTAACCAGATTTTAGCTATCCTCTTATATGTTTTTTTCGTATTTTAAGGAATCATATCACGAATTTTATCTGAAAGTGAACCACTTAATTTTATGTTTTCCATTTGAAATTTGGATCGGTTAAAATAAACTAACGAACGTATAGTGTAAAGATGCACAATTTTTGTTTGTGTGTGTTTCAGGAAAAACACAACAACATTTTATTTTGTTGTTTACTACTTGAAGTACATGTGAACATGTTACAATCATAACAAAGCCATCATATTCAGACTGTTATTAATAAATCAGTTGGTTGGAGAAATTCGAATTATGTACTAATAGGTTTAGAAAAACAAAATGGTAAAAAAACTGATTATAATTCATACGAATATTCGTCAAGGTTAGAACGAATAGCTTGACAGAAATTAGCCGCCGAGTATAAAGAATTCATCATATGTGAAAATTATATTTGAAATAGTCTCAGCGATTGAAATTTAAATAATTCCAATGTTTCGTCCAGCTAACTTATTACCCTGAAGATGTCCAGACAACTATTTTTTATATGGTCGTATATGTGCTAATTACTTACCTTACTCATTATGTGTCTGTAACTTATTTTTGTTTGACTATAAATAATGATTCACAGTTGGCTAAATTAAGCTGACTCACTAACCTTCTTCACTGTTGGTCATTAAGTTTCGCTTCTCTCTCTCTTCTCTTCGCTTCCTCCTCCCCGTCTCCCTGATTGTCTGTTCAGATCAACGATTGTATAAAATATATGCACTCAAACTTCGTTCTCTTATTTGACTTACTTAATTTCTTTATTCACTAACGCGAGTTAGGTCGATATCTATATGCGAGGATTAGAGACATGTATATTTCGATAACAGATAGCAAACGATCTATCTGGGAACAGATCTCGGGCCACTAAAAATTCACTATGAATTTCAGCCAAAGTGACAGGTGTTAACCCTCGTTCGATGTGACAGTTTTATTCCCTGTATTAATTTAGGTAAGCCTTATCTAGTGTTTTTTGCATGAATTCTATGTATTTTTTCTCTATATATGTCATTATAAAGTACGTGAAATTTGGCATACAGATGATTATATTGTAGTCTAAGGATGGTGTAATTTTAGGACTTGTTATTAGGCCTGTAGTTGGGGAGTCAATAAATGTTCACTGAACCAGTCTATCATATTATCACTGCTTTGTGGTAATTGTAATGGTTACTGGTTCCCAGTAAAAACAGTGAGATCGATGAACAACAGTGGTTTGTCAAGTAAAAACAATAAGACTGTGGACTCAACTGGGTCGATACGTAACATCTGGCTACTCACTTACAACAGTCCAGATGGAGCCAACAATGATCGACGTAAGGGTTTTCCTGAGTTTGAAAATTCCTATGAATCTACTACTTGGGCTGAACAAAATAATTTAACATATAATAAGTATCGTTTTTCATAAGACTAACGGTCAGAGATTAAAGGACAAGGTAACGCAGTGTTCTAATCAATAAGTGTTTTTACCTCGATATTTAGATGTATTTCGTAAGAAATCGGTTGAGAAACATTCGATTGGTTTGAATGATTTCTAGAAGGAGAGTAGCTTTACCATTTAATATTACTAACTAAGGTTAAAGGATGATGGATGGTGATTAGAGATATCGATTATGTTCGAAATAGATCCCAATTTCATGTAACCATCAAACAACTTGAGGGTTCTGAAACAAATAGCTGCACATCCATTACTTTTTAAATTTGTCGTTTTTTTTCAACCATAGTAATTTGTACTGCAGTTATCTGTAAATATTTTTTTCATCTAATCAATTTAGATTTTATAAGAGAATAGTCAGTTACTTTTGTCGATTATAGAGGTCAATAAATCATATGATCATTTTGTGTTCAAGGTCAAACCTAAAAAGTTGTGTTCATTTATATCTGGTTAGCGTGACTGAAATTAAGATTGTCTTCTAGTAAAGAATATATACTAAAGTAAACATTCTATGCACTGGAACACAGGAGAATAATAATAATCATCATCAAAACAACAGCTCAACTTACCAGCTTCATTACGACAAAACTTCTTAAATCTTATTCTTTTCTTACTTCTCTCACATGGAGGACAATCAATATCTAAATAAGGTTATTTTTTATAAAAAGGAAGAAATCATATTGAAAAACACCTTGAATTTTGATTGAAAAATGAACTAGTGTTTCAATGATAATGTAAATTTATTTTACTCAATCCAAAACTGTTTCAGTTTTCTTTTCGTTTTCTCCTTCAGATTTCACAAGTTTCACATCATCTGACAGGATTTCCAGAAACTTCCAAACATGTTTCATACTTTTTAATAGTATACATACACTCTAATAGAGTTGCATTAATAGGATGTTTTTATTTCGCTCTACTTTATTAGCTTATTGAAGTATCCCTTAATCTAATAATCAATATGGTTCTCTTTTTATCTTTAGAAACTAATAAAAGTGATTCAAATTGTTTGATTTAAAACAAACACTATCTTTTACAGAAGCTGGTGTAAGATCGTTAGTTTAGAGGAAGAAGCTTTCAAACTTGAGTGATGTGTCGAATGTGTTTACAGTAATGTGAGACCTACATAATTAATGACTAAATGACTATATCTCAAGTCGGATATGCGTATGATTTACTGATTAGTAACCATGTGCATATTTTTATAGATTTTAACGGAGATTTGCTTGGGTTTATGTCGGTGTAGGCAGTTTCCAATGTATTACACCTATAATTGGAGATCCATTTCAAAAATTTTATCATGAGAAACGAAAATATTCTACTGATGTGATCACCAATTAGTGCATGTATTTCATTGATCATTTAGAAACTCCGTCAGATAATGTGTAACTCTTGAAATTTGTAAATGTAAAAGAAACAAAGGGGAAATAATATAGAAACAATTGACACAGGTTTTTAAAAGAATCAGATGTATAACGCGGTTATCATATTCGAATTTCGCTAGAAGTTGAAGTTAACTGTATCTATAATCCATTAATTCCAAAGCCTTCTTAAATAATTATTGTTAAAGTGTATTCAGTGTGTTGGGATCGTAATGATATGTAGTCATCAAAATACTAAGGGTGATGATAAGTATCGCATGACTGATACTCTCAATCCACTCACTATCTGAAAACATGGGTTTCGTACTGTTTAAATGATCAGGTTAATGAATGTTGTGATTTCCCTTCAGTGAAAGGTTGTTTAACATGACAGGTCAACAATTTAACTGAGTTTCCCATTCGTTACATTCTTAGTAGTTGATTTACCATGAAAACATCTCTCGTAACTTTTTATCTAGTTGTTTTAACTTAATTAACGAATAAAATAACCGGTGGTTTGATGTATTTAATTACTCTCTCTCTGAATAAAATGTACATTTTAGATTAATTTCATACAACTATACCCCCCTCTTTATGATGACAGATTTAAATATTAGATGCAATGATAATAATAAGATAATATTTATATTACAAACAGATAAAAAAAGAGCTACTGAAGTGTATTTAGAATTTGCTGTTATATTTTTATATTACTTAAATTCATTTAAGTAACTTATGATTTTCACGAATAATCGAAAGAGGAAAAATAGTAGTTGTCGATCTCACTGCTTTTATCTCACCATTTTTCACTTAATCTTATGTTCCGAAATAACTATCTGACTTTATCTTTGTCTCCGAAGTCCTAAATTATGCCATGATCACCTGAAAAATAACAATTATTCCCATAAGCATAACTTTAAAAAGTTTTGGATCCAAACAAAATAACAACTTTTAAACTATGTATAATAATTCATTCATTCAGGTTTATAATTTACGAAATTTAAGTCAATGTCAGACCACTTAAGTTAAAGAAGACAATGAAATATCTTAGGCAAGGGAAATACATGGACTTGAAACAATTAAGTAAGAAGTAATTGAATGTTAAAATCTAAAGAAAGATTAGAATTATTTCACTTGATGTCCTTATTATCCTAGTTCCAGATGTTTTAAGACTCCATTTGGCAAGTCTGTGCATCTTTATGTAGCTTACACTAACAGTCAGTGAATGATTTGCAAGAGACCCTTGCTTTCTACTCTTGCTCTAGATAACAATATATGAAGATAAATGATAATTTCACAGCTAAAATATAGTCACGATAGGTAAGTCAATGCCAATTTCTCAACTGTAGGAATAAATAAATGAAAGTCTTTGGGAGAGAAGACGCAGGAATACAAGGTGAATAAGGGAGGTAAAAATAAACTCGGATTATAGTTAGGTTTTAGTCAAGATGGTAACTTGAGCTATTTTGATTTGTTTAGCTTTGTCAATTTTATCGTAGACGTATTCACTTTCAAAATGTTTTACCTCATTGTCTGATAGATTAGATAGAAGACAGCAATGAATAAATATTTATCAAATTTTGTAACATCTCACCAATATTAGAGGAATACGTAGCTTCTGAATTCATATATCTTTGATTAGATGACTGGTTATTACAGATGCTAGAGACATAAGTTGCTGAAGAATCATCAAGAACTTATTGTTATTACTATATTTTCTGAAAGTAGATGGACAGTAATACTAGTTGATCTTAGGGTGATTGGTTCAAACATCTAAAGCCCCTTGTTATTCTTCATGAAATTTATTAACAATACTCATCGTAATCTGCTGAAAAATTAGGATCGTTGTCGTTTGACATAAAAGATTTTCAAAGAGTGAGGGTATGCCTTAACCCAAACATAAAACTCATCTACATAAATAAATAAGCCAAATAACCGTACACAGTATTATACGTTATTCCTCGGTGTAAATCAGATCCAATCAAATATTTTGAAGACCACATCTTGCAAATATTATTTTTCTAACTTACTAGTCTCTGGTTTAGACAACTGAGATTTGGTTGAATGAGCTGAAATAAAGAAAAAAACCAACATGGATAAATCTACAGTTGTTGACGTTATCTTTCATAGATGTGAAAATAAATGTAGCAGAACAAATGAATGAAAGTTATTTGTAAGTAAATGGCATTTAAATAATTACATTTTTTGATTTTAATTATCTTTTTTTTCTTTTAAATTGCAAACCGAATGTAATTTTTATATATAACATGGGAAGTAATTTTTTCAGCTATGATATGTTGTTTGAAAAACAATGCTGAGAGCTTTTACATTGAAAAAGTAATGTATCCTAGTAATCGGTGGTTTTCAACTGAGTGATTAGATTTTGAGTTGGAGACAAAAGTAATTTTCGTCTTTTTTTTAATAAGTGTTAGTGGGGTAAACGTTTGAACATGTAGGAAAAAGCACTAGAGTACTTTGATCCATGATTTGATTAGTGATTTTCTTCACCTGAATCAAGGTGATTTTCTATTTGTGGATGAGCGTTAAACGCTAAACGGTCTCTTCATAGTAATCAACGTTCTTTTCTTTAGTTCACACTACTGATCCGATTTTACTAGTCAAGTTACAGTGTAATCAATTATTCTAGTTGACTTGGCATCACCAAACACTCATAGAGACAAGTAGAAGTAAACTCTAGACTAATGTCTTGTGTTAGAGGTCACATTTTATCAATGCATATCTCAAATATTTTGAGATCTGATATTTTTAAGAGGACTAAAACTCATTCCAGTCAGTCTTATGAACAGAAAAATTGCCAAAAGGTATTAGCTTGTTCGAAATATGTGTTCAGACATTTTTTTATTGCCAATAACTTAACATTAAACGTCGATTGGATCAATTTAAAGAATTTATTTACTTCCTGGAAATCTAATCCATCAAAATTTATTCAACATGTGTTTAGAAAAACCCAAACTAATGTCTAAATAGTTTTCGCCGATCCTCATCGTCCCAAAAAGACAACTGGAAACCCGAGTGGGCTGAACAATAAGTCGGTTCTATTGTATGACAGTTAAACATCTAGTGATTTCAATAATGAAACAATTAGAAACAAAATGTGTATATTGCTAGTTCCCCCTTGAAATCTTATGGAGATTCTTTATATTATTCTGTTTTTAATAGTTACTCAACTAGTTTATGAGAATTTTAGGGGAAACATTAAAAATCATTGTCAATGAACAGTTGTTTCATTCCAGTTTGAAAATCTTTAGCAATGTACACTTGGAATAAAATAAAACAAGTTGACTAATGTTCACCTAATTTTCACGGTTCACTAGGTGATGTTAATCCATGGAAAACTAATTTCTCACTGAACAATCTCCACACACATCTATATCAATATTAAGAGTTATTTATACATTATGGAAAAGTATAAGCAATTTGCTTCGATTGGTGAATTGCCAATGCTTCGACAGTGCATATTCAATTTTAAAAAATTAATCTTCAGGTGGAATAGATAACCAGTTTAAAAAATAATTTGATCGCATTCAGCAACCCTGTTCTTAATTGGTTAAACGCAAATCCATCAAACTTATGAAAGAAGTTCTGCAATTTCGAAACTATAATCAATTTGATAATCATGGCATAAATTAGACTTTTTATCGGGACTTGGTAAAAAATAAAAGGGAATGAAAAAATAGTAGAACGGTATGCTTCGGAAAAACAAGTAATTGAAATATACGTTAAGAAATACAAACTAATAAGTAAATAAATTAGGTAATATAATCTTATCACAGTAAAATTAAATGGTTCTACAAAGCTTTCATATTTACAGCACTAACATTGACAAATTACTGTAAATATGTAAATTGTTGAACTAAATATGTATTCGTAAAGTGAATAAACATGAATTACTCGTGAACTTATAAATAACATCAATTGATCAATGGAGTTAGATAAATTCATAATGTCTAATCATTAGTATTGACAGAATTCTAGTGATATACAATCAATCACCTTAGTCATATGAGAGGCCAGTCATGATTAAGTCAAATCTTCCTTTCCATTACCTTTGACCACTTAATTGATAGATATAAACATGAGAATCAGTTCCGTGTGGCACGACTGATGGACACTGCCGTGAATTTCCAGGAAGATATCCTGCCTCTATAGTTTTCGCTGGTCCATCAGTTGATATCAATTCTTGAGGGGAAAATAACTTATATCTATAAAAAATGTGCACTCATCTAGAAGAAGTCAATTGGCAGATTATACTCATAGCCAGTCTTTCCTCCATTCAACAATAACCGATGCCATGTTTCGCTAGGCTTTATAGGGCTGATTAAATTCTATCGATCCAATTGGAATGTAACAATTAGTCTAAATGACTTGACATTGCATGAGTTATGTTTCGCTACTAAGTAATTGAAAGTAGTTAGCAGGAAACCTTCAGGCTATGTTTCGTATCTGTTAGTAGTTGTCAATAAGGTAAACCTGGTTTAAACCCCCTTTGAATAACTCAATGAATACTAAGCATACATATATTCAGTGTGTTGACTTTTATTTACTATAATATAAAGAGAAAAAAATCACACTTTGTATTTCATACTTTTCACATCAGTTATATTACAATAAAACGATAGTTCATCTTCTCATTTAGAAGATGTTTAAAGAGTTAAATTCCTCCTCACAAAGCAAATATAGTTTCTTAGTTGTTATTGTGTAGATGAACGGAGCAAGACTTATCACTAATCATCTTTATTCTTATGTGTTATGATTTCAGATGAGACTATTCAATAGTTATAAGTATTGATGATAAATACTTCAAGCTGAAGTTAATACAATAAAACCACTTACTATCAAATAAATTGGCTTCCTTATCCTTTTTTTATTTTTACAAATATCCTGTTTACTTATTTATTTATTTTTGTACTATTTTCAAGAGGAGAAATAAGAGTTCCTCATCAATGCGGTTTACCTTTTTCAGCGAAAAATGCAGTCACTTTTATTATTAAATAATTTGAATGATTGAATTCTATTCTGTTCACTTTCTTCATACACACAAAAGTCTTTTGTTATATTACTTACAATGAATTTATAAGTAGTAATTTATTTCAGATTAAAATGAATAAAATAAAATAATCAGTTGGAATTTCGTTGACAAAGTGAGTCATTTCTTTTTCTTTTGATAGCTAATTCATTTTTACTTATTATTCCGATACACAGGGGAGAAAACAAATATATTGGAGTCGTGAAAAGTAACACTCTGGACAAATTTATTTCTGATATTTACTACTAATAATACATTTGTATACATAGATTTACTAATCAGTTTGATGGAGATAGTATCGTTGTGTTCATGTGTGTCAATCACGTATGCTGGAGGATAATGGATAAGTGTACAGTTATATGGGTTAGCTCTTAAGTTTATATATTGTTCGTATAGAATATCACAATGACAAATATTAAGAGAACAATGTAAAGGCAACATTTACTCATGAAAAAATTGAAAAAAAAACGATAAGTAGTAATGCAATTTATTTCATTAAATTCCCTTGGGAAGAAAAGAGATGAAAGATAATTATGTGATGGTGATCTCCAATATTTCTCCTACAAATAATCAATTGACTCAACATCAGCCAAAAAACCAGCTGTGATATATCTAACATAACTGAAGAAACTCAATCCTGACTAGACGATACTTATATCTAATTGATTAATTAGGTAATTTTAAACAAAGCAAGAATAATGCGATTTGTTTATTTTTTGTTGCTCTGATTCAATTTTCAAGGGGTCATATTGTATGAAATTAGATAATTACTGAATGTTTTCACCTACATCCTATTTCATTGCTTTTATTCTTATTTTAACATTCTTCAGATTTGTTTAAGCTAACAGAAATTAGGTAATTCTGTCGAGGTGATCATACAAAACACAATGAACCATCTGTTTTAACAAATTACAATTTAGGAATTATTTCATTTTACTTACATATCAGTAGAGAGTTTGCTAAATTATCTGTATGAAAAATGAATCCTGTGTATTCTTTGTTATCAAACTTATTCATGTACATGAAAACACAAACGATGTAGTCTGAAGGTTCATTCACAACTTAATCTGGTTATATATATGTATAGATGGAATAAGGAAGAATGTTTTATAAGTGGTTGAATTAAGTGAACCCATCAAATAATATTTTTGTTTAAGTCTAATTACACATCATAAAGTCAATAGAAAAAGATACTGCATTCATTATTCCAATAAGTCTTTCTATAGTTCTATTGATCTTTATGGAAAACTAATTTAATCCATTTAGCTATGTTTTTTTCATCGGTAACATGATAACAATTTCTTTTGAAGAAAACACATAATACAATTGTTTTTACTCTCTGTTAATGAAAGAAATGATCTTCATCTTCCCCCTTCTCTCTATGTAAATCAACAAATTTATGGCGTAAATAACAAATTGACATTTTATTCTTTTTTTAATAATTATGAAATTCAACTTTGTCTGTCTTAATTTCCTTTTTCTTCAATTATTGCCTAAATGACGACAAATTGGTAATGGAAAAAAAAAATCAAAGCATACTATGGAAAAGTCTGAAACAGAAGGTGATGACAGATAGTTATTTTACCAAAAATTACTCGAAATATATTTCTATACCTAAAAAAAGGTGACGAAAAAATTGAATTGTAAATGTGCCTATCTATGTGTATATATGCATGTACTTGTGTTTTGGTAAAACAAATTATGGCTAGAATGAATTTCCCAACACTAATAGCACTTTAACATCATTATGTGAAACTTGAATAAGAGTAAAATTAGCCACATAAACTGAAAAAATTTTATAACTAAAAGTTCTACATTTAATGGGACAGTAGACATATAATGAAGGAAGTATCATTCTCGTAAAGTTTTCCTCTAATTCAAATGTTCATTTTTCAGTTTGTAGAGAACAACTCTTTTTACTTCTAATGTTTATGCATCCAACATATACCATATTAAATGTGTTAAAACTTATTTAAATAAGATATGAAATTTTAAAAGAAACATTTTTCAAGGATTGTTTAAAGCCACATCTGTCAGCGTATTACAGCATAATACTATTTTAGTTAACCGAGAAGTTCATTTCTATCTGTGGAGCTTTTGATTTGCATCCTCCTTAATGAGTAACTATTCTAACAGATAAAAAGCTTTAAATCTGCTCCTATTTAGTTTATAATCTTTACTTTTTATTATAGGTCATTGTTGTGAATAGATTCGATCAATATAAATGAATCCATAACTCAGGCAAAATACATATAAACGTCATTTTCTTTCAGTTAAAAATTCATTTTACTTATACAGAAGTTGCTGATAACTTGTTATCAGATGGTAATCCCAAAAACTTTGTAGGGTTAGCGAAATGTCGCTGAGCTATAGCCAAATCATCCGGTAGTTGAGTTACTGGATGTCGAACAGTCCACCGATCCCTGTCAAGATCAAGGACAACCAACACTCATCAAGTAATTGTATGCCATGGACTGGCCCATGCGGTGGTGGTCACAAACCTCTCCCTTGTACCTACTTTTACTAATACATTTCTGTAATGACGTCCTTTGTGTTATACAGTCTTCAAAGCAACCACAGTACCTAGATACGACGAAAGAGTAATCCACGTAAGGTGTTGACTGCGAGGTACCCCCAAATGCCCTGGTACGACTGGGAGTGGGGAGAGTCCGCTCTCCCTCTCGAAATGCTCCCACATGGCCACGCGTATATAGCCTCTGTCAGGGAAGTCCTACTCACTGCCTTCTCGTGGCATTACTGTTGTTTACGAAATTGAGAGGACGAAAAGCGAATGTCCGGTGCTTTAACCGGGTTGGTGGACGCGGAAAGTCCACCTAGGGGAGTCGGAAAACCCTTATTCCAAACCAATGGTGCACATGGGCTCCGATATCCTGAGAGAACAAATGGCGTATGAATCGATCGTAGGTCATCGGCTACCATGGGATTGCATCTCCTTACGATGCCCCACTGCCTCCTGGATAAGACCTTTAGATCAAAGGCTCGGGGTGTGGCCCCCTAATAAAACCAACAGTTTCGGTTTGGCCGCCCGGGAAGTATCACAGCCCTCACACAAATCAAATGAGATTTGTGTGGCTCATATATATCTGGTACCCCTTTGTACCAATATTTATGTGTTTAAATAAAATAGAAATTTAGATGCTTTATGGACACTTTTCAAATCTAATGGTAATATTCGTCACTAGTTGGGTAATTATTACCCACTAAGCAACTACGTCATTTTAGTTCGAAACTTTTCGCCGCTCTGTTTACCAGTAACTACGCAAATGATCATAGTCAACGTCATTACGCTTACTGTTGTGATATTGTTATGTCTCTGAGTTGGAATTCCATGGACCACGTTGTTAACCATATCGGATTTGTGATATGGCTCTATTCTCATTCAATTATATTGACTGATTGCTATCCACTGATTCCTAGTCTTCAATAATTGTCCATTTAACATTAATTTACAAAGAAAACTATGATCAAACTGAACAAATTTCCACAAAGCTCCTTAGTATACAGGTTTCGATATGTGGAGTCAACTATGTCAAGAGTGAGGTCATAACTCATCAGGGTTATTGTATGAGAGTTTCACTAAAATTAAAAAAGAATATCATTCGAATCCATATAAAATGAATTATTAATGGTGAATCCACTTTAAGATCCGGATACCTTGGTTATTACTCCTTGTAGATCATTGGTGAACAGTGGTGTGGAGCTTCAAATGAGGACAACGTGGATGTTTAGTAACATTTGTTTTTCATTGGTCTTTGATTTGATGCCAGTTCATGATGAGAACTATCCTCAATCTGCATTGATTTCTTTTATTTCAGCTTCATTAGAATTAGTGCATGATAAACATTTATATTTTGGTTATTAAAGCTGATTTATTAAACACACATTATATCTCGTTGATATAAATTGTTTTAAAAACTCCTCTTTAATGTCACAGTTACTTGCAATCACTTTAGTATTAAACATTTTGTAGTACCGAGTGGATTGAGAAACAGACTTCATTAACGTTTTAATAAAGTCATTCGTTGAAATTTATGCTAAATATATCATTATAGACAAAACAAATAACGATTAGTGGTATGCTTTGTATGTTTGTTGTAGATGGCTTTTCGAAAAAACTGAGGGAATTCAGTGGGACAATTTATTTCACTATAACGGATTTAGCCGATCTTTGCTTACATAGACACATGTTATTAATCCATCAATAAAGAAACCTATGGGTTGATAAGCTTCTTAATAATATGTCTTCTAATCCTTAATACATGTCTATGCACCTATCTTAAAGATGGATAATCAAAACCCTGGAATTTTTCTCTAATTGATTCCTACATTGGAAAAGTGAGATAACCACTAGTAAGGAACTCAGCTTACGTTATAGAAAATCAGTGAATTACAACTAAATGCCATGTTTCTCTTAGTGTGAAGATTCTGATTTCATACTAATATTATTACTCCATTTGACATTGAGATCATGTTAACTGTGTCGATTCTCTTTAACCTTGGATGAATGCGATTTGTTGAACAGTTCCATACTAGGATGAAACGGCCGTCCTGTGCTTCCAGGTTTTCGATGGTGGTTTAACTTAGATCGGCTCATGGTTTAAATGAAGCTCAACAGTCTTCGCGATCCCATACTGAAAATAATATATTTGTAAGTCTTCAAACGTCAGCTCCATTCAATTTGATTACCAAAAAATGAAGCTTACTGTTTTGTAATTGTCAGTGGAACAATTATCAACAACGACTTCCATTTCTTTTGTCCCCTACGATAGTATATACGTCAGTTCCAAACTATTTATAAAATTCAGTAAATACTTGAAAATGGTTATTATCTTTCTTGATTTATACTTAAAGTAAAGTGTTCTTTCATGAGTTTGAAAAATGATACTCAAAAAAATTCAGTTATCAAATAACCAATAAGTAAATAATCATTGATAACTGAACTGAACTAAATGTGTTCGTTTATTTATCCTACTGATTCTGTTGTTCATTTAATCCTGTAGGAGTGGATGGTTATTTGTTTGTTTGTTTTTTGCTTTACTGTAAACATACAAACGAGTAAACAAACAATTCCTGAGAATTATTTCCAAGAAAAAAAATAGCTTATTAGATTTACAGTAATGAACTTATTGATCATTTATTCATGGAAAAACTGTAAGCAAATCTTGTTGAGATCATTTATTGTTCTTTTTATTTTTCGGTAACTAGCAAGGTCACTTTATTTGGCAGAAATATAATTGGATTTTGATAACATCCATATGATTGAGAATTGTTTGTCATGATCAATTTATATACTTAGAACAAAGTATGTAGTGGCTTAGCTTCGTCAATCAATCACCTTGATAACTGTTATTATAGAAATCCCAACGGTGTTTGAATTCAGAAGGCAATATGAAGCGGCGACTCCAGTTTATTAGTGCGTAGTAGAGATAACAAAGCTATAAGCACATCGAGCGAATTTGGGGCATAGAGGCTAATGTGTGTTTGCGAGCAAATTTATAGTCAAACCGAATCAAGACGCAGCTAAGTAAGGCAAAGGCTATTAATCGGATTCGAGCGCATATATACATAAGAAAGAGAATGACATCAAGCGATAATAACATTTAAGCTAGAGAGAGATATGCTTAGGCTGTCCCATGTAGATCAAGCGTTCACGTTATTACAGACATGATATTGATCATAATAATACAAAGAAATAGATGAAATGTCACTGTCCGAATAACACTGTCTGTTATATAAGTTAATAAAAGAGCTTGACAAAAGTCAAACATAGTCGAAATTAATCGTAGGAGAGCTGCTATAACTTCTAAAAGCTTCCTTTCTTATTAAAACTTAGACATACGAACTGAACTAAGAGTATTCTTTTCAATAATATTAAAATTTTTATTTTATATAATTAACAATCTGTAATTCTTAAACTGTAGTTTCAAAGGATCTAAGTACATTATACTTGTTTATCCTTAAGGTTCATCAATTTGGATTTATAAGTTATGAGAAATCATTGGTAAGAAAATCCTCCATTCAGTTCATGTATGTTTGTTGTAATAAAGTAAAAATATTTGAACAGTTTATTTCTCCTATCTTGTTTGATTGTTTAGTAATTAAGTATGTAATACATTGGTTGTTATGATTAGAACTGAATTCTCATATGGGTTGGATTAAATACACAAGTTGGTAATATGACAACAATTTCTATTTTGTACTATATATTTAGTTTTTCAAAGTGATCAGGAGCTACCGCGAGAATCATAAACTTGTAATTGATTGTCATGTACTGTTATATAGTATAAATGTAGTGAATGATTTAAAGTAATAATGGTTTGAGTTTAGTGTAATCCTAGATTATTTGTTTTAACAGCTAAGCCAATAGCTTTCAACTTTCCTACAAGGGATTTCCTGATTTTTCTATGCTTTGATTAATGTGAATTTTCTTCTGGTATCACATAAATTATTTGTTGGCATTCTTATTGTTTACAAGTAATATATATTGAAATCAAAAGTCTAATTAATTGCTTCAATGTCTGTTTATAATCAATTACAGTTAAGATAATAAGACAAAAATATTTACAAAAAATTTCAACCCTGCGATAACTCAGAAGTTATTCATTTTTTTACTTAATAGAAAATCGTAATGAAATATTCGATAATTGAAAATCAACTAGAGGGTTAGGTAACAGTTAGGATCGTTTTTATTTCGAATAATTTAGAATGTAAATGTAAGAGGTCCAAAAGCTACTGAACATCAACTAGGAAATTTTAATGAAACACATTAAAACTAACAAGAATACATTGAAGGGGGTTTGTGGAGATTTCAGTATATTTCAAAGTTGAAATCATGAGTCAATTGAAGCTAGACCACCATCGAAAACCTGGAAGCACTGGACGGCCGTTTCGTCCTATTATGGGACTCCTCAGCAGTGCGCATCCACGAACCCGCTCTCGCGAGCGAGAGTCCCATAATAGGACGAAACGGCCGTCCAGTGCTTCCAGGCTTTCGATGGTGGTCTAACTTCAATTGACTCATGATTTCAACTTTGAAGAATACATTGTATTGAGTTTAGTGATATCCTATAGTAGTGGTGTAATGAATATGAAAAATCAGCTTTATATCCTGCCCAGTCTACTTCAGTTAGGAAGGGAGTATGACAGTAGTATTGATAGCTTTCAGACAGAAAATCAAACTACAACTTTTAGGTTTTTACGAGGAATTCAAATATCATGTATAATCAGCAATGAAAATACCATTAGATACTACTCAAAACTTTTGAGATGGTGATGAAAAATTATTTTAGCAACCACAGAGCAAAGTCGATAGTTTCTCATGTATCAACTGCTTAATTTTGTCTCTCTAGATTGTATATAACAGGTATTTTGACACTATCCCTTATTTTAAACCCTAAACCCTTGATGCTTACACAAACCTTAGCCTAGTAGGACTACATTTTATGAACGACTTATTCAGATAGCGCTTCTTGTATTTCTTAGTAAAATTCATTCATCCATATGACTACAGAGCACTTTTATATCATAATTGGCTTCAGTTCATGAAGGGGATCACAATCCTAGATATCTAACCCAAACAATAAACAAAGTAGGGACTCTCAAGAAGCTGTATAGATCATTTTAAATGTTTGACAAGACGGATAGTCTATACCCATGATGACAAGTTTTTATATTGTTGTCCTTTCGATTTACAGGCAGAGTAACTAATAGAAGACATTAATGGATTTACTTAGTATGTAAAACCTGTTTACACTTTTCAATACAATTGTTTTCTTTCCTATAAACTTTCCATTTATAAGAGCTGTTTCCTGATGGTCTAGAAATTATCTGGAAATTCGTTGTCGTTGTTTCAACCTTGTCCCTGTATGGTATTTTTACCACTATTTTGTGTTTTAATCTGACAGATGAAGTGCGCAGGTAGGAAAGAAATACACATGTTTGCGCGAATGAATAACGTGAATGTTTCTAGCAAAGATTTAAAATAGCTTAAAACAGTTATTTTTTATTCATACTTCTGTGTATTATACTGCGAAGTATGCATTTCATCGATGGACTACGACTTTTTACTGCTTTCATTTTGGAAGTTTGCATCCAGATGAAAATAAATGTTAATTTAGTATCGTATATAGTATAGTGAATTAATGTGTTCTCCTTCTTCAATAATGACAATAACAACAAACGATATTGTTTTTACCTACAATGTGATAATATAGTGTAAAGTGCGATAGTGAGTTATTCAAATAGGAGACGATTTTACACAAATAGTATGTACTGTACTCTCTACAATACTGTTGGGTCTGTATTGTGATTAAAAATCTTTGGTTACATTATTCCTGTCACACATGTATAATCTTCATACAACTTTGTAACGAATTCCATAGAAAGTGTCTTGGTCAGTTTTATGAAATATATACACTGTCATTAATAAATATCTTATTAATTTGAGGACAAATTTACTGACAAGAATGGCTCGTATTTAAATAATTTATGGTGTAACGTATATACTAACCACAGATTTATACACTGAACTTCAAGTTAAACTCTCTGTCATGTGTGATTGCTAGTGGTACCACCAGGCTGTTTGAACAGAAGTAGATGGAGGGATACTAGACTCTCTGACCTGTTGACTGAAATCCGGATAATTTAAACATTAACGCACCTCATCATTGAATAGCTATTGGTTAGATATTTACAAAAAGTATCAAAAAACCTAAACTAATTCAATTTATTTGATGCATAGCCTTATTTAGTTCAAAAATATTAATATTTTATAAACTTGCAAGTTAATCATGATACAACAAATTTACAATTGTTCACAGAATATTGTATCTTAGACTATAGTTCCACTTCATTTTCCGAAACGTCTAAAAACGTATTATTTTTAGTGTTACACAAAAACAGTTTACGTAAAAACGGTTTCACATTCCTAAAAAAAGTATCTATCTGACGAAAAAAGTTCCACTGAAATCAATTTTTACATAAGACGAATGACTCTAGTGTAGTTATAAGAATTATACTACTAACAAGCAGTAAATACAGGGTAACCTTTTATCTCTGCTCATCAGAGATTAAAGTACATTTTTATGACAATAGTTCACATTAGTTCCAGATGTACTCTTTGTTAAGTGCTGCCAAGGTATCGAACATAGATAGAGTTTCGTGAAGGCTTGCCTTTCAACACTTAATATTGAATATATCTTCGGAAAAAAGGTGGACATAAATTCACTTAGCAAATGCGAAAAAACGAATTATTCGAAATACAGTTGGGAACGTGGATTCTTAGTGGGGTTATTAACAATAGCTTACGAAAATTAGTTCAGCTTGACGATAATTTCCAATTCAAAATGTAAATAGCTGAGGAACTATTCTAAACTAAGGAAACACTTCCAGACTGTTCCATTACTTATTCAAGATTACTCAGTCCATAATGTAAATCTATCTTTAAAGTTGTATATTTCATTGTCAACTTTTGATGAAATATTTAAAATGTTTTTTAAAAAGAACACTATACCTAGACTAAAGCTTTTATCCGTTCAAAGCTTTTATCATCATTCTGAATAATTTCACCAGCTTCTATTTCAATCCATCTATCTAAGCTACAGACCTTTATGTTATCATTTTAATGAAATTCCTATTCTCTACTAACCTACGTATAAATTAAGAACACTTTAAGTATAAGTAATAGACTAATATTTGAACGAAGAATATTCTTTTCGATAAATTCTCTTCAGGTTCTACAACTATATATCCAAATTATTAATCCGAAAAAAATGGTCAGGTTAAAGGCAAAGTACATCGTTTAAAGCATGTAAATTTAGGATTGTCAAACCAAATCAGTCAGTCAGTCAGCGACAACGTAGGACCAGGCACATATATGCATCGGTCCAAGTTGCCATACCTCGTTAGCACTACAAGATCAACACCGGATTCATAGAAGTAATTAATTTAGTGGTGGTAGTATATAAAGAAAGGTTGTATATAAGGATATAGTATGGGAAGGAAAAAAGTTATGAAGCAATTTTAATCTCAAGGTTTAAGGGAAGATAAAGAGTGTATACACCTACTCCATTGTGATCGATTCTGAGCCATGTCACACAGAGTCTCCAACCATTGGTTACGATAGTCACGCGGACCCCAACCAGGTAGTCTGCATCTGCCAACATGGCTCAGACTAGAAGTTAGTGACTTCAAGCACTGATGCCATGTTTTGGTTTGGCCGCCCCTAACTCTCTTCCAACCATCCCCTACACTAGTCAACATTGCGCGTCGTGGTAATCGATGTTCAGGTATACGTAACACGTGGCCCAACCATCTCAGTCGATGAAGATTCATCACCTCATCAACTGATTTACCATCATTCCCTAATACCCTGTGTCTAACCTCACTATTACTCACCCGGTTATCCCAGCAGATGTGAGCAATATTTCTAAGACATCTGTGGTCAAATACTAGTAACTTTCGAGTATCTTCTACTCTTAATGGCCATGTTTCACAGCCGTAAAGTAGAACAGAGCGAACTGATGCGCAGTATACTCGTCCCTTAATTGATAGACGGATATCTCGTCTTCGCCATAGGTGACGTAAGTTGGCAAAAGCCAAACGAGGTTTTTGAATCCGTGCTGAGATTTCGTCAGACACCAACCCATTAGGACTGATCAGACTTCCAAGATAAGTGAAGTTGTCGACGCGTTCGACTACTTCACTCCCTATCCTTAGTTCGGGTGTTGACGCAGGCCAGTCCTGTAGTAACAATTTACATTTAGATGGGGAGAAACGCATCCCAAACATCCTGGAATTATTACTCAGTTCTAACAGAAGACTCTGCATTTTGTCAGTGTCTTCACCAAACAGGACTATGTCATCTGCCTATTTTAAGTCGATAAGTGAACCTCCTGGTAGAAGATCAACTCCTGAAAATTCAGTCGACGAGAGTGTTATTTCCAGCAACAGGTCTATAATGAAGTTAAACAAAAATGGGGATAGTGGACAGCCTTGACGGACACCACTTGAGGTTGTAAAATCATATGACAGTTCTCCATAAGCTCTCACTCGACTGATAGTGTTCGAGTAAAGAGCCTTCACAAGGTTTATGTACTTCAGAGGTACACCAAATAGAATAAAATTGTTAATGTTGATATGACTCATAAGATCTGTGATCACAGATCTTAAATTTTAATATGATGGGGATCTTTAAACGATTATAAGTAATAGATTATTAAGAAATATACATCAAGTTGCATATTCACTTCATAAATTATTATGACTAGTTCATTTGGATAAATTATGGACAATCATTTGAATAAGTTGAACTTATTAATATAATATTTTCATTAAATTTACTAATCTATTTTAGATGACATTTTATATTCTTACTACTATCAATACACTTGTCTTCCCATTATCAACTTGTACTTATATGCGGTGATGTAATCTATTACATTATGAATAATGAATGACTCGAATTGCCTTGATTAGTTTAACATTTTTGTATAAATATTCATGTATATTAGAGTAAAGCCTGATGACGTTCACATTGAAAACAATTGTTCACTTACATGTGTTTTTCTAATTTCCACAATGGGAATCTTTAATATTCTACAAACAGGTTGATCATTTTTTTAAAAGTTATTCATTATCTATTTGTACTTTCATTATTTCTTTTGTATGATGTAACTAACCATTAAATGATTACATCTATACATCAAGATTAAAACCATTCAATCATCAAACTAAATATATAGTTGTCTTATTCACGTTTTATCAATAATAATATGACCTATCATCTCTAATATATCTTATCTTACAATGATAAATCTTTTGAAGGAATCAATCGATCCTATGATGTAATCAATAATGATTTAATACAATAATAATAATAATAATAATTGAATTAGATCATCATTCATGTTCACTTACATGTTTGATCATTCTCTTTTCTTCTATGCGCGTAATGTTCCATAGCTAAAATATATTTTAAAAAAAATAAAATCAATTAAGTCAGTTGTTGTATAAAGTGGTTTTCAGTCACCCTTTTTTTCTTTTTATTGAAAACATCTATTTAACAGAAACCAAATAAAGAGGTGGATTGAGGAAGTAAAATCAATATTTTTTAAGAAGGTAAACATTTTATCATTGTTGGGTTTCAAGCTCTTTTAGGATCAGATCGAATGCCTAACGAGAACTTTATTGAATAGAAATACAATAATTAACATTTTACGTTATCATTTTGTAGTTCAGTGAACTGATGAGTTAATTTAAGATATATTCAAAGAACACACATTTGATAAATGAGGTGATAGGAACCTTCACTCTTCTTTGATTTATGCATAATCCATAACTTGCACTACAATTTTTTTTGTATAACATAGTAACGTTCATTGTGAAGATCCGTAAATACTATTCATTGTTGAGTTTGAGGGGATTTCTATATTGGTAAACTATTCTATTAATAAACATATGGTGTACGGTATCGTTTGATAGCCTAATCTAGATAAAGGCATACGGTGAGGCACCAGTGCTATTTAGTATCTTCCTGTGCAAAATGTACTGTTCATAAACACTATACACACTTCCAACTTATCATGTTCTTACCACTTCCGTTGTTGGAATTCAGAAGTCAACTGAAGCTAGACCACCATGGAAAACCTGGAAGCACTGGACGACCGTTTCGTCCTAGTATGGGAGTCCTCAGCAGCGCACATCCGCGATCCCGCCTCGAGAGCTTCGAGCCCATGACCTATCGATATCGAGCGCGAACGCTTAACCTCTAGATCATCGAGCCGGCATACAACGGTGTTAATGTCTAACTTTAACCAATCCACGAAATTGCACCACTGCCCACCATTATCTATTACCAATTAGACAGGCTGAACAAACTTTCAGTATCAATTTTTTGAGTGACTACATTGCAAGCGTGATTGATATAATTTAATTAATTCTAGAAATAGCAATAGAAAGCTTGAACTTATTGTTTACTGACCAGTTAGTATGTGTTCATCTCCTTCAATGAAAGTTTTACTTATCATGTTCACCCACCATTGGTAAACAAATCTATATGTGTACCTGACTTCCATAGATTGAAGCTATTATCGAGGGTCAGATAACTAAACATTCAACTAACAAATTAGGAAAACGTTTGTATGATTATTTTTGACAGTTAACTTGCCTACTTACGCTTCATTATCATATGAATACCATACAATTATTCAAAGGTGCCTGCAATAATTAACATTGACTTAAGATATCCTCTGCTTCATATTTCTTTGTTAATTACTAATCAGACTCAAACAACACCTTAGTACCAGTATTCCTCAATCCGAGTTAACTTCATACCATTATATCAAAAAAATTTATACGGAATTTATTTTAGTGACTACACTGTGCTGAAAAATTGCTTGTTTATTGGCATATATTACTTAATTTGTTTACAATTTAATGAGACTAGATTAATTTATCTTAAAGATTCGTGCACATTAATTACTTAAAAGCTTGATATCTTTCATAAGTGTTACAAACTGTATAGTTCTTTTCACAATAAATTCAAACCAGTTAGGGAAGCATTTAACCTAAACAATGATATCGAAGTTCGTTTATCCTTGGGAAAGCCTGTCTACCGAATTAAGAGAACGAATAAACTCCTTAGATCGGTGAACATCGTAGCTTATTTTTACTTACTGTGCATCTTTAATCTCAGATGATTCATGTCTTATAATAAACAATTTTATCACAGAGAGAAACGAATCAAAATTTTATTGACCACACCTGCCTAGCGTTATCCTATTGTAAAATAAAACTAATGCTCGATACTGAGGTAAGATGGTGGTTGGAGGTGGTCAACAGGAAACCCTAGACCCGGGTTTCGTGCTACTTGGCACTCGTCAGCAAGGTGTACCTGTAATCTTACCTCAATATATATAGTGCACGCAGTGTCGAGCCACCTAGACTGGTGGCCACATTGCAACTCGATCGATAGCATTCGATCAGCACTAAGAAGGACCTGATACGCATGACATTGATCACCACCCAGTGATCAATCAATTGTAATGCTCGATACATTTTGATGGTTAAATATTTTTGGAAGTGAGATTGAATTTTGTTCAGGCTTTATGTGATCAACGTTTAAAAGGTTTTTAAAAAAATCATTATGTTATTAGGTTAGGGAGACGATTATAATCTAGTCTTTGGATGAAAAACATTTGTAAACTGTCAAATTTCACTAGAACAGATTATGTAATTGAAACAACATTACGTAATTGATAGTATGGATGTCATTTTAACTAAACTTTGATATTTAACTGAATATAAATATTAAATCCCAAGCCCTTTGTGAAGAATAAACTGTCAAACTAAAGAACCCTTCAACTTTATCAGTGATGAATAACTCTTAGCATCTGTCAAACAAATCAAACAGCAATGAAATGTGTACACAGCAAGAAATGTTTTATAAAAAGGTTAGATGTAGTTTGTTTCTTCAAACAAAACTCTGATTGCAGTTTACTCACTGTTTTTAGTTGCTAAACAAAACTTATCAATTAAAAGTATTATTTTTTTATTAAATTAACTCATCATTTCTTATCATGACAGTTTGTAGTCTATTGATATTCTAGTTGACATGCTGAGATTAGCTGGAAACCAGATTCTTCCTATAGTATTGCATTCATTTTGAACTTCTAATGTTGGCGATGGAGACGAAGTAATTGCTGAGTTCCATTTACTTTAAATGAATAATTAAGTCAATTAGAGATCCCAGTAAAATATACAGTGAATAGATAATAGCTTGAAGAAGAATGAGAAACGTTGAAGATTAGTAACACACAACACTGTTAAGTTTGGAATTATAGGTTCAGTTTTAAAAGATTCGTGAGTGGACACTGTGGAAAAGTAAAACAGTGTAAAACAAACAGGTGATATACACTAGGTTTTCGTGATTTGATGAATAGTTTATCTCTATGATTTAACATAAGTTTGTTATTCTTGTTCCCCCCAACAGTGTCGTCTAATAATCTTAACAACAAAACTAGTTATGATAAGCAAAGATGGATAGTGGCTAGCTATATCGAGGCAATACGCACAGTATGCACATATGCCAATTAGAGACTGACCAGTTGCAGTCCTAACACATCGATGGGAAGATTCAAACAAACAATACTAAGTGAATTAAAACTAGTTATGGTTTATAATAGTGGAACAATATACCCCTTTATAGCAACTCAGATACAATTGAGTTTGTTTACATCTAATTCAGCTAAGCCCTTTTGTTAACTTATTTAATGGACAGTCATTCATACAATAACAACCCATCTATACCATTGTACTTTTATTATATACGCTTGAACATTGCTTACTGCCTACGCATGTATTCATTCTGCTAGCATTATTATTAATCGCTTATTTGATCCGATGATTCAGGCTTTTCCACTTATATATATATGTACATCTTAATCCTGTTTACTACCTTGCCCTGCTTGCTCTCTGCTCTGCTCTGTATTACGCTACACCGTACTGTACACGCTTACTCATTCATTCGGCTCTACGGCACTGCTTTTTCATGCTTGCTCGACGTACCTGTAATATTGGATAGCCGTGTGTGGTTCAGTAATAAACACGATCAACCCTTCGTATTCGTCTTCTGATTTATACATCGTTAGGACGTTGTCGCGTAACGGTTATCAAGACGAACAATATACGAAGCTTAGGGATAGTACCGAATATCGACCACCACACCTTCATCTACGAGATTTATTTATAAAATACCCTCACGAGGCTCATTTTACTTTAGGTTTTTTTCGCTGTCATTTGAAAAAGAAAGATTTGGTAAATTACTCGTCAACAAATGTCGTTGTATCGTGCAATACGGGAAAGATTTCATTTAGTTTGCATATTCATAGTCGTCTGCTTATCCCTAGGAAATGGCTTAATGGATAATAATTTAAAACTTACAAAAGATTAGTAGAAACGATGAGTCACGACTATAATTTATACTTTATGAGATGGACAGGTATATATTTTGATGAAGTAAAACATAATGGTAGAAAAATAATCAACGTGATGAACCTATACCAAATGTTGATTGATCACAAAACATAATTTCTTAATATCAAAAATGAGATAATGTAGATGGAAACTGACTCATCACTGTTAGTTATAAGCATCTGTTGTGATAGATGTGAAAGAGCTCGTAAGAATTGTTTAGAAGATTAATAGCCTATAGGATTGGTAAGTGAATATTCTAGAAAAAAGCATACAACCAACGGGTATCCAGGAGTAACAAATCAGTATCATGGACCAAATATTTATAGCTATAAAAGTATATTGATTGATAAGGTGAAACATTCAGATTTCACGTAAGAATGTAAAAAAAGGTTTTTGAACGTATCTCAAAAATGAAAGTATGAAATGAAATGTTGCAGCACAGAATATGTAATAACATATGCATTCCAGTTTTATAAACAACAGATGCAACTGGAAGGAATCCACAAAACGAAAGAAATTCGTAAAACACAGCTACATGTCCTATTATTTCAGTATTGAAATTCATAACACTAATGAGGTAGTTGCGCGTTAAAACAGTTGAATATGACATGATTTCAATTGGCGCTTACAGATAAGAATTTCTAAAGAGATAATAAATTACAAATGTATCGAATTGATTAAATACTACTACATAATAATTGGTGTATATGTAGGATGTATTCACTGAACCGTAAACATATATTTTATTTATGCATGTATTTTAGTATAGGGGTTTTGGAGATTATTAAATTTTTATAGTTTCCATTAGAAACTAATCTTAGTTAGATCACCATTGGAAACTAGGAAACACGCATCCCAGTATAGGACTCCTGAAAAGAGTGGATACACAACCCCATTACTGTAGGTCGGACCCAAAGCCTTCGAGGTTGGGCTTGAACTTTCAATCACTAGACCACTGATCCAGCCACAAATGGTATAAATGTTTAACCTCAATCAATCCGTGATATTTCGCAGCCATCTTCCATTGTCTGTGGTGAATAAGTAACTATTATCCGACATCGCGACTGAAGATGGTTGCGAAATATCACGAATTGATTGAGGTTAAACATTTATACCATTGCTGGATCAGCGGTCTATCGGTTGAGTGCTCTGGAGCGAGACTGATAGGTCCTGGGTTTGAATCTCGTGTGGCGGGATAGTGGATGGGCATTGCTGAGGAGTCCCACAATAGGACGAAACAGCCGTTCAGTGCTTCCAGGTTTTCCAAGGTGGTCCAGCTTCAATCGACCAATGATTTCAACCATGCAAATACTGAAATCTCCACAAAACCCCTTCTAATAAAAATAAATCAGTCAAGTTTCTCTGTCAATAAATTTACTTGTTTAAATCTAAAATAATGTGACATCATTTTTATGCTCCTATGTGCTTAATGGATATTTTTGTTTACTGAAAATGATTTACAAAGAAAAAAGAAAAAGAAATTCAATATGAACATGTTAAACTCATTACCAAAATGGAAGTGAATATCATATTGCCCCATTTAATGAAACCTATATGTTAGTGAATTCGACTCTTAACTGATATGATCTGTATTTCTTATTAAATATAATGATAAAAATAACAGTTCTCTTATTTAAAAAAGAAAGTAATGAATAAAAAATATTTAGGGGATATTTCTCTGTTTATTCATCAAACAATATCAATTAAATAACAGAAAAAGTTTAAAACGTCAGTGATTAGAATTTGACGAAGTATTGGAGTCTATAGTGCCGGTAAAGTTATTTTGTCGTAACTTGACATAATTTAATGGTAGCCTTAGTTACAACATGACATAATCTAAAGAGCTAAAAAGTCAGTGATTTGTTGTAACCTGGGTTCATTCAGTAGTATGCTCTTACGATTTTACAAGGAGTTGAATCTTAGACCTTGAGATCCCAAGAAGAGTATAATAATAATATTAAACCGCTGAATCGGCAACCAAGGATAGAATTCAGACAATCTGTAGTATAACATAGTCATCATTCGATGTGATTGTTGGGTGACCTTTACGCTCCTAGTTTCATTAACTACACAATTCCCGAGTTTAACCTCGAATAAGTTTGACAGTACAAATTAATGAACAGTCCTACACTTGCCAGATGACCCTTAATTTTCAGGTGTTCTACGGTTGACATTAGTTTGTGAAGACAACCATCTTAAAACTATTTAACACTGCATAATTTCTACTGACTGTTTTACGGTTGAGGAAATATTATACATTGTGATGTAACTTTTGGTACAGGCGGCAGGTAATGTTCGCAATAAGCCATTAAGTTGACGATTACGATCGATGATGCCTGAATTTTGACAAATTCTTTGATGATAATAAAACAACGCTTTGTTGATCCGATTAACTTGATTTTATTCTGGAAGCAGATATAAGTTATATCTGTATCAATATTTTGCATTATATTAGTATTTTTGGCCTATATCGAATTATAAAATAGATGGGTTTAAAATACCCACATTAATGAAAGGTAATTTCAATTAAATAATGGAACATATTATTTCTTTGACTTCTTGAATTAGACGCTAAAAATATGTTTATATTGAAGAGAGCTCGAATTCAACAAACCAAATGACCTGAAGAATAAATTATATTTATTTATACAGTCTTTATTATAAACGATAAGCGAATGTTTAGATATGAAAGCTATATAATATGATCTCTTAAATGTAAACCCTAAAATAGTATAGCCGACGAAAATCAGGCAATCCACTGTAATACACTGTCAAACAAGCCAAAACAATTATTAACACATTTATCATGGTATTTATGAAGGTAACTTGAGCCGAAATATATAAACAGAGTCCTAGTTTGTTGCCTCATCAATATATTTTTTATCAATGTCAAAGGTTTATTATTTTTTTCTCACTTGGCGTCAGCAGTTTCCATTGTTGAATGTTTATGATAAAAACCGTTTGCCAATCACATTTAAAATGGCGGACAACAAACAGAAAAAATCAACTAATTACCAAACGATTAACCTATATTGTTAATTGCATATATAAATACGAATCACATAAATGACTTAAACAATATGGGATTTTGTTCTATTAAGGGCGAGAAATGAAACCACCTGGGAATTTATTTGGCATCATTGTTTGTCCTTTACACAAGCAATATGTATATAAGCAAAGAAGCCTTAAAAATTTGAGTAAATTAAGGTCAAAAATATGGAAAATCTCATAAATACAATCAGACTGCAAAACAAATGAGACCTTATCGTCATTGAAGCATAACGATTCCGTAATTTGTTCGTTGTTTACCGGTTTACATAATACCAATTTCTAATCCACTAATTGAAGAAAGTGGATATATTTTTGTAAAAAAGGAAACTAACCAAAATAGAAAGAAATATTTATAAACAAACAAGAATAAACGAAACAGATGTGAATTAAGTCTTTAATATAAATTTACCGTAAAATGTTAAAAGTTTCATAAATACCTTAGATATTAGACTGGAGTCATGAAATAAAACAGAACTTAATGATTAAATTCATGAATCGATTTAACCTAGACCACCATTGAAAGTCTGGAAGCACTGAACAGCCGCCTCGTTCTAGTATGGGAGTCAGCAGTGCACATCCACGATCCCACACCCGGGGTTCGAACTCAGGACCTTCGGTCTCGCGCGAACGCACTGCTGAAGAGTCCTATACTAGGACGAATCGGCCGTCGAATGCTTTCAGGTTTTCACTGGTGATCTAGCTTCAATCGACTCATAAGTTTAATCATCAAATTACTACAATTTCCGCAAACCCTCATTCCAACAGTAAAACAAAACTATTACTAAGCTTCAAGTTCTAGGTGACTTTAAACAGTAAAATTATTCTGGTTAAAAAAATATGGGACTGCTACCAGTGAAGACGTTGAACAAGTCAATGATAATAAGTTTGAAGATGCTTACTTACGCCTGTTACTCCCAATGAAGTGTAGGCCACCGACCAGTATTCCCCAACTCACTCTGTCCTGGGAATTCCTTTCTAGTTCTATCCAGTCTTTGTTCATTCTTCTCATATCTGTCTCCATTTCTCGGCGTAATGTGTTCTTTGATCTTGCTCTTTTCCTTTGGCCTTGAGGATTCCTTGTGGGGCTTACCTTGTGACGCAGTTGGGTGATTTCCTCAATGTCCGTCCTATCTACTTTCAGTGCTTCTTCCTGATTTTTCCCTCCACTGAAATCTGGTTTGCTCTCTCCCACAGTAGAATGTTGCTGATGGTGTCTAGCCAACGGATCCCAGGTATCTTGCGTAGACAACTGTTAATAAACACTTGTATCTTCTGGATGATGGCTTTCGTAGTTCTCCAGCTTTCCGCCCCATACAGTAGAACTTTCTTGACATTTGTATTGAAAATTCTGATCTTGTTGTTGGTTGACAATTGTTTTGAGTTCCAAATGTTCTTTAGTTGTAAATATGCTGCTCTTGCTTTCCCGACACTCGTCTTCACATCTGCATCAGATCCACCGTGTTCATCAATGATGCTGCTCAGATATGTAAAGGTTTTCACATCCTTCATCGCTTCTCCGTCAAGTGTAATTCGATTGGTGCATGCTGTGTTGTATCGGAGAATCTTGCTTTTCCCTTTGTTTATATTGAGACCTACTGCTGCTGAGGCTGCTGCTACACTGGTCGTTTTCTTCTGCTTTTGTTGTTGAGTGTGCGATCGAAGAGTCAAGTCATCTGCGAAGTCTAGATCGTCCAGATGCATCCCAGCTGTCCATTGTATCCCGTGCTTCCCTCCAGATGTTGACGTCTTCATAATCTAGTCGACCACCAGGAGAAAGAGGAAGGGTGAGTGTAAGCAACCTTGCCTGACACTGGTCTTTACTTTGAACGAGTCAGTCAGTTGTCCTCCATGTACGACTCGGCAGTTTAATCCATCATGGGGATTCCGTATGATATTGAAGAGAAGTGAATATAAAATAATCCAAACAGTAATTTTACTTCAATATACATGTAGCCAAATAGTCCAAAGTTAGTCAAACATTTCGAATAGTAATGTGGTGGAAACTGCAATACTAATAATAATAGTAATAAAAATAATAAGACATATTAAACCACTATGATAAGTTAAACGGACATAATGAGCTGATCTCTAATTAATGACCGATTTCATGTATGATCAGTTCTTTTAATGCTGACTGAATTCTATCGATCTAGTTAGAAAGTGACCACTAGTCTAACTGACTTGATATCGTGTGTCGTAGATTGAGATTAAGTGGTGGTGACTAGCTCCAATCAACTTACAAATTAAACACGTGTTTAGAATTCCTATTAATAACGAATGGTTTAAAAAATAGATGAGTCGCGTGGTTTTCTTGGTTCAATGTACCCCTACTAACTTATCTGTCTCTGCGAAAATAGGACGTGCTTCTAGGTGAAAGTAGTCACTTAGTAAACAATGCTATTCATGTTCAAAGAGAAAAACAAATTCAATGTGAAGTTCTACTTTTGTCGCATGTAGTCGACAGTGGCCATGATGTAAACGGAACTGAAGTATTCCCTGTCGTTCAAAGTATTCTATAACATTTCCCTGAATTTCGTACTTGTCTGTTGAACATAATCCAGATTATATTCATTTGAGTCAGTAAAATTTGTCTTTACATCCAACAATATTAAGTAATTCCTTCATTCTTCTCATGACAGGTAAAGAAGATAATTATATTAATTTTCACTCTTTCTGCAACTATTAATTACCACTAATATATATATTTTAAACAATTCAACGTATATTATTTCGTGACTTTTACTGACAACTATTTTGATTAACTTAGAATGCGAAACTCTTTGTTTAGATTATTATACTAGTATATTAGTATCACAATACTCATTTTTATTTGTTATTAGTTACGTAACCCATGCTAATGTTAGCACAGGAGAAAAAGCTACATTTCTTGGTTTGATCCTTCCCATATATATATATATATATGTATATATATATTAGGTTTTATCATTTTTAATTAAGTTGATTTAATATGACGGTTTTCTCTCTATTATTTAACTTTGGTCTGGCATTACGTAATTTTTTGTTATTTCAGGATTACCTACTAAACAATTTTACTTGATCAGAAGGGGTTTTGTGGGGATTTCAAAATTTGCATAGTTGAAATCATGAGTTAGTTGAAGCTAGACCATCAAGGAAAACTCGGATGCACTGGATGACCGTTTCGTCCTATTGTGGGACTCCTCAGCAGTGCGCATCCGCGATCCTGCCTCGCGAGATTCGAACTCGCGCTCTGGCGCTAGACTGATTGGTCCTGGGTTCGCGCTAACTTAGAATGGTGAAGAGAAGTGGAAAAGAGGAAGGCCAAAAAACACATTACTCTGTGAAATAGAAGCAGATATGAAAAGGATGAATAACAACTGGAAAGAACTGGAAAGGAATGCCCATGGAAGAGTTGGATGGAGAATACTGGGTGGTGGCCTATACTCCTCCATGACGGGTAACAGGCGTAAGTAAGTAAGTAAGCTATTCGCCATTTATTAGAATCAGACTTTATCAATCAACAATCCTGTACCATACTTTAAATTAGAATACCATGAAATCAAGTGTTCTCAATCAGTAAAATCTACTATCAAGAAAAAATAATTTTTTTCTCCATAGAAATTAAATGAATATAATCCTCAATATTTCGAAAAAAATTAGTAATCTTAATAAGTGAACTGAAAACCAAATGTACAGATCCATTAATCATTGAATCATATATATATATTATAAAAAGAATACAAAAAACCCCTTCTATCAGCATTTTAATGGAGTGAACAATCGAAAAATGTATGAATAAATGGAGAAAATTCTGCGTGGAAAAAAATAATGATTATTTGCAAAAAATTTTTTTGTATTTTCTAAAGAAAAAAAATTCGTTATCAACATTGGTGGTCATGATCACTTTGTTGTATTATGTAACATTAATCTTTTTTTTGTTTTACTTTATTTTAAAATAAGGCAAACTTTTAAAATTCTCTTTTCCATTTTACGCTTTATGGTAATATACTTATTAAAATGTGTATAAAATTGATGACATTTGTACGTGTATAAGTACCCATCTATAATGTACATGTGATTCAGTAATATACAACTTAATTCATTGTTAGCTTGAATTTTCCGCTCTCTTTCAAATAAAACGGTGATTATTGTGTGGCATGCAAAATTCATTTTTAAAATAATTTATGGATTCTAATTTTGTTTATATTTTAAATACAAAACAAATTTTTATGATTTATTTCAATAATTTATTTTGGGTAGTTACAATTTTTTTTGTAACAAGCTATTATTTTTTAAAATAACGGACGAGGTGGTCTACTCAATTCTTCTACTTCCAAATATATGATGATCAGTATCTTGCAAATAATGACAGAATGGTAAAGTATGTACTGTACATTGCTGAACACTGATTCTGGGCATAGAATACTAAACAAAAGGTTGTTAATCTATGACAACTGGGGTTAAAAAGTAATGTAAATGACAAATATATAACTATAGCTTCCTGGTTGATGTTCATGAGGTAGTCTGGATCAATAGTTGAAGGTGTCTGTAATTAATATTATTTTTTAAACTAAAATAGTCATATAATAATGATTACGGTTTATTCAATCTGGGATTGTTTAAACATGGTGAGATCTAAATTGTCACTTTGAGTAATATACATTATCCTAGAGGTTGCTTTCTCATCTTGAAGTAGTTATTAAGAATTAGATACCAATTCAAGTTTTCTGAAAAATCCAATCACTATTTCATATGAAAAAATGCATTGAATTACTAGTATAAACATAGGAAATAAATCATGCTAATTGAGTCTATTCTTACCTTTAATACATGGTGCATCAGGTAAACGTGTTTGTTTATAACCCTCCTGGCAACGATTACATGCTTGCCCAACAACTCCTGGTTTACAAGGACATTGACCAGTTTTACGATCACAATGTTGATTAGCGATTGATCCAATCGGGTGACATCGACACTCTAAAATGAATATACTTATCATGATTTAATCTTTATTGAATGATCATTTTATAAAAAAGCGTAATTACATAAACATGCAAAGTGCTGATTCAATGTGAGAACATTTTAAAAACGTTTTCATAGCGAAAAATGATGTTATTTATCTTCTGTTAATAAAATCATGCAAATTGTTGACGAACAGAAATCATACATTCTTACTAAGTCATTATTCTATACAGGACCTTCAGCATAAACGTGTAAACGATTACTGCATATGCATTGTAAAACTTTTGTTGCTATCTCATATTTATCATGTGAAACAATTTAATTCCTTAGAATTTTGTGTCTATTTCAGTTTACAGATATTCAGGTTAGTATTATTGTGCTTAGCTGTGAATTAGATGTTCATTGTGAATAACTTGATGAACTGTCGTCACAATAAGAAAGTCATTACAGTATGCATCACTCAAAATCAGCCGATACATTTTAAAGCAAACTTCATCACATCAAGTTTACTATTATCCATAATATTATGATATTAGTTTGAACTAAACATAACTGAACAACTATAGTTCCCGATATATTCATAATTTTGTTTGAAGACTATTTCGTTTTTGCTTCACTTCAATCATTTGTGCTCAACAACTGAAATCATAAAAACAGGAGTCTGAATTCGGTGACAATTCCGAGGTTATTCGTGTTGCTGAACCGATACCCGACATACCTTCGTTTTTGAAGATATGACTGGTAAATACAAATTCAACTCCCTTCATCTACAGAGAGATAAAACGGCAATAATACTGTACAAAGCCAGTCAACTTATGCTATTAGACAATCCATCTCTATTCTAATTCACCGGGCCATTTGGGACTGCTTGACCCAACTTCAGTTCCCCTTGTCCCCTTACCCATCTAATGTTGAATTATGTGAGTACTTTAGTACTAATTATTGGATTTCCTGATAACTTCAAATATTAAGACTTTACTGAGTTTATTTTTTGGCAACGATGCTTACTAAAGAACATCTATGTGCTGACAAAACTCTTACCCAAACAGACTTGATCATGGCTAACAGGCTTTGTCCAATCTCTATAGTAACCTGTTACACAATTATGACATTTTCTCCCGACCGTATTATGTTGACAATCTTGACATACACCACCGCTTACTTTCATTGACATTAGATATAACTGGTTTGAAAAAACGCATGAATTTGAGTGCAGATTACAATCACATCCTGATGTATCATTCACCAAAACCATGCATAAAAACATCCAAAGATTCATGCACATATCCATTGGAAATCCAAATTTTAAGGATTTATACAACATTTTAGAAAAACAGATGTATTCATACAAATACATAAGATACCCACAGTTACCACAACAATATTGAGTTTGGAAGCGGTTGGTATAGTTAGAGCCGTATCGTATATGTATATATATATACATAGGGCGAATAGCGAATCCACGCCATATTATATGTTTAGTTAATATACAAATAAATAAATAAATATAATAACATTGAATTAGACACAAACAACAAAAAGAATAACTATATAAAGACAACAAAATCTGGAAAAAAATTCGACTTTTTCCATTCACGTTTTCATTTGTCCATTAATATTATATGAAATCATGAGAATTTATAGTCGCGCTGTTATTAACTGCCTACCTCGACATGCATGCTCATTTCCCATGGTTAGATTAGGATCACGATAATATCCAATTATGCACTGATCACAGTTTGAACCTTCTGTGTGATGTTGACATGCCAAGCATATACCACCGGTTATACCACCGGAACGCTTGAAAGCTTTTACGCTGAATATACATTGATTAGTGTGATTACCACATTGACAAGCTGTTTTAAAAAAGGAGGCGAATGAATTAACCAACTGAATTATGATCGTTTGTTATTACTATTATATTGTTATTATTAGTAGTAGAATATAGGCTTTTTAAAAAGTGCTACACTGTCTAACATATTCTGTTTTTATTTCTAAATAAAAAAATCAATATAATTTCTCTTTTGCATACCTCATCTGCGTAAACCGATCCAAACTCAGAAATAATTCAATAAACTAAGTTATCTAGATCTTCAAATATTTTAAAACTGGAGTTGAATGATGTTTACTTTTGCTGATTTCTAAGAATTATGAACTCATCCTGAGATAGTTTGGCGAATTGCTGTAGATAAATCGAGTAATTTATAACTCAACATACTACTAAAATCGGTGAGCTCGATTGGTCTGATCAAGTAGCATGCAATGGAACCTGAAGGCCCTAGATTCAGTCTGTAATTACATTATATGTCCTGACTGTCTAAAGAGTTTGATGCTACAAAGAAGACGCTGTTCATTACGCTTTGGTAATCAGTTTTGAAGCAATTGCGATCAATCTGTGGTTAGTATGACAGACAAAGTAATAAATATAATTTATTTAGATGACTTTGAGATTGTCTACAACTTTAAAAAATTACTCTCCAAACATAGATTACAACTATCATATGGAAATCTCCACCCACCAAAACTACTTTACCTAATGGTCAGGTACTCCATAGACTACTCGACGAAAAACATTAGAAACCCCTAGTCAATCCGTCATTCATTTTCTTACCAATATCAAATACTTATCTATAAGCTTAATGTTTACAGATATCTCCGAAGAAATTCAGAAAATTGACCATTAAGACTTTATAAAACTTTAGAAATGCACAATATAAAAATCAGAATCTCTCTCAAACATTTATCTGCCAATTTAGATCTGGCACATTATCCTTCTCTTAAATTATATACCCCTTTTTTCCACTCTCTCTCCTATATACTTAGATTCCTTTTATTTTTCAGTATTCTCTTTCTTTTGTTTAAACATATTTAAATGTTCAATTAATCCCATCATTATTTTATTATTTTGTTTTAAATTATGATTTTTTTTAAATTGGCGGGTACAATTCAATGAATTCTTGATAATTATAATTTGTTTAATTGTTTTTTTTTGTTAACTCCATTTAAAAGAGATTAGTTCTCTACAGGAGTATAGAAATAATTAAGAAAAGAGTGCACATAGGATAGGATTTTAGTACAGATATATACAGATAGATATAATGCATATTCTACCATGAATTGGCATTGAATGAATAATAAAATATCAGATCTAATGAATATTTTTTTGGAGCTAGATACTCTTTTTTTAAAACTTTTATTATGATTTCAGATATGATCGAAGTTAACTTCAAAAGACTTTCAGAAATAGATTAATAATAAGGTTTGGGGTTCAATTTACTCTTAAACATTTCACACAATATAAATATAAGGATAACTAATGAAGAGATTAAGAGATAAAAATTAACAAAATAATGGATTCAACTAAACAGAAAAGAAATCAGTATGAAATAAGATTGTTCAATTATTATAAAAGACTAAAATTGAATGTATCTACTCACATAAGATTGTCCTAGAAATGGTTCTAGAAATTTTGAGAGTCCTAACCGAGTAGTAAGTAGTTTGTTACATAACTCATATAAAAATTCAGTAATTTGGTGAATAAAGTAATACCTTGAACTGGTCACTTAAAGATTTTCTATCTATACTACTTTCACTCTACCAACAAGTAAAAGTTGCTAGTGATTTAGAATAGGTGAAATCTCAGTTAATTTTAGTTTGAGTTTACAGTCATTCTCAGTGAGTTGTTCTCTGAGCTCAGAGAACGAAACTTCTAAAATTCATATATATATATATATATTTCCCGTTAAAAAATTGTCCACTTTGTAAAGTCGCTTGTAAACATTTATCTATTACAAACCAATATCAGCTCAAGTACTATTATAGAATTAGGCACACTAGATAGTTTTGTTTTTCTTATGTAGGACTTCTGAACAATACTTATCCCCCAGCTCATAATCAGTCAAAGGAAGAATGTAAAAGTTTTGTGTTGGGCACGATATCAGTGAACTGCTTCATAGAAACCTAACAAATCACAAGATCTAAGTCAATTCTGCCGATACAGCTTATTGATAAATAGATGGCTGGGATGACCTTTAGTGCAAACCAATTGTTTATTAACCGAAGACATAGGATTATGGTTACGGTATGCAGCGAATCGATTGTAGTCGACATTTTAGATCACTTATACTACCCCATTCATATAGTTCTGATTGTTAAACCAGGATGTTCTAGTTTCAATTCTGTGAGTTCGTTATTATACAGTAGAGAGAAGTCACAAATTAGACCTCTAGAACTTGTATCAATTGTCGATGGAAACTCTCTCTACATATTTCAATAATATATGATTATTGATTATCATTGTTAGTCCACTTCTTTACAACAGCCTAACTTGTGCCGAACGTAACAACGTCGTTGAAATGTTGAGGATACATGGAAGCTCATTTTAATTATTTAAACATTAGTTGAATGATTATTCGCTGATATGTTGTGAACTCACTCCATGTGACTTTCAACTACCATTGATATGACCATTACTATTGTATCTATTTTTCCTCCTACGATTACTAATAACAAGAATAATAACAATGATAATAATAATAGTGAAAATAACAATGACGTAGTATGTAAACTGTTCAATCTTTTGCACCATGAATGATTACCTAGACAAATGGAATATTTTGATGATGTATTAATTAATTCTTAATCTACCATTAATTATGTGTTATTTCATTCAAAATATTCTTTAGGATGAGTTAATATCATTGTGACTAGGAAAATATTTCCTTTTAATTACACATACCATATGTATACATTATAAGACTGATGGAAATTAAAATGTTTGAAAAACCAAATCTCATAAATTACACAAACATAATATTGGTCTACATTCCTGTTTAAGTGTAGTGTAAAATAGTCAAGATTACAAACCGTCTGAATATATATGTTCTTTAATAAAATATACTAATTTAAGGTATTGTCGGTTTGGAATAAAATATGATGACAATCCAGACTAATGGTTTAAATAACTGTCATTTTCACGTACAGAGAAACCTAAACACCTATCCACACACAAGTGTATGTATAACTGTATACTTATGTGTATAGTAACCCAACACATTCATCGATTGGCCATCTAGCTCACCACATTTATGATGTTGACCACCTACTAATGCTGTTATTATGCTAACCTACAAACACAAAGATACGACCTACTTTCAACTTAATTTAGTGCTTGCTAGTGTTAAAGTAAGTATAGGTAATGTATACATCCCTTCCTACCCCTCTTATAATTATTGTTGAGAGATTGTTTTCATGTTTAAATATAATATGTAATTTATTACTATATGGTTGGTTTACAAGTTTTACGTATGGTGCATACAATTCGACAGGGCAACACTCTTTGCAAAAGTAGGCAAAAAACAATACTATTACTACAATACTTAAACTAAAAACTAGGAACGGTATATATATATATATATCAGGAAAAAAATCCAAAAATTCGAAAAAGACTGACAAATTGGTGATGAATGCTAACAACTGCCGTTTTAAAAAGCAAGAAGAATTGGCGAGAGAATAAATGAATGAAGAAGAACACTAAGCTTATTAAGTTACTTTTCTAGCCCTTTTTAGAAATTTAAGCAATTATAAGGCTAGAAATCTTAATCATAATAACTAAAGAGAATGCATATGAAAACTATGCCTGAAGAGGACTTGTCATCATGATTATCATATCAGTCAAGAAAATCATTGGGGTGGTGAACCGATAAATGTTAGACAATCATTGAAAACCTGGAAGCACTGGACGGCCGTTTTGTCCTAGTATAAGACTCCAGAGAAGTGCGCATCCACGATCTCTTATGCGGGATTCGAACTTAATGGAAAGCCATGACCAGTAGAGCTAATTCATGTTGAGTGTGAGGCATTTACCTACCGAAGACAATAGAAGATGGTCGCGCAATATCGTGTATTGATTGGAGTTAGGCATCAACACCACTGTATGCTGGCTCAGTGGTCTGGAGTTTAGGCGTTCGCGCGCGGGCCCGAGGGTCTTTGGTCGGAGTCCCGCGTGCGGAATCGTGAATGCGCACTTCTAAGGAGTTCTATACTAGGATGAAATGGCATTCCGGTGCATCCAGGTTTTCAATGATGATCTAACATTGGTCGGTTTATTATTTAAATGGAACTCAACAATCTCCACAGCCCTATACTGTTGGTCGAGAAAGTAATTTTCAATAATTTCGTTCGATAATTATCCTCTTCATTCCAAAGATTGCCACACAAATGAATGTGTTATTCCCGGTCATAACTGAATTTAGCTCTGTAACATAATTGCGTCATATTTTTTAACCGCTAGATCACATAGGTAGGCTATTATTTAAAGCTATAATCTACTTGTGTTATGATTCCACCGACCTTTTGATGTCCTTGTAGTCTTGTCACCACTGCGGCTGAAAATCCTCAGTCTAGTTAAATTTAAAATGCTAACTGACAATTCTGAAAAAATGTGATAGTACTGAGTAAACTAATCTGATTTAGAATTTGGCGATTTGTGACGATAAATGGATTCTAAGGAACACCAGTGACCGTATATTGATAATATATATGTTCCACAAATCCTGGTGATTCCTCCGTTATTGTCAATTTAAAACGTGAATCCCAAGAAAGTTGATAACACTTCGTGTTAACAATATATTGGGTGGGAGTGTTAGGTGAGTGGTTGGACAGTTTTACTTTAATTGTTGCACTTTATGTTTTAACTCCACTATACCTAGCTCAACATGAACTGTTGTGTAATGTCACTAACACATACGTACTGTACAAAGTCAAATGTCTGAAACCGCACTTAATAAAATAAAACGGTGTTGAATAACTAGGTGTTTATTATTGGTTCAATAAACAAAAAACAGAGTTCCGTTTCTAGTACAATAATAAAACCAGTAATTACGATCTGAATATTTCACATATAAATACATTTAGTTTTCCAGAAGAAATAAATGTGAAATTCAAATTGTGAAAGTACGGAAAATAATTTCCAGATTTACTCAAAAGTATACTATACAATTCACTACTGTTACAAGTCACATTGGAAATATCCTTCAATGTGTGAATACATCCTACCATTTTCTTGTTCATTGAATCCCATTTCGAAAACGATTAACCGTAAGTTTTCGGTGTGTTTAGATTGTGGCTAGATAGGAAATAAACACAGTTTATAATGTCTCACCCGGTACTCGTCAGTTGTGTATGCATGCATCTCAGTCTTTATGTTCACATGGAAATTAAAACTCAACGCATATCTCTTCAAATCGCAAAGTGTTATCAACTAAGATACTGAGTACAGATGGACGAAAGGCATGACTGACTAACTCTAATGTTGTTAAAAGTTACTTTATGAAGGTATTCAAACAAGTAACTAACTCTTTAGTTAAGGACGGTTTCTTATACAGTAATTTAAATAATAAATGTTATCATGTATATGGTTAAAGAGTAAATAACAGAGTAAAATAACAAATATAAGAATCTCGCGAGGCGAGGTCATGGATGCTCACTGCTGAGGAGTCCCACAATAGGACGAAACGGTCGTCCAGTGCTTCCAGGTTTTCCTTGATGGTCTAGCTTCAATTGACTCACATTTGCAACTATGAAAATATAGGAAGCGCTATTTCCAGACATTACAGAGGAAATATTTTGCATATCCTATCAGAAAAACATTCCATTAAATGTTCATAATCAATATTGAACAAAACAATGAAAATGTTATTTATTGATGATTATGTAGATAGTGTGAAAGCATGACAAAATTGTGGCAATGAAAGAAAATCACCTTTACATACACTAACATAGTCTATTTATCAGCGCAAAAGTTTATTCTACTTACATTTTGTGTCCTATACATATTGTTGCATTATAATTTATGGCTTCCAATGGATTATTACGTTAATGGACTATGTGCATTATTCATATAAGGTCAGATCTTAGCTATCCATGTATTGTGTCATCAACCAGTGAATACTAAATTGGACAAAAATGGTGTGATAACAGTAAATTGTAATCAAACTGAACTATTCATCATTTAATATTCATCTACTAATAATTACTACAACTATTTTGATTCAGCAGTGTTAATTATATTGTCGAGAATGACAATGAAAGTTTTGCATCTGAACCACTTAGTTCAAAAAGCATAACACTACTGAAAAAATCCAGCTGAGCTACAGATCTTCATTATTTCAAAATTATTCTATAAATCAGAGTGTGTACACTCTATGATAAACTTCATAAGAAAGCCAGAATAACAAGTGTTTTGGGAAATGTATATGAAAACAAAAATATACTTCTAATCCTTTTTTTCGAATTACTCTTATCAGAAAACTATTGTCTACATAGAAAAAAACTTACATAAATACAATAACAACGTTTATTATATCGTCACGTAAGATGAATTACTATAGGCACTTATATATAATTCACATCTGATAACATAAAAAAAATTGTAGATGGCTAGGGAATAAACCTAAATAATCTAATCATTTTTGTGAATATGAACACTCCATACAGTTTGAAAGTATTAATCAGATGTATATGACAGAGAGTAAACTTTGATTATAAGTGTTCATTTATATTCCTTAACATTTGGTGAAGTATTTCCTCGTCTACTTTTTATCAAGTGGCTTTATTAATGAAAGCTAGTCTTGTATTGAGATTCTAATCAATAAGGAGATAAAAAGATTTGACCAAATCAAAAACAATTTTTGTTATGAACTAATATCATTTACTGGACAGCTGTTTAGTTCTATATTAGGACCTTATTGACGTTTAGCATCTAAAATACTAACAATTACACTGAAAAGTAACTGATGATAGATATAAATAAATGAATTTTCGAAACTGAATGTTATCAGGGTATTTGTGACACTTGAATGTTTTGTGTTTGATGCTTTATGATAGGCTACGGTGCATATTGCTTAATAGAGTCTTTATAGCGCTTAGTTTCATTGTCAGATTATCCAAAAGGATAAGATGATTTCACGATGAAATATGTTGAAATAATAGCTTATTTTTCACAACATAATCTTGTATGAATTATGTTAAACAGACGGAGATTTATTCACTCTAATTCAGATTATTCTGAAAAGGGAAGTAAATTGTTTGGTACTAGACAGAGAACTCCGTTCATTATGGACAGACAGAAATTTACGCTATCTATTAATTTATATAAAAAATACAGTTGTGTTCCAATTTAAAAGTTATTACTTCTGTTGTGATTGTTCGTCGAGCATTCATTGTCTTTGAAAAATCACTTTATCAAGCCATTCAATTATAAAAGTTCCCCAGATAATCTATGGGTTCACAGGAATGGTGATACAATATCAATGGATGAGTAATTTAAATGATCTCCACTAAATTGAATAATGGTTGTTTTTTCTGTATAGATCATACAATTGGTCTATGTTTTATTCATCACACTGTATGCATTGATTATGTATTAGTTTAAGAAGATTGTGTGTGGTCTTTTTAAAACTGAAAATTAATTTTCAATACCAACTGACATGGACTGTGAAAAATAATACGGTTCGACTATTCCGTACATACAAACAATTACGTCAGATAATTTTTCTCAAATTATGACCTAGATTATAATGTAATTGATTAGAGTATGAGCTTATTTGTAAGAAGATAACGGCTACTTTATAGGTTGTGTATTTTCGCTATCTTTCGATAAAAGCATTATCTAGTTCGGTGGCCCTTTTTGATTTAATTAAAAAAGGAACTTAGCAGATTGTATTATGAATTCTATGGTTATGTGTGATTAATTAATGCACTAAAGAAACCTTCAAAAAATCAGTGGTTATAAAATCATCATGTCTTATCAGTAAAGTAATTATTATTAGAATAGGAGGTTTATAGAGATCAGTTTACATGAGAGAATTGGTGGTCTAAAGGTCAGGAGTTTGTCACAAAACTTAAAGGTTCTTGGTTCCACCCCTAGTAGAGTCGTGTATGTCCACTTCTGAGAGATTCAATAATACAACAAAGTAACTATCCCATCCTTCCTGGTTTTCAAAAGATAACAACTAAGGTCAGTCTGTGAAAGAAACTATAGAATTATTAATTATCTCTAAACCTAAATAAATTACATGCATTTGTCAGATATTACTTTGTAAGTGTAGTGAATAGCGGGAAGAGACTTATCATCATTACTGTCTTTTCATTACTCATCCAAAAAATCCCATAAATAATGGACATGAACAAAAGTGGAGGTAAATAAATTTGAATAAGTGGTTTAAAAGGCATCTTAGAGAGAAAAAATACAAGAGGGTAATAAATCTTTCATATATACACATCGATACTTTAATATCTATTCTTAACTTAAGAAAAATACTGACAAATGTGAAAAACATGATAAAATGAGAATGGTTTCATCTACATTGCACGTTTATTTAAACTTGTAAACTACGCAACATACGCACTGTGAACTTTTTAACACTTCATCATGTATTCATTTATTCTTTCGTAAATTTGTTTGACTAAAAGTTGAGGAACCTTCTCGGTAATAATTTATAGGTTGTAGTAATGTGATTTGAAAATTTTCCCTTTTCAATCCATACAATTTTTTTGTTTCATCAAATACTTTAAATACCTAATACAGTGACAACTTGTATAACGAATATGGTATATAAAAACGTGACGAAAATATTTACACAGTTTTGATGAATAAGTCTACGTTAACTTATTCCCTTTAGTATAGTGGGGTGAACAATTATGTTAGAATTAGTTAAGTATAAAAGTGTGTAGTGGAATGAATGTTGTCTAATTGCATAAAGGTTATGCAGATTGATAAATTGATTGTATTGTCAACAGTTTACCAACAGTTTCCGTCTGTTTTTATATGTTAAACACTGTAAAATTGATCACTTGTAAATCAGTTATGACGTAGTGATCGTACTCTACAAACACAAGTATATCCAGGGGATTATTTTCTTATATTTTAAAAAGAAGAGATTTGATACATAAGCGACGACTGTGCATCATGTTTAATCCTATTATTTTATAAATAACTTCATTATATACAGTTACTTCAAGGATTTGAGAATCTTGTTTATTTATGAAGTATTGTAAGCTTTTTCATGATTTTCATAATTGAAAGCATGAGTCAATTGAAGCTAGACCACCACGCTTTCAACTATGAAAATACTGAAATCTCCACAAAGCTCTTTCCGATTTTTTATGATTAACGTATTTAATGGTTCATCTCTATGAAAATTGATTAATTCGATCATTTATGAGTCTGGATTACGGATATTGAATGATAATGTATAGCTACAATGCCAAGGGGACAAAAACAATGTTCTATAATCTTTCAAATAAATTTATTCGATTCAGTTCTTTTTATTGACCACTTCATTTCACTCAGTCAATTATTCATAAATAAAATGAAACCATACATAAATGTACATCAACTCAAGTTCCCATGCTACATTACAGGGAAATTAATTAACATGATTGGCAACTAATGAAGAAAAATGATATTGGTATCGTTGATAGTAAGAAAATAAAATATACTTCAAGACTAACATATAGAAAGTACTAACTAACATTGAGGCATAGAGTTTAGAGGAAGATTAAGGGTGAGTAAATCTGAACTACTCCAACAGATGTTGAGCGGAATCTCTCTACTTGATAACGATTGTCTCAAGGATCTGAACAAGGTAGTCTAAACCTACCATGCGGCTCGGATCAATAGTTTATGGCTTTACGGACGGATACCACGTTTTGGTTGGGCCACTCATAGCCTTCTAACTAACTCCTATGCCACCCAGTATTGCGCACCTGTTGACTGACTAAAAACATATATTAACACATAAAATGCACAAAGTTCTGTTCAGTTAAACAAGAGTCATCATATCACAATAGAACTTTTGATAATTTTCCTTCTTCTGTGCATTTAGCTTGGATCAAAATTTATCATGCTAAATGGAATGCTTCTTAATAGGATGAATGTAGTCAAATATGTAAACAGATTCACGATTTAATCATGTTTTTAACCTTAAAATGTAAATCGACACTTTCTAATGAAGTTGAAGACTATTTCCTTAATTAGGTCATTCATTGTGGTAATGGTCATTTAAAATTCGTACATAACATTTTCACCCATCATACTTCATTTACAAACAGTATTGACAGTTGTCTTTATAATTTTATATCACATTTATAAAAGAAGGGAAGGGGGAGGAATTAGTGAGGGTGGGAAAAAGGAAGTTGAGTGATGGAATTCGTTTTGCACTGTATACAACAATATCGCATTACCGAGTGTAATTATTCACCTTATAAATGAATGAATAAACTAAACAACTGTGCACAATTGCGTGCCCCGTCATTGTACATTTATAAAAAACCAAACGAGATAATGCCAACATACACTTGTAGTGAATGAAATCTATCAGTAGTAGGTGTGTATATGGAAAATAAACTTAGAAAAACGTTGTCGACTAATAGATGGAGAATATTGAAATTATGGTAATTATATTGCTCATTTCATCACACACATACGAACAAAGGAATGATAGATTTTTATCTTGAAGACAGTTGTTTGTGATTTTCAGTTTTTTCAATCTGTTTGGGCTGGTGGTAGACAAGTGAACTGGTGGGTTAGGTCATTTATTCTTCTATTCTATTCCAGTTTTCCCGATTCTGTTAGTCTCCCGAAATCCAGTCTAACAAATAATGATAATGTTGCGGGAAAACTCATTTACTATATGAATTAATTTCATTAGAAAGACTAGATTTACGTAAACAATGCAAACTAAAGAATGAGTGGAAATATTTTTTTATCTGCAATCTGCAAAACACATCTCTTCTTAATCAAGCTTGCTAAATACTACACAAAATACTTCATCCTGTTATACGATTTCTGAGAAATGCATATAACCACCCCTTAATCAAATTATGTATGGAATTGTTGTGGAAAATGAAATGATTTATCAACTGAATAAACTAAAGGTTCTGTAAATATTTGGAAGAGACCTTAGAGTCCTGAAAGCTTCTAGAAAGTATTTTTATTATTAGTAATGATTCATTGGTTTGACAAATCATATAACATAAAACCGTATTTAAGATATCTCTCTGATTCGATTACATTTCCAGGGATAGTTAACAACAATTAACAGTTATTTAATTTCATTGGTATTGATGTTGATTATATACTAAGACTATACAATTTTATAGGTTAAAGGTTGAAACACTAGAATTTCAACATCAAAGTAACACATTATAATCTCGTTTTGGCTATTTCAGTCTGAAGCTAAATGTATAAACATTTTCTGGACAAATTAATCATACTAACGTCACACTTCAATAGAAAAGTCTTGTTAAAAGTTGAAGGTTAATCGTATTACAGTGTTTTTGTTTTTGTAGTTTTATACGTTCAGTGTTAAGAAAAACTGTTGTCTTTTCTATCGCTCAAATGTATTTAATTTTATACACATACGATGCAATCGATGAACTGAAAATAAAATCAAACAAGTCTAATAATAATAATAATAATAATGACCCGATAAATAATGAAATCTATCACATCGATTTTCTAAAGATGAACAAATAATCTTAGTATAATACAACACTATTTAAAACCTATAAGCACTGAACAGTCATTTCGTCCTAGTATGGGACTCCTCAGCAGTGCGGGAGCTCCCTACTAGGACGAAATGACCGTTCAATGCTTCCAGGTCTCAAATGGTGATCTAGCCTGGATTGATTCATGAATTCAACTATTAAAATTACTGCAACCTCCACAAACTTCCATTCTGATAATAATACAACTATTCACACTTGCTTTCATTATTTACAATAATGACAATTATATTAAAGTAAAAAATATTGGTTAGTTATTTCCATTAACAATAGATTTTAACTAATTACTATTCATGCATCCAAGTTATCAATGTCTTTTTCATAAAACTTAAAGCATTTGAAGAACCATAATTCTTCCAAAAATAGTGATTAAATGAGAGAGAGAGAGAAAGCGAGAGGGAGAAAACTGTTCACAGGATGTGGAAAGAAAAAACTTATGCATTTTACCAATTAACCTGAAATGACACATGTTGCACATTGTTCTCTTTGTTTTTTGTTGTCGTTGAAGATTTAAAAAAAAATGAACGTTTGCTTACATGCATAATTAAAAAGGATAAAAATGATATGATCCATAGTGATGGTGAGAAAAAAGAATAAAAGATGCCTTTTGATTTATGAATAGTAAAAATGTTGTTGCAAAAAAAATTCATTTTTTTCATGGTTGTTTCCCTTAAAGTTGATAAGTTATAACACCTAGTCAAATTAGTTCAACTATTTCATTTACAATGTCAAGTACAATTACATGGATAAATACACCCGAAATATAATGCATACATAAGCTATCTTGTAATTGTTTAACTAATTAACCAGTCAACTGTCACGTTCAAATGTACATTTCAACCTTTTTTGTTTTTTAGAAAGAAAAAAAAGAATGAACAGCACACAGTTTCAATATCTTTGTCAAATTTTTTTTGTTTTAAATAATTAACATTTTTTTAATTTGTAAATATTGACATTTGAATCAAGGAAATCTGTCGTATTCTATTTAAGAAGTAATGACATTTATTTGTCAGTGATCGGTAATTGTGTTTTTTTTTGACACTTAATAAAGAGTAGATATTACATACATTTCCATTATCAAACATGATCATTTTGATGGTGTCAAAAAAAGAATTCGGTATTTGACACTAGTCAATCCAAACAAACTAATTCATTAGTAAAATATAATTTTTTTATTACTGTGTACATGTGAGTATATAAATTTTAAAACAATCACAAGGGGTTTTGTGGAGATTTCAGTATTTTCATAGTTGAAATCATGAGTTAATTGAAGCTAAACCACCATGAAAAAATCTGGAAGCACTGGACGGCCGTTTCGACCTACTGTGGAACTCCTCAGCAGTGTGCATCCACGATCCCGCCTCGCGAGATTCGAACCCAGGACCTACCAGTCTCACGCCAGAGCACTTAACCGATAGACCACTGAGGCAGCCGGCATCCAACGGTGTTAATGTCTAACTTCAACCAATCCAAGAAGTTTGAGCAACCGTTCATCAATTGTCTTCAGTGAGTTATTATCTCACAACAGGTAATAACTCAACTTTCAGATAGCTTCGACAGAATCCCTCTCTGTTGTCGACTCGAAGCGGTCAAAACACTCTACGAAGGCATCTTCTATAAATTGTTTCTTCCTCAGTTTCAAAGTAAAAACTGATAGTTACTGACCTAAATTCGATTGGTTCGACAATGTTATGCAGTTCAACTCATCGGATCAAGTAATTTCATGTCCAAATTCGTGTTCCGAATTGTTAGTTGTATGGATTATACTAGAGAGTAATTAACTCTGTTTTACAAGTTTAGTGCGGTCATAAATATTATAATCAGGACATTATACTCATCTAGATCAGAGATATTTTGTGAAAACTACTCGCTCAACTGTGTCAGCAGCAGCGAAAAAAACGCTTATCATTAAAGAAATAGAACAAACTAACTATTCATTTTTGTCTGAACTGAAGCTCCTCAGTGGTAAATATCGCTTTAAAACTCTTATACATTGTTGGGCGTAAATTTCATATACCAGCTATTTGCCCAGTTCTTAAAACAAATATTACTCACTTATTTACATCTCTTGTATATATGTGTTCTTGTAAATAGAACTTTATGTTTGTTTGAATATCTATTACTTTACATAGTCATTCTAAAGTGACCTACTTGTGTATCTATTTATCCAGAGTTTAACTTTATGTTAGACTGGTAAATATAATAGTAGTATGTTACTCCACACAAATTTTAAGTAAACGAAATTTTGGATAAATTTTAGGTTGGATAGGAAACAATTTAACTTCCTACTGAACAAACATTAACAATAAGGTAGAAACCCGAAAGCGAAGTAAGCGAATAATGACTTTATAACTTGTAGGTTATACTAAAATAAATTTGGTTTCTCTCGATGATACTATACATTATGATAGGAATAACTTATTTTCATAATAATAATCAATCACTTATAGACAGTTTCACTGAGATTATAGAAAAGTCCTGGGTTTCTGATTAGATCATTGTTTGAAATTGTTAAACAAGTAGTTTATTTTCAAATTTTGAAATTGTTTTTGGAAAAGTTCATTTGCACAACACGGCCTCCAAAAAGATAATCAGAGATGTAAACAAAATAATTAAAGAAACATATACAGAACAAAGCGATTTCATTTTCTTTTTTACTGTTACTTATCATAAATATGTAAGCAACCTTGATTTGTGAAGGTTCCTTTCCTGAATGCGTCATTTAGTTTTATGAGGAATCCAAAAGTTTCTTCACAATTTTAATGCAACCGAGACATTAAATAGTTAGTCATTAAACCAATTGATATGAATCTTCTGCTTACATATACTTGTATTCTTTCTCTAAGTAAAACTATTATATTACCATTGATTAATATCACATTGGACTGTTAAATACAAAATAAAGTACAAGAAAGCTAGTCAACCATTTAAAAACCTTTAGTTAAATCATAACAATGGTATAAAAAATGTACTCACCAACCGTTTCTACTAGAATCTCATATTTATTAAAAAGAATGGTATTCTAAAATTCTAATTATATACAATTAATCAATTTCATATAAATTTCATATTTACTCTATTTTTAGTGTTCACAATTACAAGTAGTCTTTTACAAACTAGTGAGGTTGAACATAGGGTATTAGGGAATGATGGTGAATCAGTTGATGGGGCTGTGAATCTTTATTCACTGAGATGGTTGGGCCACGTGTTATGTATGTTTCAATACAGATTACCACGATGCGTAATCCTGACTAGTGTTGATTACGGTTGGAAGAAAGTTAGGGGCAGCCAAATCAAGTCGTGGCATCAGTCCTCGAAGTCATTAAACTCTTGTCTGAGCTATGTTGGTAGATGCAGACTACTTGATTGGGATCCACACGACTATCGTAACCAATAGTTGGAAACTCTGAGTGACATGGCTGAGAACAGATCATAATTTCATAGTTGTATACACTGTTTGTCTTCCCTTGGACTGTGAGATTAAAATTACTTTGTATTTTTCTTTTTACGAACTAATTCTTTCTTCCTGTATCATATTCTTATATTTAATCCTTCTGTTATATATTAATACCGTTGAAGTAACTAGTTCTGTGAGTTTGGTGTTCATTTTGTTGTGCTAATGAGGTATTGTAACTTGGACTGATGAGTATATGTACCTGGTCCTACTTTGTAATTGATTGACTGACTGACTCACATCTACTCAACAAAATGATCTTATTCAAGTGATGAAATCAATGTGACATACAAAAAAAAAGATATGTCGCAAACAAAATAAGAATTAAGATATGTTACTAAATAAAAATATCCATAGGCTACTATTCTATAAGCATCCAAATAGACTTTTTTCTTTACCTCCAAGCCTTTTAACTAACGAACTAATAATGAGCCATAAATAAAATTTTTCTATTTCCCAAATGGTTAGTTAACTAAATCTGATTTTAGTAATACGGAAATTCTCATTTATACATTTAGAATAAAATGAATAACTCAGAAAAGAATATGTATTTTTCAAATGGAAAAATAAGTTTTCCTTCTCTTCTCTATTTATCTTTTCTAAATTACTTGATTTTGGCTATGAGATTGAAAATAGTTAACGTTATTTTTAACTACAGTTTATATTTTCGGACAATATTTTCATTTTATGAACCCATAACCTTATTGACATGTATGAAAGTGTTTCTGTTCCAAATGTTCTTTTTAATTTCGACTATATTATGTCCCATTTTAGATACATATTAAAAATTCTTTTTTATAGTCTACCAATAAGGTATTTGTATAAGTTATTTTCGCTCAAAAAAAAGGATCATTACATTTCACCGACAACATAGCCTTAGTGACTAAACTGTATATGATACTAACTTTCTCGGTATCAAAATGAGCAATTAGAAATGTTAATGATCCTAATGGAAAAAATTTTTTTATTGATTCATTCGCTGTCCCTGTTTAGTGACAAAAAAATTCAATCATACAATCAAAAATTACATAATACCTATAGAAAACTGATGAGGATAACTTTTTAAAAAGATGCTCTTTTACAATAAGGTAGTTTATCATGTTTTATGTAATACATATGAAAACTAATAGTGATGCGAACAATTAAACACTGAAACATTTAATGAATGTAGACATTATATATATATATATATATATATATATATATATATATATATATAAGTAGAATGAAATTTTGATAAAGTATGTCAAAAGACTATCTTTGATTCTCCTCTTGACGACTAATAATATAATGCATCTTCTGATGATGAGATATATAAAAATGGAACATGGTGTGCATAGTTTCATAGTGAAATGCATAAATGAATTGGACGATTGTTAATCTTAAACTATTAAAAGCAGTTAGTAGGAGATAAGTTTTTATCATAAGTCGAATTTATACTCTCACTTACAATTTTATCAAGAGATTTATGAAATAAGATTAGGTAACCTAATTGTTTTTTATTAAACAGAATAACTTATAGATATGAACTGATCACTTTTATATTAGAGGTAATCATATTAGTGGCAAAAGAATGAAATACAATAAAACTAACGAGTATCAATAATATTTCTTAGTTGAAAGCATGAGTCAATTGAAGCTAGACCTGGACGGTGTTTCGTCCTATTGTTGGACTCCTCAGCAGTGCGCATCCACGATCTCGCCTTGCGAGATTCGAACCCAGGACCTACCAGTCTCGCGCAAGAGCACTTAATCGATAGACATGCTTTCAACTATGAAAATACTAAAAGCTCCACAAAAACCCCTTCTGATAATAATATTTTTACTGTAAATATGAAACAAGGGTTAATAGAATCAAGGAATAACTAAACACATTCAAAGTCAGACAGTCTGTCATTTATTGATATTTCTATGCTTAAACCTGTCAAATAACGAAAACAAAATATTCATAAACTATTATTTCATCTTTGTTAAGGGGTGGGCCTTCATCGTCATTAATCTTAGATTTTGTGTCTAAAATGACCGGTATTATATAAAGTATTTCTATTACTGAGTTTCAATTTAGAATTCAAATTAGCCTTTCTTCTCAGTACTCACTAATTAGAGACTAATATCAGTTTCATTTCTGATTTATTGAAGACTTTCAGTCAACATAATGTATCCCTGGTTTACTTGTGATTGCGTATTTCAAAGGATGATGAACCAGTTATTTAGTAATGAATGGTGCTCAACGGTCCTCCAGTTGGTCCTAGACAGTAAAACTATCTTCACACTGTAAACTGTTTCTTTATATTGATTTTCTTCAGCATGAAATATGACACTATTTAGAATGTTATTATTTGATCAAAGTCCGACTACGAATCACTTTTTATGGAAGAATTCTAACTGAAATTTGTGCAGGTGTTATTACCATCACTGATTCCAGAAACTTACCAAAAACCTACGAGACGACAGCTATCTAAGTTCCCATTTTAAATACAATCTCTAGATATGTAAATTTAAGTTATCACTCATGAACTAATTTAATACTACATTGGATCAACCTAATAACGAGTGAAAAACGTTTTGATACATACAATATTTTATTAAGGTCACGAACCGACCTAATTTAGACGACTGTTCGAAAGCATAAAGTACTGGACAATTGCTCCATCCTACAATTTCGTTTAAAGTGTCATCGTCGATGCAAACTTGTGAAGGGCCTTATACCAAGACGAGACTGATGCTCAGTACTTCCTTGTTTTCCATGGTTCCCTAACTTAAGTCGAACTGTTACTAAAGTGAGAAATAATAATTTCTACAAACCTCTATATTGATACACCAAGTTAGCCGATTTATCGAATAATAGAACTTTATATCCTAGACTTCACTAAGCGTTAGGAATTTTATATCCACTTCGAATGGCGATAAGAACATAACTGAATATGCTAATATTGCTTACTTGAAATAAATAATATAAGAACATCTTATTTAAATATTATTACGGTTAATTTATTTGGATTTCTTTTCATATCATAGCTAAATTATATGTAATACTAGACTTTTATGTAAATGATTTATCGTTATCTAACACGAAGCTATGGTAGTTTAAGCAGTTCGAGACGATTGATTATCAAACAAAACAGGTTATTATTGAAGCAGTTAAAGTATATCTTCATGGCAGAGTACAAATTTTAAATTAAATAAACTAATATTAATTGCAACTTGATGGACTGATTTCCGTAACTTAGTTAGATTGCTGAACTTGTAGGTTAGGTAACTTTAGATTGATATCTTGTATGTGTCAAACTTTTCAAATAATCTACATACAGAGCTTAAGAATCTTCAGTGGATGTTGGTAGCATGACAGATGAGAATAGTAAATTCTACCTGTTTTTATTCAATGAATGATTTAGGATGATTCCCTTTTTATTTAATTGCATATATCCACTAGTTTTCATCACTGATTTGGCAACTTATTAAATATTTTAACGAGAACAAACAGCGGTCATCTATTTCTTTTAAAAAATCGATAAGTCTATTTGAATAATTTTGTGTATCATGAGATAGATTAATGAGGTTTCAGAATTGTCTCTTATTCCAAGTACTTTATCTTTTAAAAAAACATCTTTTTAGACGTCATCTCTAGAAGGAATAATTTTAAAGATATGGCTGGGAAGTACGGATTTACAACATTTCAGTATCAAACAAATAGACACACAATGAAATTAATCAAAGTACTAGTCAATGTTTGAAAACAAGTAGTGGAAGTATGAACAGAGGACTTTATTGTTTAAAATCAACTATAACGTCGGACTAATATTACTTGACGAATGGTCAAAAATCATTAGAAAGCTGTTTTGTTCTTTTCTGAGACTCTAAATCATGAACTTCTTATCATACTCAATAACTAATCTAAAGTATTCGAGTCTCACACAGTGAATTAGAACTCAGTGATTTGTGGATTAACGCACTTCGGTGAAACAGCATTAAAGTTCTCCCTCATCATACAGCTGTAAAAATACGATACCTTGAAAATCAAATAAACATTAACCAAGGCCCTATTGATATTTTTTAAGTCGGACAGTAGTATACCTCATGATCTGGTGATATCACTAAGGTTATATTCCATTTACATAACTGAACTAGTTCCGAAACATTATCAAAACTAAGACAAAATGATTTTTGTTGACTGAAATTTAACTGATTCTCTTTATATACAGAGATGACGATTGTATTTGAAAAAACAATAAAGACGATGAAATATCGAGTCGCCAGGTTAAAATCTTCAGTGAATCAGACTTTTTCTTTTAACATTCAATCGTGAATTCCGTAGAGATAGTTTAGTCTACAAATCAAGGTAAACTTAGTCTATCTAATTACTGATTCTGATTATGTTTGAAAATATTTGCAAGCTAGAAAGAAAAACTCAATTTTTCATAAAATAATTTTATAGTTTAACAATTATCGATCGGTCTAGGCTTTTGGATCATACTTTTTGAAATGGACATGGTGATTAATTACTCAACCGTTTTAAAATATAATTTATACTGCTTTTATAAAAAGAGCATTATGAGAATCCAATCATATTTAAAAACTTACGTTTACAATCATTAGCTGATTCAGAAGTACCTCTTGCCCAGGGTCTATCCAAATAACCAGGAGAACAACGTTCACAATCAGCTCCTTCTGTATTATGTTGGCAATCACATCTAAGTGGCCCCCATTGAGACTTCGTCTGACCATTGTTATCTGTTGTTATTCCTGTACCAACTATTCGATCTCTGATACAACGGTTAGCATGTCCATTACACTTACACCGACCACCGATAGATAAATCAGAGAAAGAGAAGTGAACAGGTGTTTTACTCTTAGGTGTCTTTGAATAGTGCATATCAGACTGATATAAATGTTGTGACATATCCAGTGTTCCTGCCTCGGACAAGACAGGATTTGTGCCAAAACCACCAATACTGGGACTGCCACTAACACGAAATACATTTGTTGGTTTCAGAAAACTTGGGTTTAAAAATAGTCCATTTGAATCATATTGAACTTCATCTCGATATTCCGGGAATCGCATAAGACTTATTCTTAAATCCGTCATAGTCATCCAGTCGATCAGTGCTGAACTCCATGGTTGCATTGATGGTCGTCCAATAGTTGTGCTAAATGCGATAACATTCGATGATTGTCCTGAATTACCATGTACATCTGGTGATTTCAAAGCAACGCATAAGACTTCTTGTATGTTTGCTAAAGAGATTTGTGCATTATGCTCATTACTTGTAGGCAAATGAAATGCTCGATAACAATCAGTCGAGAAATATTGCCATGGTTTCCATGTTACACCAAAATCAGATGACTTATATAAAGCAATTGAATCAGGCAATTGACCACAAGGTTGCAAAGAAATATAGTAAACTTCAAAACGTTTACCTAGTGATAAAGTTAGATTTACTGTGTCACCTGGTAAAACAGATCCTGAAACCCAACATGTTTCATTATTCATTTGATGTCTATCAGTTAGTAAGTGTGTTCCAAATTTCTCACCTTTACCACATGTTTCACACTTTTCATGTCCCATTACATATCTACATATTTCTTCTGACTGATCAAATTGACCACATGTTGAAGTTGCTTTAATATCAACACTTTCAGCAATATTTGTAAATGGTGGAGAACATTCAATTGCTTGACCTTTAGTATAACATACAGATCTTGTTGCTTCATAAATTACTTTAATATTTGAATCTTTTTCATCAGTATAATGTTTTTGATTTAAATCAGAATGAGGATTTAAATTGTTTGCATTAATACAAATGTTACTGAAGTAAAATATTATCCAACTGATTATCAAAATAGGCAACATGAGTTATTCTCTTGAGTAATATTAATTTCACAAAAAGGGATTGAGGTTCTTTTCTGTTACTATCGTCAGTATGAATGCATCAATTTAGACTTATATTGACAAATTTTTATACGAGTCCTTTTTCTATTGGTAATAATGATGATTTGATAAAATGGGCATTTTATTGAATAATACAATCAGTGATACGTTTTGCTGACTGCTAGTTAACTATTTCCTTTCTGTATGAAATAAAACAGTATAGGAAAATGAAATAAAATAAATAAAAAGAAAAATAAGAATTTTTCCTTTAACAGATAAGACTTAATTTACATATAAATGTAACCATAGGAAATAAACTAACTTCATCAATATTATTTATTATTCGTCATCAAAATTTAGGTTACACTTAGTATAGAAGGAATTTGATTGGTTAATAAAATGGAATAGAAATTTCAACACAATAGGAGGGGGGCGGTGTGGTAATTATTTATAATAGGTAGGATAAAATGAATTCAAACAAATTATTAAGTATGAATAAATTTAAATGTTAACTCTTAAATTAGGCGCATTTAAAAAAAATAGTGAATGATTCAATTATATAAATTAATTTAAAATATATTGAACTTTAATATAATTGAACAGTATTTTCATACATATTACTTAAATACATATATTAAAGAAATAATTTGATTTCTACTCCAAAAAAATTTAGAAAAATTTATAATGATAAAATGAATTTATTCTAAGAAAAATTTTTTTTTCTCTTTTGAAAAAGGAAACAATAACCTGATGAATTGATAATAATAAAATCTAAGCAATATAAGCGAAGATGGATAGTGGCTAACAGTGGAATCCAGGATGCCCGTCTCGTCCTATTAGGGACTCGTCAGATGGATGTACCTGCATCTCAGAGTTGATGTTCACTCTAGGACTCGAAACCAGTACCTTTCGCTTCAAACGCCATCTCATTATCCACTCAGCTACTGAGTCATGATAGCCACTTGATTGTGCAATGGGAAGATTCAAACAAACAATACTAAGTGAATTTAAACTTCGCCCCATTGCACAAGCATGTGGCTAT